>NW_028277090.1:707500-1061250 GCF_059951505.1 Python bivittatus | reverse complement strand
GGGCCAGATCCGTGCTGTAGAGGTCTGAATGCGAGTCCGTGGCCAGCAGCTACAACTTCACGGTCCCAGGAGGCAAACTATCGTTGCAGAGTCTGTAGTAGCGCAGATCGTTGACCAGTCTGTGCACGTTCTGGGTGAAGGATGGCAGGTCCTGGGAGAGAGAAAGGAAACACCGGACGGCAGCCGGTTAGCGCAAGAGCAGAATCTTTGCTAGTTGAGGAAAGGTGGTTGCTAGGATCTGGTCAGTGGAGGTTCAAAAAGGCTGCTTACTGTAGAAACCAAGCGTTTCTCTATCTCAGTGTTTCTCAAGCTTAGCCACTTTAAGATGAGTGGACTTCAACTCCCAGAATTCCCCAGCCAGCATGAAGAGTTGAAGTCCACACGTCTGGCCAGCCTTTGGTGTGAGAGAGGGCACAGCGCGATGGAAGAGACTTAATTTTCAATTGGATCTTATGAGAATGTAAGTGTGTGTTTGGGAAGGTTACATTTACCAAATAAAACCTTATGAAGGAACGCTGGCAATAACGATGGAAATTTTGGATTTACCAGGCCCCCACTGAAAAGCCGATGAGCTTTCTCAATCAGATTTTCCTTTCCAAGTGTATTATCTGATGAAAAGTCCCCAAGCCAATGTAGAAATACAGAAGCAAACAATTCAAAGTTCATGGTTCTGGGGAACAATTTCTATTTCTATGATTCTTGGAACATAAGCACCGGTCTACATTCCCAGAATGCCTCCCAAGAAGAGGAATGTGTGGCAATTAAGCCCCAGGAACAGCCCAGGATGGCTACGGAATAGGGTGACTGGGGAACGACATGGAAGGGATTGACACGTGATGGCCCCTACAAGGAAATTCTCCTGGGCCCCAGGGACAGAGGAGACTATAAACCTGCACAGAGCAACCCCAGCCAAGCTTCAGCCCAAATTCACCCTGTCATTTGATGATTAATTAAATGAACAGACTACACAAAATATGTATGTCAAGATATAGTTTTAGAGTAAGAGGTTATTATATGATTCATCTATATCTGCTGTATAAGAAGTTGGAAGTTATTCTTTTTGTATCTCTTTTTTTCTTCTCTACTTTCTACCACTTTTGTTTTCTTTATTTCTAACTTTCTTGCTTTCCCCCCTTCCTCTTGATTATTAGTTCTTGTTAGCGTCTATCTTTTTGCTTTTAAAAACTTAATAAAGTTCATTAAAAAAAAAAATCACCCTGTCCATTTTGAAGTTCCTCCCAAGGACGCTTTTCTGGTTGGTGTCCACCCCATCGCAGCTCGCTAAAAACCCTGGGAGAAAGGCCGAGTAGAAGCTGTCGAAGTCCACGGAGGCCATGTTGTAGATAGCAATGCCGATTTCCTCTTGCAAGAGGTCGTGGGATTTGTGGACCAGTACCTGAAGCAGCACGTTCACAAACTGAAAGAGCATCGATGCCTGGAAGATCTTCTGCACCAAACGGGAAACAAAAGGCGGGCTGAAAGGGGCTCTTCATGCAGAACTGGCCTGATGGCATCCCAATGAAAGTCTACTGTTTAATTAGAGGCATATTTGCACAGGGTTTTTTTGCGGGGAAGAGGTTTCAGAAGTGGCACGTGCTATGTTCTTGCAAGCCAACCGTCATTCATATACAGACAGTCGTGGGAAGAACATTTTCTGACATTGGCAGAAATCAACCTTTCCTGCTTTCGAAATAAAGCAGCGTGGCCTTTTACTTATTCCATCGCCAGAATGTGATTTGTTTGCCTCTGACAATTCCAGAAAGGGGGAATGCGAGGGAGTAGAGCTAGGATGGCATGAACAACCGAGAATGCTGCTTCTAGCCCCCGGGGAGGCTTCCCCAACCTGGTGCTTTCTCGATGTCCAGTGCTGACTCAAATACCATGACTACCAGCTAGGAGCAGTTACACTAATTGGAACTGTGGGAGTCTGGAGGACACCAGGTTGCAGGTTGCAAGCGAGGTCTATTGTGTCCTCCTTCTCACAGACCACACATTTTTGCCCAGCCAGTTAGAAAGGCCGGGATAGGGAGGGGCTGGGGAATAGGGCGGCTCACCTTGTGATACAGTTTCTGCTTTGTGTTCAGAGTCTCCAGATAGAACAGGTTCTGCTTGAAGAGGTGTATGTCAGGTTGCAGGAAGGACTGGCCAAAAGCCTAAGGAACAGAAAGGTATCAGGAAGGTGTGGCTGAGGCCCACTGGGAACAGCTGGTGGCCCAGATAGATACCCCAGGGTAATCAAGGCTTTTCCACGAACCAAGAAGCTTCTGGCAGCATGGGAGGTGGCCTTGCATCTAAGGAAGCATTCCAGACAGTCTTGGGAACCGTGTTCATAGAACTCTGGAGCGAGCCACAGCACCACTTCCTGAGAGGTTATCCCAACCCAGGGCGTTTGTGGCTGCTCTTGCTCCATCCTCCATATTCTCTGGCCGCGCCCAACTGGGCAGGCTAAGAAAGCAGAGGATTCTGGGAAGGGCATCAGCAGCTGCCAACAGTGCCCAGAAGATGCAGGGTCCACAATTGTTAGGAGATGGGAAGACGAGAAACAGAAGAAAACCTGGTGCTTCAAAAACATTCTTCCCTTATGACTACGGTCTCCCTCCCAGCAGCTGAAAGGCTAAAGCTGAACTCCTGCGGCCTCTGTTTCCAGAATCACCCAAAGGTTCAAAATCTGATCGCTAGAGACCAGCTTCAAAGGTTCTGCTCTCAGAACGAACGATGGAGCCTTCAGAGAAGCCCTTCCCGATTCTTGGCAATCCATCAGCCCAGAAAATGAAACAAATTAGGAAGTCACTGAGAGACTGGATGACACTCTTGGTGGCAATGACCAATCTGGTAGGTTGTGGGATATTCAATAGCAAGGCAAAGTGTTTGGGGAACATTAAGTACGAACCCCTTTTCTAAAGATCACAATCCTGGCAAGGCAGCCCAGAAGACATTGAATGCAATCAAATGTTGCTAAAATGGTAAATTAAAAGAAGATTTACCACTCGGAATGGGGAGAAGCAGTACTGTAGATTACCTGCTATGATCGATCAATCAATCAATCAATCAATCAATCAATCAATCAATCAATCAATCAATCAACTGGCTTAGACTGGAAATAGAAACCTGTCTGGGAGCAGAGCAGGGTACTGAAAAGAAACTGCTTTCACATGTTGGAGGCTTAGCAAACATATCCTAGGCTCCAGCCTCTATATCAGAGTGCTCTGAAACTAAGAGAGACATTAGAGATTTGGTTGAGCGTTTAGGCCTGAAAATGATTTGGCATCACTTCCGCATTCTTGCCTGCCAGTTTAAATCATTCTCATTACACTACTGCCTTCTCCATTCCCCTGAGGCTACCAGACTGATAAAGGCAGCTGCTTTTTAAAATTCTCCATTCTTAAAAGCACGTGAGCATTTTAAGAATGGAGACAAATTACATTCTAAAACACATTTCTGCTCTGCACATCAGCAGAATGGCTCATACAAAGTAAGCTGGGATTCTGAAGACTTCTGGTCGATCAGAAATGAACATGCCACTGAGTTGCTCCTGTTTGGTTCTTCTGCTAAAGAAACAAGTTAAACACAGCAGGATAGCTGTCTGGGCACTGGGCTGTAAGGTTAGGCTAACTGGGATATCAGTTTTGATGTAACAAGCCAGGGACCTAGTTCTGAGTATATCATGAAGAAATCAGACCTCTTGGTTTATTGAGTTTCTCCTGTCGTTATTGTGCCAGATGAGTCAGAACTGCAAGGAACTTTGATTTTTGCTGGTAAGTGCAACAAATATCACAGCTACTGGTGAGTGCCATGAAACCTGCTTAAGAGGGCAAAGAATCACACGTAGGAAACAGAGCAAGGCCTGCTCATCTCTCCAGCTGCAATCTCACCCTTTGCCACGGGCGGTTCTGATACCTGCATAACGGCAGTGAACTGGGCTCCGTTCTCCATCTGCTCCTCAGCTACTCCTCTCTGGACACTGGCCAGGATGTTGGACTTGAAGAAGTACCGCCAGTTGTGGTGCAGGATCCGAAAAAGCAGCTCGTACAGTTCGGCTTTCACATCGGGAGAAGATCGCTTGGGCGACAAGAAAGCACACAGGGTTTCAACAGATTCCTCTGACTGGGCTGCTTTGGTCAAAGGCAGACGAAAGCCAGTTTGCCAGAGAGGGATGTTCACTAGAGGGCAGACGCAGCCAGTGACCAGGAGTTACTTCTAAGCCTTGCCTCTCCGAAGAAAAAAAAAATAGGCTGCTTCTTCAATAAATCCAATGAATAATAAGTTTCCTTAAAAAAAACCTATCGGTCAGCACATTTGTTCGCTGACTTCTGCTACTTCTCTATCTCAGTAGTTCTCAACCTTGCCAACTTTGAAATATGTGGACTTTAATTCCCAGAATTCCCCAGCCAGCATGGGAATTCTGGGAGTCCACCCATCTTGAAGTTGCCAAGGTTGAGAAACACTGCTGTACGCACGTTCTCTCTCGACAACATAGCATTAGTATTTACAGGTCATCCTCGACTTACGACCACAACAGGGACTGGAAAATTCATCATTAAGTGGTGTGGTCATTAAGCAAGGCATCATGTGACCACACCATTTTTTTTTTTTTTTGGCTGCGTTCGTTAACTGAATCACATGGTTGTTAAGTAAATCATGCGGTTCCCCATTGATTTTGTTTGTCAGAAGCCAGCTGGGAAGGTAGCAAATGGCGATCATCTTACCCTGGGATGCTGCAACTGTTGTAAATACATGCCAGTTGCCAAGTGCCCAAATCTTGATCACGTGACTGTGATAATTGTAAGTGTGAGGACCAGTTGTAAGTCACTTTTTTCAGTGCCATCGTAGCTTTGAACAGTCGCTAAACAAATGGTCATAAGTCAAGGACTACCTGTATGTAGTTTATATGGATGGATCTTCTCAGGAACATCTGCAGGGTGTGATCAAAAAACTTAAGATGGTGTTACACATAAAATTTGAGTGGAGCTTTGACTGCACTGTCATGGTGCTATCTTGACTTTTTTGACCACACCCTGCAGATATCCTGGACCTTCTGCAGCCTCTGGGAAGCTGAAGAACAAGTATTTGTATAGTTCTGGTGTTTTCCTGACAAATTAACTCTGTTGCTACCTGTCAGCCCTACTAGGTAGACCAGACTAGGAAATCAACTCTGCAGGAAGGCTAAAACTACTTTTACTGAGATGGGCTATAAGAAGAGAATCTTGTAAATCTGATTGTGCTGGACCTCCTCCTCCTCCTTATACTCCAGTAAGTCAGGGAGGTGCCTGCCTTCTGAATGTTTCTGCCCCTTTTGCCTAATAACGGCTTCCGCACATCTCCATCAAGGTTGTCTTCCTGAGTCTCTGCACTACCTGCTTCCTCCCAGACAAATGGACCATCTCACACTGTCTCAATGCTTTGCCACCAACTCTGTGTAATGCTGATGGACGATGAGCCAGCCCTTAACAGCTCCTCCAGCCCCCGTGCTTTTCTACAGCTCCTGCTTTCCCCTTTGAGGCTGCTTGCCCTACCTCGGCAACAATCGGGTAGACTTGCTCCATGCAAAGTGCAATGATATTTGGCAAGAAAGGCTTGAACACTTGGCCGGGCTCCTGCACCACCACCTGAAGGATCTTCAGAAACTTCTCCACGACCCGGCAGCCAGTGCTTCCATCATGGAGGATGCTCTCAGCCAACTGTTCCCTATGGCAAAATGTACAAAGCCAGTGACTTTCGAGAGACGCTCAAAGCCAGGAGTCCCCTCCACTTTAACAGCCAGGGAAGAGTCAGGAACACGGGGAGGTCTCCCTTTAGAGTGAGCCAGGTTCAAAGCTCTGTAGGGAATTTTGTATTTAATTCTGTGTCCAAGGCAATCCAAGTATAGAAATGGCTGAATCCAGCAGATTACCTGGTAAACATGTTGAGGAATGTTTGTATCACCTGCTCGGTGAAAGGCACCCCCATCTGCACCCTCAGTCCTTGGAACAGGGTAAGAAAGAAGCTTAGCATCTTATCTGTTACATCTGCAAACAGAAAGAGAGGAGACAAGAAGAAGAATGTTCAGAGAGTGCTCTTCTTCCCCACTGAACTGAGTTTTCCAGCGTGTATCCCCCATCACACAGAGAACGGCACGGGCTTCAAGACATCGGTTCGTCTTTCCCAGTAAGTGTGGGAAGTGGAGAGCTAAGTGGCTGATGACAGGGCTCTCTAAACTGCTACTAATATTTAAAAAAAACAAAACAAACCCAAAGGCCAATTTAGCCTCTTTGTGTCAAGGCAACATCTTGGAATGGTTTCTCTTAAACTCTAGTGGCTCTGCTAAACTCTGGAAGTGCAGAATGGCCAAGAACATGAATGATTATGCCCCATCTTGTAATATGTGATAAGACAGCCATAAAGATAGGTGGAGGGGGGAAAAAAACTCCTCAGATCCAAACATCACTTAAATCAAGCATGAACATCTGGCAAGGAGCTCTCCTTAGGATCAAGCTGAGCTATCCAGAAGTGAAATTCCACTGAATGACAGCTGAGGACAGGATTGCAATTTAATTGGGCAACAATAAAAATACACTTGTTGCCTAGGGGCAGTAAAGTCTTGCCAAAGGGACTGGAAAACTCATAACCCCCACCCCACAAAGGGCATCCAAAGAACCCATTTTTAAACAACAAAAATAACAGCTGAAATTAGTCAAAGTTAATTTAATAAATTAGTGGCTGAAATCTTTCAATGTTTTCTGATGAAATCTTGACATACTTCGGGACTGTGAGTTGGAGGTATCATGAGATTTTGGCCATTTCAGAAAACTATTTTTTTAAAACAAAAAAAATGGAGCCTACTCATCAGTGTTTTATTATTTAAAGCTGAATGCAAGGCTGCAGCCCACCACAATCAAAAGCTGCCGGGCCCTGCTGTGGGCAAGGACGCGGCCTGCCGCCATTTAGCAATGACCACAGTCATGGCCCAAAGTTCACAATGCAGGAGGGGCTGAAACGCTTTGTTGGGGTCTACATCCTACTTTCAACAATCCAACACCACCATCTCCAAGGAAGGATTAAAATGAGATCAATAAATGCATACACCTTGAGTTATTTATTTCCACAGATTAGATTTTAGTTCAAAATTAATGGCTCTTCTCATGTGTTTGAGGGATGATCTGGGTGATCCAGACAACTACCCTTCAACGACCACCAAAAGCAGTTCCATGATTGAAGCAGGGGCCAATTTATTAAATATGGGACTGAAGAATAATCAGGTTAACATTAGGTTTAAGTTTAAATGGAAATGAAATCCAGTTTATCTTTTGCCCTGCCTTTACCCTTCCTCTTTGGAGCATGGCGTCCTCTATGGTATGCCGTCCAGGAAAAAGACCTACGTGCTCCTGTTTGGATTCCACGTGGGCATATTAAGTTAGACAGGCCGGGGAAAGCAGGGCTGCGTTTATACCTGACTGATGAATGAAAGCTGGGAAGAGGGCAAGGGAGACCTGGACAGATTCCTGCAGCGACTGGTAACAAATCTGGCGAGACTTGGTGGCTTCCCCAGAGATGCTCTCCACAATATCTTCCAGGACACTGAGAGTCTGATGGATAAGGACTTTTGCTGCAAAAGCAAGAGCAAACATGGAAACCATCACCCCACAGCACTAGCAGCAACTAGATTCAGAAGAGAGAGAGAGGCAGTGGATCGGCTTTCCCAAGCTGGACCCTCTACTGGAGTTTCTCAACCTTGGCCGCTTGAAGACGTCTGGACTTCAACTCCCAGAATTCCCCAGCCAGGCATGCTGGCTGGGGAATTCTGGGAGTTGAAGTCCACACATCTTCAAGTGGCCATGGTTGAGAAACACTGCTCTACTGAGTTTTCTGGACACAAAGGTTTTGAGGAATGCCACCCAGAAATGGACCTCTCTTGCAGTTGTGTCACAGTACTCTGCGCTGACCCCTTGGGCACTCACTTCCCAGGGAGAACAGGCCTGCTTTCCAGTCACACCAAGAAAAGAAGAAATGCGACATTTGGAACAGCGATTCCTGGAGACGTACTGCAGACAGGTTCTTCGGAATGGGAGTCGCTCCTTTTCATGCTGAGGTTTTTGTTTCGTTTTGAGCTCAATCATAACACGTGCCCTCAACTTTAATTTGCAGAAGTGGCACGCCCCAGATTCCAGAAATTCAGGGAACCCCGTGGAAGGCTGTTGGCTACAGTGATGGAGCAGGCAATATTTTCTCTGTATACCAGAATAAATCCTCGTATCTGCATGGTTCAGAACCACCATTCGCATTGCCTGGATATGTGATCAACTGTCACCTAAAGGCATGTGCGTACATAATGTTCTTGAGCTGTTCATTTCCCAACGTCAGGGTAAACAAGTTCCATAAATATGTTAGTTTGCAAAACTTACGCCTCTGGTAAAGTATACTTGCATGAGTGTGCAAGGCATTTCAAAGGGCTTCATTTCAGACTGTGGTGAGCCTGACTTTTTACAAAATGCCCTCTTGTAAGGGCAAAATGGGCATCCTCCAGCATTTTGAAGAGTTCTAAACTCAAAAACAGGCCCTCAGCTCTGCACTGAGTCAACACACTTCTAAAAATGCTCAAGACCACAATTTTGCACTTGTACAAGACATTACATGGAATTTTGCACTGAATACTGAAAACAAAACATTTTGCACATTGCTAATTACTTACAATGGCTACACTAAACATTACTGATACTGGTTGCATGCAATTAGGTTCAAACAAGATTTAATAAATTTAGTTATTTATAACTTTCATCTCAAGGCAAAAAGCCTTCACAAAGCTTAGACTAATACAGCTATTAGTGTAAACATCACTTGCAAACAATTTAAAAAAAATCCAATTTAAAAAGTTTCAAATCCTTTTTTTGCTAACGGGCTTTAAGTTATTTTAATACTCTTGCCTCATGCCCAAACATTCTCTCTTTATCTGCAAATGGATAGTATTTTTCAAAACTTCAGAAAAATGCAACAGCCAGTTCAAGTTTTCAAAGAAACCTTGGGAACATGAGCCGTTGGAACAAGTTCCTTTATGATCAAAAAGGAATCTTTAAGCTAAACAAAAAGCATATTTGTGTTATGTCTGCCAACTCCTGTTCCCGCCATCAGTTTCTGGGGGATATATTTAATCTGTTTCCGAACAGAGGCACCATGCCAATTGATAGTTCAAGCTTGCTTTTATGATCTATTGAGTTCAATGGGAACAAAGGACCTGTTACCTGGAACCTTGCTACATCATCATCGTCGTCGTCATGATCATCATCTAGATTGCACCATTAGTGTCTAAAAAAATGCAAATTTGTCTTGCAGCCTCCAGGATTCCTACAAAGTTGAATGGTTGCTATACACCAAATGTAACTCCTAGATTAAATCTGAGCTGGATTTCTCGCTTGAGAAACTGGATATAGAATTCAGTTCTGAGTTCCAGATTGTCTTAGAACGCTGAGAGAAAACCTTGCTTTTCCTAGGACAACCCAAGGAAAATGTTTCCTTGTAGGAATTAAAGGCCCCAGTAAGAAGAAACAAAAATCTGTACTACTTCCAACAGTACTGCCTAAAAAGAGATGCCTGCTCCAACGAACGGTCAGGAATTCAGTAGCAACGTTCAGCCAGCTCTAAACAGGGACCTGATCAATGCTCTCCAAAGCCATCCTAAACAAGTGGCTAGTTTCTAACTTCCCAATGTCTCCAATTTTACGACTAGTCAACAAGCTAAAAGCCTGTACTGGGACAACTTACTATTGTCCTGCTGATTTTTCCTCGGGGGCAAGATGGCACTGGATTTCAGGCTGCGGTAATCCCTGGTGAGGGCCGATATTAGGCTGGCGTGGTTAGTTGAACGGATGGCCCACTGCTGTTCACCCTCTGGGAGGTTTGGCCATGGAAGGAGCAAGATGTTTGAAAGTGATCTGCACAGGAGGATCTGGGCCTGCAGAGAATAAGGTCAAACAAGTTAAAGCCCAGAGAGGGGAAGAAGAAAGGTTGTGCAACCTGGAGCGGCCCCTCTGACCGTTGACAGGCGATGGCATTGCCACGCTGAAATCTTGGATATGGGAGCAGAGAGCATCAGTCACTGTATTTGGCACCACCGGACCCCAGGGTGGGTCACTTTGGATCAAACTAGGCATGATGGCAGCACAACCATGTGATGAACTATGGTTTGCCCAGGTAAAAGTGAGGATTGATACACTCTGAAGTGGGGGTGGGATGGAGAGAAAGGGGATAGTAAACATTTCCCTCTCCCAAAAGCTTTCACACACCCCACCCACAATGTTCAATGTTCAGAACCCAGCCAGGCCTCCTTTATCAGGGCAAACAACTGATCAGCAAAAATCGTTCTCCTGCTTTAACTTCTGGCCTTCCTTGGATCTCACACGGTTGATCTTCTTTGTGTAAGCAAGCCAGAACGGCTGCATCTGACATGCTGACCCAGTATGATGCTCACCAGGGGCACATCCCAGTGAGACAGCAGCAGACGGGGATGCTCCTGTCAAGTGGAGAGCGGACACTGTTGATGGACTGATGGCTCTCCTCGAATGTAAAAACTGGGGATGGCTGATCAGGACTCTTGTCACTGCAGGGAGAATTGGGGGAAGCCTATCCACCGCCTGTCCCCTAGTGTAGGCATGCACGTGCGCGTGTGTGGGGGGAACAGAAAGATAGACTTCTAGAGGAGCCCCATTTTCACAGGACTGCTCGGGGGCTTCATCTCTGAACCAGCAGCAGGACCACGTGAGAAGTTTCATTCTGTTAATTTTCTGCTTCTTGTTTGAGTTATATAGCCAACCAGGGAAATTTAGGTCTAAACAATCTCAGGGCAGCTTGGGGTTAAATTAAATTAAATTAAATTAAATTAAATTAAATTAAATTATATATATATATATATATATATATATATATATATGTAAGTATGTATATCAAATTTATATATATTTAATTTAATTTTTATTTTATACACACACACAATTATTTTTTTTATTTATATATATATGTGTGTGTGTATGTATGTATGTAAATAAATTAATCCCCCCCCAACCCCAGCAATGGGTTGGGAACGATATTCTCATTGGACACTAACCAGGTGACTAACTTAGTTAAATGCACTGGGTGAACGTAGCACTGAGTATGGTTTAGCACTGCATGCAAGTGCTGACAGACCTCTTCTCTTCCTTGGGCTTTGTTGCAAACAGGAGCGAAGGCACCGTGTTTTAAACGAACCAGAATGCCTGGGAATCTAATCAGGATGCCTGCGCTTGGTCTCCAAAGCCGTACTTACCTTATCAGAAAGGCGCTGAGCGGAGCTGTCAGTAATCCTGTTGAACATTTTCTGCACGGTTGGGATGCTAATTAGAAACACAGGCCGCACAGTGGTGGCCAGGGAAACGAGCAGGTGGCAGGCTGACAAGAGCAGCTTCTCCTGTACCTGGGGGCGGGCAGGGTGGGGGAAGAACAGTGGGAGTGGAGGAGGGAGGGAGACAAAAAGGAGAGACTTCAGCTTCTGCTCTGAGAAAAAGGCTTTGGGCCAGGAAATAAAGACAGTGTGGAAGACATCAGATGTTTTCTGATACAGAAATGCTGCACGGGAGACGCTGGCATCTGCGGATCTCTTTAATAGGTTTGGAGCCTCTTCAAGGGCTCCTCATTCCAAAGAGGGTGCTAAACTCAGCTTGGCCAAGTCCTGCTTCCTTGAGACTCCCCTTGAGAAGCAGGATAGGAACATCTAGAACAACTTCATTCAGCATGGCACCTGAAAAGATGTGTTGGTCTCCATCTTTCATCACCAACAGTTCTGCTCACCGTGAATTTTAGAAGCGGCAATCTAACGTGTCCAGACGTTTAAGAACTGTCAAGATTTTGAGGAGGAGAAGCAAGTAAGCTCCCCCCTCCCCCCATAAAACAGACATGAACTAGAAAAGCAAGATCCCCCCCAAACTCCGGAATCCCCAAGATGACTGCAGTAGACCACCCTTCTCCAAAATACAAATTACTGGGCAGAGGAGAAGCAGGATCAAAGTAAATCTCTGCCCTCCAATTCTGGGTTGGAACGGTGGGCAACTTCATTTCAGAGATTCCTGTAAATCATCTGCCGATCACCTTCCCCCAGGAAAGGAAGTTTAGCAAAGCTGGAAATGGAGCTTTTGGGCAAGGGAAGGGATCCAACAACAGATGAAAGCAACGCCTAGCAAGAGGAGGAGAAAGTGGAAAGCTGGGCAGAAGATACCTTCGAACTGATCAACGGAGCAATCGCTTCCAAGGCAGTGGAGACCAAGGAGACAAACTGTGTCAGGTTCTGCTGATGAACCTCTCCATAGAACTGGGCTAGCCAGTGGCAATAAGCCTGCAGAGCTGCCAGGGACTGTGCGTGTCTGGAAAGAGAGGGGATCTTAAAGGTAAAAAGGAAGGAGGAGGGGTGTGTGAAACAAGGCAAACACTTGAGTCCTCGGAATAATGACTGGGTCCAAACTGGGCCTCTCCTTTACAGTTCTCCAGCAAACCCCCTTGCTAGAAGGACGCTCCACCACCCTCTCCCTACAGACTGTATCTCAGTTTATCTGGATTATTTCCCAGAGGTGAAAAGGGAGAGGTTAGGTCATCATTAGTAAGAGTTAATATGCCCAAAATACCCATCATTAGCATGGCAGCATTAACAGCTTTTCTTACATCCTTTTGCAAATGGGATCAAGGGCAAAGGGGCCCAGAACGAAGCAGTTTATTTGGCTGGGATGAAATAAGCAATATTGAGGACATCTCATATACAGATAGCAGAGATAGTGGGATTTAGGAAATCAGGGGACTTAAGCATCCCACGTTCTTTGCTGCAAGGGAGCCTGTTTTCTGCCAAAAGCCCCCAGCAAGTTGCTGATAAAGTGGGGCATGCAGGGGAAGAGGACCCAGGAGGAACACTTCTGGGATCCATGAAGGCTATCAGAGCCTGGGAGAATGACTTGACCTTGGATCTTGAGAAATATCATCTGAAGAAGAAAGTCTGGAGGTGACCTGGTTAGGATGACTCAACCATAGTTGAGCCCATCTCATTTCCTATCCTGGAAAAGGCTCTTGGTAACTCCAAAAGCGATGCTCAAGAATGATCTGCTGTAGAAGGATAGCATTTAGGGGGTTCAATAAAGGGCCCAGATTTTAGGAGAGCATTTCCAGTGCCTTTTAGTGTTGTTGTTTTCACATCATACTCACACATCAATAAGGTCAGGTTTTAGTACAGATGGCACCGCCGTTTCAATGTTATAGAGTTTAATCTGGGACCCATACAGAGTCACCTTGACCAACCTGGAAAAGCAGGTTAAGGGGGGGAAAAAAGGGAAGGGAGTTGCAATTCATGAATAAACAGCATTTTTCTGCTTGTTGTAGCATAAAGTTGACCTTAAGCTTTGAGATCCCTCTTGATACTGCTGAAAGCCATCCCCCTACTGCAAGTGGGGTTAGAATTTTGCTGCTTCTAATTGTTTTGGCTTTTGAAAGGAGCCACCCCCAACCTCTTAATTTCAGATGGTGTCTAGGATTCTGAGAGGAGTTGTCTCAACTCTTCTGGAGGATACCAGGTTGGAGAAAGCCACAGTAATGCAACATGTAGTTATGATCTGGGCAGTACTGACTGATGATGGCAACAGAGAACACCATCCACCCTGCCCAACAAGCTAGTGTGGTGATTGGTGTTTTATCCAGTGCTTTGATGGAGCAGAGATGGCGCCAGGTATTTCAACGTTGCGGATGGGGTCTTGGGTAGGACTTTCTCCAAATGCCAGTAGGCTCAGCAGCTCTTTCCCTCCCCTTCACTGCTTTCTGTCCCTGAAGGATTGGGCATGGCTGTCAAGGAACATACCTTCCCTCTTCACCTTCCCATAATTCCAACCTCCTTCTCTGCTGTTGGTGGTACAACACCCCCTCTTTCCCTTATGATAACACACAGGCTCAAAGGTTCTGTATGGCAGAGAAAGGGACAGCTAAGGCTGAAGGATCAGCACCCAACAGCAGGGGGCAGCACATACAGGACAGGCCCACTGTGACAACCTATGGACTCCAGAGCAGTGTTTCTCAACCTTGGCAGTTTGAAGATGGGTGCACTTCAACTCCCAGAATTCTCCAGCCAGCCATGCTGCCTGGGGAATTCTGGGAGTTGAAGTCCAACCATCTCCAAGCAGCCAAGGTTGAGAAACACTGCTCTAGAGTATCAAGGCAGTTTCACACCTGGGGTGTTGCCTACCTTTCCACTACTGTAAGAGCATCGCTAAACCTGGCAGCAAACATGTCCCCGGTGAAGTACTCTGCTAATCGTCCCACCGCCTGGAGCAAGGAACTGAGGTCTCGCAAAGAGCAGTGCAAACGCCGGCAGTCATTCTCCGCAGTGATGTTCAGTCGGTGACCTGGAGGGGCAGCAGCCAAAAAGCCTTGATGCGAAATGGCACAGCAGGATCAGAACACAAGCGCTTTGGTTCTTGGGGACGGCTTACCCGTCTAGGAAAACCTGTCTAAATGGTCCTCTACTCCCACCCTAGTCCCAGCTGTGCCGTTAATGGAATTTAAGGACTGAGTTTGTACACAATGATAACCCTGAAAGCATACAAAACTCTCAGAGGAGAAATCTAATTATAATGTTCCTTTTGCAGGAAATGAAACATTTACTGGCATTACATTACGTGCATTTGCTCTATGAATGGCTTGGCCCACCAGCTGGAGCTCTGAACTTGAGCAGACCTTTCAGGGCTCCTGCTGAACAAAAGGACGCTTCTGAAAAGGACATTTCCACTTCAATTCTCACTCATTATTGCTCATCTTCCTTCTCCGAAAGGCTCAAATGGTTCTCAGAACAGGGCATCTTGTGATGTACCATACACAACAACCCAAGATTCAAACCCTAACTCTGAGTTTAAAATGAGGCACTAAACAATTTCAAGGATACAAGGCTATTAGGAACAAGTTAGCAGAGAATATCCAGGCTCTGCTATCAGCGAGCATATGTACTTGAAGCACAACGAGATTTAGTCCCTGAATAACATTTAAACCACTTAAGGTTGGTTCTTTTCAGCCCTCCCCTTTGAAACCCCACTGTCAATCAATGCCAAGCAACTCCCTCACCTCGCACCTTCCCATGTCTCTGTAATGATTCTGGAGACTGTTGAAGAAACTGCTGCTGGGTTAGGATGGAGATGGCAATAACGAAGACTTAAAGGCTGATTTATTACGGGATATTCTTCTGCAGAGCACAACACCCTTTATCAGAGATAGTCAGGTATACTTTCTCAGGGAGAGCCCGGAGAAAGGGGGCTGCATGGGCCACAGCTGTTAGTGGGGTGGGGAGGAGGGGATGGGGAAAGTGGCAAAATGAGAGACAGGAGACAGAAGGATCCCAGAGATTGCGGCCATTGACAAAAGAATTGTTAGGAGTGGCACTGAGGTCTTTGTGAGGAGGAGCTGCGTGCAACACTGTAAGAAATCTTGGCCTCTCTTGAATCTGGCCTAATTGGTGTTAAATTACCCAGTGCGTTCTGGCTGAGCTGTTTTGTCGTGCCAGACCCTGGTCCCTTTCCAAAGAAGCATGTTTTCTGCTCCTCTCAAATTCCAGCAGCTGAGATCTTTCTGCTTCGCCTGCCCTGACTCCTATCCTCCAAGAGATGGTTCCATCTGGCCCACTGCCCTTCCAGGGTGGATTTCTGCTCCTCTGCTCAAGTTGGCCCCAAATACCAGGCACCTACATCACCTTGATCAGGTAGACACTGCAGCTAGGATCATTCAGTCCCTTATCCTGGTGTTGATCATGGGGCCCCAAGCTACATGTGTATGTGGCCAATTACAAGACTAAAGACTAGCCCTGGTTGCGCAAACAGCCTTCTGGAAGAAGCTAATTCTGGCTGACAAGCTCAGCTTGAAGCCTGGAAGGAGAAGGCACAGTTTGTGAGGATTCTGGACTTCCTGTATGGTGGAACCCTCTTGTCTGAAGTTCATTCATCTTTTTTGTGAAGGATGCAAATCAACTGTAACCCATGTAATACTATCATCAACGCTGGTCACGTTTAAATGACCTGAGACTTCAGGCACAGAAAGTTCATCTTACCTGTCCCTGAGGTGACGATGAACTGTTGGAGTCCCAGATATACATCCAGGTTTTCCTGGAGCACTGGAAACTAAAGCAAAAAGAAAGACGTAACCACAAGAGCTCAATTAAAGTAAAAATAGATGACTCCAAGCATGATGAACCTGCCACTGAAAAAATTTCATGGACGTCAGCACAGAAATTAAGTTTGAAAGGTCAACACAGTTGGCATGATTCCCAACCTGGCCGTCTCAGCAGGTGTCAAAGGACAATTTCTATTATTTCCACACAATATGGTTCTTATGGTACTTTCAGTGAAAAATCATTGGGAAAGCATTTCTTAGGAAGAAGAAGTATTTTACAGAACAGCCTTTCTTAGGATCTAATTCAGCCTTCTCCCAAGTGGTACCTTCCAAAAGGACTGGACTTCTAAAACCATCACACAGCATGGCAAAAGCCATGGTGGCTGTGGCTGGTGGGATTTCAAGTCCAATCCATTACAGAATTTGCAGAGGGCTTCACGCTGGGAGAGGAATCTTTACATTAATTAAAGAAATGCAAGTTCAAGGTATGAATGTTGGGCTGGGGCCAGGGATCTTCATGTTCAAGTCCACCCTTAGCCATGGAAGCTCACTAGATAACTTTGGACTAGCATGCTCTCTCAACTCTACCTACCTCAGTGGGAGGTTGCTGGGTGGAGGGAATTGGAGGAGTGAGTACTATATAGGCTACCCTAGTTCCTGAAAGAAAGGAGGGGGTTGTATAAATCCAAAAATAAATTTCATTCTAATAGTCACCACCCCATGGAAGAGGATAAGCTGATGAATAGGGGCCGGCACTGCCTCAAACAATCTACTGAACCTCTTGGTTGAATGGGAATTCAGCCTGAGTCTTTCAACCGGGTGTTGCAAGTGAAGTGACAGCATGGCTGAAAAGACTCCTCTAACTCCCCAGAACTATTTGACTTTCAGTGACTCTCAACTCCCAGCCATTATTGTTCTGAGACAGCAGTCAGACAGTCCCATGCTTTGCCCAGATTTACTGAGATAATCTCTTTTAAAAGGTAAGCACCTCTAAAGGATGACCAACATTTAAAAGATACACCCAGTCTATTGACTGACAGCCTGGTCTCTAAGCTTGCATGCAAAACTAAGGTATAGGAGCACAAAATAAAATGGGGGGAGGAAGGGGGAAGCACCACAAGGAGTTCCATCACGCTATCCTGGTGAAAGTTTCCATCTTCATCCTGTCAATGGAGGGGTGCATCCCACTGAGTGAAAAGGCACAAACTTCTTCAAATTGGGCTGGTGACTACAAAGTTCCTATAAAGTGATACAATCAGTAAATTTCTGGGAATGGCTTGCCATTGCCTTCTAGGATCTTTCTTTTTTACTTTCCAGTCTGGCCTATACCACGTCTTACTTAAGGCTGCCTTGGGAACTAATGGCAAAGAAAGTTTTAAATCTGGGACCACCAGTTTAAAGTCTCTCTATCTTTACACTACGCGAACACCATGCCATTTATTTTGCTGCTTTTTGACTGGTAGTTTTCTGATTTTACCTGTAGTTTAATTATTGTATATTGCTGCGTAAAATTACTTAGGCTGCAGAGGTTTTATTATAGAGATCGTAACCTGCCATGTGTCTCTCTCAACGCAGCAGGTGAAAAGACTGAATAAATAAATGAAATGTCTGGAGTGTTTTAGCTCTTCCCATGAAAGCTATCTCCCCCTTTTGAAGCAATATGGAGAAACAGTGGGGAAACCCCTGGTCTCGGCAAGACATGCTTATCGCACCAAGAAATTTAAAGTGCTAATTTCAGGCACGGATGTGGCACACTGTTTTAGAAGCTGGCAGGTATGTCAGAGTTTCACAGCAAGGGAAGATTATCCTGGCCTTCTTCCCGGGAAACTAGCTAGACCAACCTTAGGCTGACTTCCTTAGGCCCAACGTTTACCTCCAGCTGCCCTATTTTATTTTTGCAAGTTTTGCCATATTATTTCTAACTTTGCAGCTTTCTTGGAGCAATAACTATAAGGAAAGCTACAGAAGGAAGCAGCTTCAGCCAAGGACAAAGGTCAATAGAATAGATTTGGGGTAAAATGTGCATCAGAAACACCTGTGGGGTGAAAGCTCTTATCATGGACTCGATGCTTATCACAGATACAACACAGTCTTCACTCGCTTAGTAAAATAGGACAAAGAACCTACCCTTGTGTAGCAAGTGGGAAAAGAAACAAAATCACATAGCACATTATATAAGCATTCTATAGAACAGTGTTTCTCAACCTTGGCAACTTTAAGATGCGTGGACTTCCCATGGCTGGCTGGGGAATTCTGAGAGTTGAAGTCCACACACTTTAAAGTTGCCAAAGTTGAGAAACACTGCTATAGAAGTAACAAAAAACAAACATTCCTATTTATTTTTCATTCTACAACATAAGCTATTTGGGGGGGAGATGGGCGGCATACAAATTGAATGAATGAATGAATGAATGAATGAATGAATGAATGAATGAATGAACGAACGAACGAATGAATCTCTGCCAGTTATCACTCAACAGGACATGAGATGTGTTGTAAAGACCCATCCATTCACTAATACAAAGAAACACAGAGTAGCTTTCATTTCTCAAGCCACTTTTATTTTCTGCATTGTGGCTAGTCACATGTTTCCAATGTTACTGGAACAAGCACATGAGATTCAAATTTAATTTTTTAAATTCAGATTTAAAAAATGAGAATGCTGAAAAAACAAACCATGTGAGCATATCATGAATAAGGGAACATTAGAAACAAGTGAAATAAAAATCACATTTTACTGCAGTAAGTAGTAAACTACTGGGGATGCTTGGGAGAGTCATAGAGGCCTAGAAATGAAGCTGCTTTTACCTATGTTTTCTACTTGGGGTCCCTTGCTTTCTGAGACCCTCCATCAGATTTTCTCTACATAAATGTTTGCCAAACACACTCACTTTCTTCTCGCCACCTCATTTTAGGCACCAGATAACTTTTCAGCACAATGCTCCACAAAGAGGCTAAGTCAGGGACATGGAGAAAATTAAACCTAGTGGATTTCCGGGGAAGAAATGGCGAACTGAAGAGAGCTCCAGTAAAAGTGGTGCCAATGACTGGCGGAATGACGAGCTGGCAAGTAGACCAGCTCTTTGCAATTCCTCTCCAGACAAGGAGACATGAGATTGCCCACAAGTGTTCCATGCAGTTGCTCCTCGCGAGGAGACCACAAAATAGCAGTCTCTGGTGGGTTCAGAGTTCTGGGATACAAGGGAATAGCCGTCTTGCTCAAACCACGGTCGACGCCTTTAAAAAGACACTGGGTTCCCATACTTCCTTTTCTAATCGCTTTTGGAAATTGCTTCTTAACTGCTTTTCAGCTAATAGGATCGACAAGTTTTACAGCACAAGGGTGAGTTTCCTTCAATCCTTAGCTAACGAAGTTTTAGATGCAGGTTTAAGGACTTTAATTTTTTTTTCTTTTGGAAAAAACAGCAAAAGGGTGATTAGAACTTTGATTTTGGAAAGTTACAAACAGACTAAGGGTCCAGATGGATTTGAAATAAGATTTTGGAATTAATTATAAGACTCCTTTTCTTGGGAAAATGCTTTTGTTTTCAATTCTCTTAAAAAAAATGATAGGATGGGACTTTGAAGGTTGGACATTAGAGGGAACCAGAAAGAACTAAAGATTACAATTAAAGGAGAAGAACACTTAAATTGGACTTACGAAATACAGAATAAAACAATAGGCTGGAAAATTCCTATTATAGTCTTCAAGATTCGGTATTGATGGCAGACTAGCATTAATGCTCATTAGTAAAATTCGCATCACCCTTGCTTCCTTGGTCTTGCCAGCTACATGGGGCTTGACCACAACTTAGCAAGGGTCACCTAAGACCCTTTTAACTGAGCAGCCAGAAATTGAACCTGAGCACCATGAAAAGAAGGGGACTTGCCACCATCTTCTCAATAGTCATGACCAAGCAGAACAGCAATATATTATTGCACGTTTAATGGATATCAAAACATCCCCAGCCCCATCTCTAAAGAAAAATAAGGCAAGTCTCAGTGTGTGTGGCTCCCAACTACTTGAAGGTAACCACAATGTTTTACTGGTACAAAAGGCACTTCCCTTTTTACATAAGGAGGAATGGCACTTTCATTTTCTCATGTTCGAATCTCAGCCACACACTGAATGAACCATGTTCATGGCTGGAAGAGCTATACTTTTGTCCACTCTAGGTTGGAAAGGATTATGCTCCTCTGATTCATTTCAGTGTCTTCAAAATACTGGGTTGCATTCCTTAAACTGGGAAAACAGTTAAGTTGGGTGAGGCTCACCACCCTACCTTCCTTTTAGTGAGATTAAAGCCTCGAACAGGGATATGCCAAACTCTCCTTGCTGTATCTTCCATCCCAAGGAAGTTTCTGAATAACAGTGAACTAGATTGATACCAAGCTACCAAAATGCTGAAGGGTCTGAAAACCAAGCCTAATGGGGAAAGGTTCAAAGATCTGGCTATGTTTAGCCTACAGAAGAGATGTAAGGAAAGACAGTGTGCCTAGACATCAGGAAGAACTTCCTGATGGAATAATTTGTTGGTCAGTGGAACAGACTGCCATATGAAGTGTTGAGTGTTGAGTTCTCCTTCATTAGAGGCAGGATAGTCATCAGCCAGAAATGCTCCAGTACAGTGTTTCTCAACCTTGGCAACTTTTAAGATGTGTGGACTTCAACTCCCAGAGTTCCCCAGCCACTTTGCCCACTTACCAGCGTAGAGAAGGCATGAGTTGGCAAAAGCTCCATAACTTTGGCCACAACTTCTAAGCTCTGAAGGAGATACCGCTGCCATTCAGTCTGTTGCTGTTAAGGGGGAAAAAACACAAAGACGTAATCAGCCATTTTCATCTTCCTTCAAATTAGGGCTCTTAACTCTGAACCCAGAACTTTATTCTGTTAACCTTAACTGAATAAGGGGACAGAACCCTGAACTGGTAGAGTGGGTTGTGCCACCTTAGGATAGATTGGGGAAGAGCCATTATCTTGTAAAGTCAAATAAAACCACTCCAAGGAGGAAGGTTCTAATATTTCCACATGGTGGATAATTTAAAAAATGCTGTTACCCATCTGTAATCTAAAGTGGAACAATGCATTTTATCTCATATCCCTTAAGCACAACAGGATTTAGATACTTGGGCTTGGAGAATCTTCTGCAGAATCTCATTTGCGTAATTCTCTATTGTATGTATATCTCACTGCCTTTACTCTAAGAATGGGTTTCCTCCTACACTTTTAGTCTCACATCAAGCCTGTCAGGTAGACCAGGTTAAGAAAGAAGGATGATCCAAAGTCTCTCAGTGAGCTCCATGTTCCAGTGGAATCTTGAACCCAGATCTGTCCAATCCCAGTCTAACACTTTCACCCCACTTTGAAATCTCAACTTGCTTAAAAATCTCGTAAGGCTAATTCTGCTCAAAATGCTCAGACCTGGTACCTAACCTCATTTAACTTCCAAATGAGGCAGGAGAACAAAACTTTAAAAGCTTGTACCTCTGAGGCACAGATACCAGACGGTGGTAGAAATATGAGGGTGGCAGATCAGTCTTGGGAACCTGTTAATTTCAATGTTTCAACTACAAGACAGTAGTTCCATTTCTGACTGGTCCGTAAGCATACAGTTTTGCAGACCATCATTCTAAGCCTTCATTCACAGTTTTTAGACCACAGCTCAAGGACAGATGACCTTTCCTGAGTTGAGACCAACAATTGGCCAGTGGGTTGCAAGAAACCTTGTGGTCTGGGAATGAGGTGATGTTCCCAGAAGGGACAGGGCTGGACATCTGCAACCTGTTTTTGTCCTTTTGGGAAGTGTTAAAGGGTGGGAAGGAGGAAGATTCATTTTTCAAAGTTCTTGGCTCTCACCACCCCTCTTGTTTTCATGATTCGGCCCTGCTGAAATACGTTTGCTTTGCTGCTAAATGTCAGCAGCAGCATCCTTTGAAAGTTGCAAAGGGAGTGCTGTGGGGAGGGAAGGGTGGGAGATGCTGGCCTATAGGCTGCCCCTCCTGTCTCACACCTACAGGGCTCTGTTTCTTACATCATCGTCCAGCGTCTCATCGTCCAGTTCTTCCAACTGGGCCTGGTTGTACCTGAACTGTATTCGGTTTAACACCTCTGTCAGCAGCAAAACCAAAGCATCCTCGTACCTGGGAGAAAGCAAAACGGTCCGAAATGAGGAAGGAGCAGGAAGAAAGGATTTGTGACATCAAGGAACGACTCTTGCCCACTCCTTGCTCCCCGCTGAAAGAGGAAACCATAACGTAGACCATAACCAGGCCCATTAAAAACTCCCTTTAGCAAGTATTCCATTAGTGAATTTAATCAAGGGGTTTCACCAAAGCATTTTCTGCATGCAAGATTGCTATGCTGCCTGGTATGAATTTCATAACGCAGAGAAGTTCCCAATTTATTGAGGTTCATCTCAACATTGAGGACAGCAGGCTCCCGGAAGCCGCTCTTGCATCCCTAGAGAACCACAGCCTTTCAAAAAAGTTCTCAACGACTGGCAGCTTTGAAGACAAGCTTGATGACCTTTTCAAAACCAAGAGAAATAATAGTTTTCAGAGTTCTGCAGATCGTTCCTTCCTCCCCCAGACTGTAATGTTATGCAAATGTAGCATAACTAAAAAGAAAACTAGAAAGTTGCTTAACATTTATGCCAATTTATATGTGGACATCTGCATAAATTTGCCTGTGGGAACTCCACTTTTCCTTGCACAGTTTGGATAAAATTGATCACACATAGGAAATTCAGCCCTTTTTCTGAAAAAGCAGTCACTCTTTTGTCATCTGTATCTGATTTCCTCAACGGCAGATTAGGGAGTATGAGAAACAAATCCCACACATTCAGTGCCACTCATTTAGGGTAGATGAACTTTCTCAGATTCACAATATGGCCTGTGAATGACTGCTCTTCTGAGAAATAAGGTTACCAGCTGCACATTTAGAAGTCAACCTATTTTCCCATGCATCTACCTCAGTGCAAAAAGTTTTTTTTTTTAAATCAGCATACTCATAGATCCAACTGACATTAATCGCCTGGAAGTGACATAGCAAAATTGCAAGGAGTACTTGCTGTCCCATCCTTCTTTCACAAGAAAAATGATGTCATTTTCTTCTCCATCTGGTATTAACAACAAGTGAGTAACTGGAGATGCAAACTCCTCAGTGCCGCCAGAAGCAAACTAACAAGGGGGGTGGTTCTTGAAATTACTTGAATGCGAGTTGTCCTCTTAGCCCTTGAGACAAACCTGAGCATTTTCTTTTTCAGATGTTTCTCCTACAGAAAAAAGCACCCGGAGCCTGAAGCCTGCTGCCCCTCTCTTCTCGCAGGAGACAAGCAACATCTGAATACGATACTGACTTAAATGCAGAGTATCTGAATCAGATCATAGAATAGTGCTGTCCCAGGCAGGCAGGTAGCTGAGCCAGGGGACTGGCAGTCTGAATCTACCCTGGACAATGTGAATATGACACACTATTGAATATAAAAAGCAGATTTAGCTATGCTAAACAGAAGTCTCAAATGCTAGCCCTGTGTTGCAACCACACTCCGATTTATGTGTAAACATTCACTTTACGTTTCCTGTTCCAACGATTGCAGAAAGAGCTACAGTAAGAGAAAGGCACTTCCATAAAGAATAATGCAACCTTATTCTGCTTGTTCATTCCTTGCTATTACAGGGACGTTGCAGTCGCTGTCTCCGACTGGCCCTATTCCAAGTCATCAACTTGGGTTGAAAGAATTAAGAATTGTTCCATTCTTAATGGGCCAGACCACAACCCTGTCTTCCAATACATTAGCCTTTTGTTCTCAGGCTTATTACAGGGAGGGCATGTGGACTGGAGGATATTACTTATTGGATGTTTAGTATGCGTTTAATATGGCGGGCATTCCAAACTCTCTACCAGTGGCCTCAAGTGAAACAGTCCACAATCTCACTCTGCCACACGCAAGGACTATGGTTTCTTCACTGCTTCCCAACTTAACACTATTTCAAGAACCTATCGGAAGCCAAGGTTTGTGCCACAGAGCAACTTAAGCGATTCGGTGAGAACATGCCTTTGGAATTAACACCAGGAAGCTGTGTTGTGCAGCTGTTTTGTCCAAACACAGGCACATGGTCAAAGGGTTGTCACTCTCCTAAGTGTCGCTGCAAGGACCTTGAAATCTTCAAGGGAGATGGACAGGAATACCACTACAAAACAGTAGTCGAGTAATCAAGGCATTTTTGGGGAGCTATCCAACCCGAACAGCAAACTGTATGGCTTACCTGTTGAGTACTGCTTCTTTATCTGCCAAGCGATTCTTTATTTTACTGGTCAAATAGTCCAAAAACAGAGCCCAGATATCTAAGCAGGAAAAGTAACCTTCGTGCGTGGGCTGAAACAGGCACATCAGAAACATGGTGTTTAGCAACATGTGTGATGGTGAGGATCCACATTTGTAACAGTCATTCCATAAAAAAACCCTAAGCCTTCCTTTCCTATTCAGTGACCTTATCTTCTCTTTCAGGGCTTCCCTGACACATTCTTAATCAACCTGGACCATATTTCTACTCCCTAATCCAGTGTTTCTCAACCTTGGCAACTTTAAGATGTGTGGACTTCAACTCCCAGAATTCCCCAGCCAGCCATACTGGCTGGGGAATTCTGGGAGTTGAAGTCCACGCATCTTAAAGTTGCCAAGGTTGAGAAACACTGCCCTAATCCCATGAATTCTCTGATATTCTTCTTATTCAGCTGTAGGACAAGGACGGGCTTTATGTTTACAACATTCCATGGAAATAACTTTCTTTTCTCTTATGTATTTGATAGGGGACTATACAAAGTCACAGCAGCATATCCACACCATCATACAACAAATCAAATCTGAAAAGAAAGCTAGCCTTTACCTACTCGGTTGAGAAGGTACATTTTCACAACCCACAATCAATAGCAGCATTGCTCTAATGCTTCTTTGGTTCTCATGGGTATCTGTCTGACCACAATGAGAAACAGGATGCTGGGCTAGGAAAACTACTGGTTTTCCTCATGCATGCCTCTATTTAAAGATCTATCTGCGTGACTGCTAAAAGTCGATACTGACTTGATGGCTCATAATCAATCAATCAATCAATCAATCAATCAGTTAGGACTTTGATTTCAGGTAAAGAGCTCCATATTCTGTGGGATCTGATTATCATTTCTACATACACTAGATTTCTGAAGCACTGATTACATGCCATCAAGTTGATGTTGTCACTTAGCAACCACAAAGATTGACTTTCTCCTGGATAATATGTCCTCAACCAGGCCTTTTAGGTCTCTCAGTGGTGCCTTCATTGCTCTTGTTATCAAGTACCTCCCTCCACCTTGCTGTTGGCCATTCTCTTTGCTTTCCTTCCAGCTTTCCTAGTATTATGGACTTCTCAAAGGAGCTGGCTCTATGCACTGACTGACTGACTACGTGGCATCAAGATAGTGTCAACTCTTAGCAACTACACAGATAGATTTTCTCCAGGAGGACTCTCCCCAACCTGGCCCTTCAGAGATTGCAATGGTTCACCCATTCCCACTCTGAGTCCATCTGTCTTGCTGCTGGTCGTTCTCTTCTTTTCTTTCCTTCCATCTTTCCATCATTACGGGTTTCTCAAGAGAGCTGGGTCTTTGCACTGACTAATTATATACCATTAAGTCAGGGTTGACTCTTGTTGACCACATAGGTAGATATTCTCCAGGATGATAAAACAGACATACAGGTTTCTCAGGGGGCAATCCACAGCCCAAGGTAGCTACTATTTTGAAATGTAAGGTTAATAAAAAGCAGTGAAAACCAATCAGGGTTCTTCATGTAGAACTGCTGAACCAAAATATACAGAAAATATTTCTGTATATTCACAGAAATACACTTCTATGCAACACAGTGATTATGTCATGGGAACAAAGAAGGCAAAACAACATTCCAAAGCAATACCTGATGAAATGTGTATTTGAACAGCAGTGCAAGAAATTCAACAACCGGGAACTGGGAATAGGACTCGATCCTTCTCAAATGGACACTCACAAAGAGGCGCAGAAAGTCAGTAAACTTCTCTATGTAGCTGTAAGAGAAAGAGGAGGGAACGTGAGTAAGCAAATGTAGATATTGCTAAGAAGCAACAACAATAAGGAATTAAAATCCACTCAACTGTTTCTCTCAAAGATAACAGATACATAGTCACTTTTAACAATGAAATTGAAGCTCTACAATTATTACCTACACAGCGGGCAACCCTTCATTCCATTATCACCTGAAACAGCAGAAAAAGACTCTTGTCAAAAGCAACTTGAGTGCTCGTTAAAGCTAAGAGCTTCCACAATGAAACCCCCTTAATGGTTTCTGCATTTCACCGTCCCTAGTTCTGGATGGAAAAATTGGATTAGCTAAGAATTCTGTTTGAGCCTGAAGCTATGCTGCAAACAGAAATGGAGGTGTTTCTACCCTGAAGAGTGGGCAGGTTCCAAACTATAATACTGGTTTCCTTTTATCAAACCACAAGATCCCAACAAAAAGCTGGCCCTGATATTGTGACATTAAGCATGTGTGTGAAGAGCCTGCTTTTTAAAGTAAAAATCCTTTGATATGAATTAAAACATTCTCCAAATCTTGGGTAATATCTGCTTTCATAAAGCCAACCAACTGTAGAATACAATGCTGAAATAATGAAAAATAAAGCTCTCGTCCCAAACATCCATGCAGTCTGATCCACATTTGTAAGCAGAACTATTGTGCTATCAGATCTTTATAAAAACTGCTAATTTTGAAAGCCGGTAATGCAAAATAAAACAAAACATAAATCTTCAATGTTTTAAGCTGTATTCAGTCCAGTCATAGAATTTAGAGTGCCACAAATAACCTAGAACTTTTTTTTAGCAATTCCCATATTTTCAACATCAAAAGCAAGAGACAATTATCATCAATTTGCATTTATTGAACTTCTAAGAAAGCAATATTGTATACAATTTCTATCACCTTAGCATTTCAAGGACTGGGAGGGGCCAGATTGAGGAGGTGGTTTTGGGGGTTCTAGGGAGTAAGTTCTAGGGTTCTGCTTAGAGGAGGTTTCGGGGGTTCTAGGGAGTAAAATGGTTGTCTTAAGCCTCTGCCAAGCTTAAGGCATGCATTTTGCTCCTTAGTCCCCCCAAATTCCCCTAAATGCAAAGAAAACCACCCATGCAGAAGGCTTTGGGGTTGCAAAGAAATACTGTTGGGCCATCTACAGTTGTGGCTGCACTTTTTGCACCTTTTAAGAGCTCAAAATGTTTCTCTGCACATCATCCAAGGAACCCTAACATCAGTCTTGTTTTAAGGTCCTCCAAGTATCAGATGGGTCACCCCTTCTGGGCTCGTTCAAGGAACATAACTGAGATCAAACAGTTCTGACCTTAATCCAGGACTGCCTAACTTGTGACTAGAACAGTTCTATCAGCCATCTGTGCTACCTTTCTGGATGTCCTACCCACATCAGAAGCATAGAGACTACGATGATGAAATGCTGCTGGTCATATGAAGAAAGGAATTGATGGGCTTTTGCAAAGCAAGCAAGGGGAGATGGAGCAGGAAATCTCAGCTTGGAAACTTTGGCCAGTGTGAAGGAGTTTGGATAGATTTACTCTCATCCGGTTCTTTCTCTCAATTTAGCACTCCCTCCAGCCAATCCATGGCAGCTAGAGTTGCTAGGGCAACCACCCAGGTTTAACAGATATTTCAGTCAATATCCCTCTCTTTCCCTGCAGGAGGAAAGAATTCTAGAAAAGAAATGTGGCTTGAGGAGATCAAATATGGGTCCAGGGATTAGAATTAGTAAGAAAGAAAGAAACTGGGGACTGTGTTAAGATCTGACTGGTGTCCTCAAGACACTCTCATTCATATATATATATTTATATATATATAAAATCTCTCTCTCAAGGACAACAGTCTACACTAGCTTCTTTTTAAGAGGTTTTTGGTTTGTTTCATTTTTCAAAAAATGTTGCCTTTCAGGGACATTCATCTGCAGACAGAAATTTTCCTGCCAGGCAGTACTGATGGGTCCCTGGAATGCCCAGCAGATCAGCAATAATGCGAGTCCTGCCAACCTCCATTTCAACAACTACTCCTGCCAACCTCCATTTCACCAACTCTCGCCAAAACCTAAAATGTTACTTTGTGCTTTAGGTCCTTTCTCAACTGCTGTCAAAATAACCCCAGAGGCTCTTTGATGTGTTCTAAAAAAAAGAAGAAAAAAGAAATCCACGCAGAATCTCATCCAAGTTGTGTTTCCTACTTCTTTAAAAAGGCATTTGCAAGGAGGAGGAAACCAGCAGAAAAATAAAGGAATGGAATCTGGTTTGGGAATCCTGCTTGCATAGCGTACTTCTGGGCAGCTAAGAACGTTCCAACTCCCTGAAGTCGTTCAACTGCTCTTCGAAAAGGCAAAACTAAAATTCCAGCCTAGCTTTCTCCAAGATTGTGTCCGGGAGAAGCGCTGACCACATCTCCCACCACCCTTAGCCAGCACAGCCCTCAGGAGGGCACCAGGTTTGGGGAACAGCGTGTTCCTAAGGCCTTTCCTCTTCCCTCAGAAGGGGACCCGTCCACCCACTCCTTGAGAACAAAGATGCCGAGCAGAAAACAAATGTCCCTTTACCTCACTGGGTCTCTTCGGCTGCTTTCAGCAACAACCGAATGGAGGCAAATTCAGATCTTGAACAACCTCAGACCTGCAGTCAAACTGTAACGAACGGGGGGGTGGAAGGGAGAAGAAACACAACACCTACACCGCCACAAATTGTTTCTGCCAAGTTGACCACCCACAGACACGTACCTGGGTCACCCTTACCTGGCTGCGTTGGCTCCTCCATCCTGGGGCTCTGAAAAAAGGTGATTAGACACACCATGCATAACAAGTCATCGGCAAAGATAATCTTGAAGTAAGTAGAAAGGCTGTTTTGTTGATTCGTCTGGTCTTACCTCTCATCCAGCTGTTCTAGCCGGCTCTTCACTGTATGGGCGTTGTTCTCCTTGGTGATCTTCTGGAGGAGGTAGAACGTCTGCTGGAACATCCTCAGTAAGTACTCTTCGAATTCCACAGGCACACAGTTCTTAGACATAAGTTCGTTGATGCAAGACATGGCCAGCACTCCGAGCTGCCCACGTTCATGACTCAAGACATTCTGGCTGCTGCCGTTGATGGAGGACATCTTCCTGACTCGGGTGTCACAGCCGAAGCGGGCGAAATGGAATATGGTGGTGAGGAGGGAAGGGGTGATGCTGGTAGATAAAGGGATCCAGCTGAAGAGATGGGCTAGGCACTCCAAGGCCAGGGAACAAACATACTCGCTCTCTGTGTCAAGGACAGGGATCGGCTGGTTCAGCAATTTGGCCGCACTGGGACTCTGCAACAAGCTACTCAAAAGATCACCTGTAGAGGGAAAAACACGCACATACAAGTAAGTCCAGCCATGCTAAGGCTTAATTACGATACACCTAATTCTTACCCCGGAAGCCTAGCAGAACAGGCAGGAAATCCTGCCGACTGGTTCTTGAAATAGCCCTGAGAGTTTATGCCCTGAGAAGAGGGCCTTTGGAGATGCCAACTGAACCATCATCCACTCGTGCTTCTGAAGTGGACTTCTTGTCTCCCCCATTCAAAACTGTACAGCAAATACCAGACAGGAGCATTTTTTATGGGTTTACAGCCTGTGCCGGCTTCCACGTTAGAAGCACAACAATTCTGTGCTAATGAGATAGCAAGCCTTCGCAATATCTTAGGGTGGCCTCAATTAATGCGAATTACTGTACTCTGGCTTATGCTTCTTAGCCTGATGGATGCTCTATTTGACAAGAAAGAGGCCAATCAGTGGACGTCATTAGAAGGTTTGCTCTGATGTAGCCAAGCAGCCAACACAATGTGACGCCCTAACCCACAAGGGCCAGAAGCCCTGGGACACACGGGAGGAATCCACCACAAGGTTCCTACATAGCCACGGTCATCCCTCCAGAAACAAGGCAAGAACGCAGTTCAAGCCATCAAAAGAAGGTGTGCCATAGCAGTTCCCACACGACTTGGATGTTTGATTTTGCAGAAACCATCATGTCTTCCTTCCCTAGTCTTAGATACTGACTTTACCCCCCAAGGCGTAGGCGTCACTAAGAATACAGACACTGAACAGGATGAAAAACAAGACCGACTCAAGATTTTACCACTTTCTCTGGATGTCGGAGATGGTGGGGGTGTGGCAGCGGTTACACTGTATTTATCCCAGATGCTTTCCAAAATACCTATCATGAAAGGAAGAGCAAAGTCTCAGGCAGCTGCAAACCCATTCTTGTATTCGGTGTTAAGCATCAGTTACAAGCTCATTATTCCAAGCATGTCAGTGGAACTCAAGTCATCCGAGAACACTTTTAACCTCAAGCATTATGACTAGGGCTGCAGTTTGAAGCAGGTTCTGTTTATCACAGTCTCTTTACCATTCAGTCAACTTTAGATTCTTGACAGTATCTTTGAAGTACCCAATATGAATGCTGAAGGAGAACCCTGATAGCATCTCTTTCTCAGCAGAAAAATTTGTAGGAGGTCTTAGAGATAGCAAGACTTCCAGAAGCGGAACTGATCATTAACAGAGCTATTTTGGCGACAAATATGAGGTTATTTAGGTTTCCGATTTTAATCAGTGGACTGTTAAAAAAAATGCATCTATTTGTACTCTCCTGAGGTCCCAACAACTGTTTTTGTTACAGAAGAAAGAAAAAGAATACTGTTTGATAGGGAAACGTAACAGAGGCATTTAAAACATGCATGGTGTGGAAAAGGGGCTAGAAACTATTCTTCTTTCACAGTTATTAGAATTCAAGGTCATCCAGTGAAACTATGAAATTAAAAAAAAGAAGCACTTCCTTACACTTTGTGTAGTTAGATTAAGCAACTCGCTGCCATCAAATTGTGGGATGGCCAGTAGTTTAGATGGCTTCACAAGGGGATTAGACAAATTCATGGATAATAGGATTATGAAGAGTTATGTCCCTGAAGGCTGAACTTCAGCTTCTAAATTACACATAGCATACCTAAATACTAGCTGCAGGGGAGAAAAGAAGACAATCAAATGTTCCTAACCTGCTCATGAGCTTCCTGAAGGCATCTACCTGGCCACTGTGTAACCCCAAATATTATTCTAGATAGTCCTTAGATTTTGGTGGTTCAGGGGGGATGACTTTGACTTTTGGGGAAAAGAATGGCTGATATCTGAAATCACTAACACCAAAGCAAGCTTGCTATGCCTCTCAAAACTCCTAGAAGAGCCATTCGAGGAAAGGACTTCACTCACTGTCTCCTTGACCAGTCCTTCCTCTATTACTGGCTATTGTAAGCTAAAAAGTTAACACTCTGCAGCAAAATGGGTTTGGATCATACAGTCAGACCCCGCTAATGTTCCAAGATGCCCAAAATTAAAGGACGCCTGGACGCCAATTTAAAGGGAATATTGTCAGCTTCCCTTGCCAGCCACTTCTTCCCATACAACTTGGGGTTTCCTGCCTCACTGACCTGTGAGAAGCCCAAGGACATTCTGAACCTGATCCAGGAGCAGTTTCCGCAGCTCCTCCTTCCGCGCGATGCTGAGGTCCTCCCGTGGGCATGCCAGCTCTTCAGACGTCGTCTTCAGCATGATCAGCCCAAGTGGAGTTGTCACTGGGGACTGGATCAACTGTTAAGAGAATGTATTTTTTAGCACGAACAACTTTCTCTAATCAATCACTCAGTCAAGCCAATCAATCATTTTTTTGGAAAACTAACTGCAGAGCCCTAAAAGGAGGCAATATATTTAGCATAGAGAACAAGATTAGGGTGCAGGCAGTTCTCGGTTAATGACGGTAATTGGGACTGGAATTTCCATCGAAAGCAATGCGGTCATGAAGCACAATGTCACATGGCCATATCGCTTAGGGACGACAGTCCTCAATGCTGTCATTAAGCAAGGATCACAGGTCATTAAGTGAGTCCCAGGCAGTTAGAAAAAAGGCATGGTGTGGCAAGAGTGCAACAGGGTCATGGGTGGCTGCTGTTGGTAGGCAAGGGAGGAAGCCAGCAGGGAAGGCCGCAAATGGCAATCATGTGACCACGGGGGGTTGTTGGGATGGCCAGAACTTTGAGGACTGGTCATAAGTCTCCTTTTTCAGCGCTGTTGTAACTTTGAACAGTCGCTGAACAAATAGTCGGTAAGCGAGGATTACCTGCAGTGGTTAAGGCATCAGGCTAAGAACTGGGAGACCGTGAGTCTAGTCCTGCCTTAGTTGGGTGACTTTAAGCCAGTCACTCTCTCTCAGCCCTAGGAAGCAGGCAATGGCAAACCACTTCTGAAATTTTGCCAAGAAAACTGCAGGGACTTGTCCAGGCAGTCACCAGGAGTCAAGACTGACTCGAAGGCACTAGCATAAGAATGGACAATACTTAAGATGACTTTGTTTCTGAAAAATGAAGAGTTAGCTTTTAATCTTACCTGTAAAATATTTGTGAAGAAGTCATGATAAAACATGGGCCAGTCTTGCCGGCCAATATCCACAATGACCTTACAAAGTTTGTTTCGGATGAAGTAAGGCAAAGTTTTATGGTGAGCTAAAAGAAGTTTGGGCAGGCAACTGCGAATCTCTGTTTTATCCTGAGATGGGACCCCAAGCCACATCTTGTTAATCAGGTTCTGAAACAGACACACATTGTTATGAACCAGACTCAGGATCCTTTGAAAAATTACCTTCTTTGCTTAAGTCTACAGTTAAGATGCAATGGTCAAGATATTAAATATAGATGTTAAAACACTAAAAATACCAAATCTTAGAAAAATATGCTACTTGGAAATCTGCTTTTGTATACTGACTAATTGAATTCAATGGTAAAATATTTATTTACAATTAAGAGGTGGGTTCTCACTCATAGATGGAACTATAGCTCTACTAACTAACCTTACACTAGTAACTAATGTTAGGATTGCAGGAGAATAGAGAAACAGGCAACTATTGAGATTAATTAATTTCATTTTGATCAATTTGATCCACATTTGAAAATGAACCTAACAATATCTATTTCAGAATTATATGTGAAATAAGAAAATACTTTCTCCCCAACACATAACCATAACAGAGCTTGATACTAGCTTCTTTTAAAATTAAGGACAACTTTATATGCTTCATTTTATAGCTCTCACCACCCACACAAAAAAATTCAAGCCTCTACTTTTCTCATGAGCTGTTTTTCATTGAAATAGACTGAATAATCTGTTAGGGTACAACATTTCTCGGTTCCCCATCCAGTACGGGCTTCTGTTCAGCCTCTACAACCCAAGTAAAGATGCTTGAACAAAGTCATTACAACAACACCAGGATGAAAGTCTTATTATCTTAATTTTACGGACCAACTGAGGTAAAGAGATGTCTGTTAAATACTAATTTATGTATGTGAGATAATACCAATTTGCATCAGACTACCAAATTTGCACAACAAAAGTGATGCTGATTGCACCAAATATATGAACTGCTTTGGAAAAACTAGATGTTGTCCATTATTGGGGGAGGAAATCCAAGCTAAATTTTTGTCCACTGAATCCAAAGTCCATTGGATGGCACTATAAAACTAAGGTTTTACTGTTATGAGAAAGCAAGTTTCTCTTAAAATGCAATATATAAATAAGAACTGACTTATCAACATATTTTATTTGCACTGATCAACAAGTCTGGGTCTGCTAAAAGAATCAAGTCAACAGTAACCAGAAGTTGGCTGGAGGCCAGAATTAGATGAAAGGTGAAACCAGAGATTAAAAAATAGACAAATTTCCCATTGCTGCAAAGTGTAGCCCCTATCATCTTACCAAGTGGTTCTTAAACCGTTTGACCCAATTACCCCTTTTCCCAGTTTCAAATAGTGTCATTACCACCCTCCCCGCCACAAATAAACCAGACTCTGTTGTTTTACACAACTGTCTCAGCAGCAGCAGTCCCAAACTGGACCCCTGATGCACCAACAAGCAATTACAAATTCATACCACCTACGATTTACTGTCCTACAATTTACTGTAGAGGGGAACTGAACCAGATCAAGGCCAATGATTGCCACCTAGGGTTGGTTCACTGAAATCAAAGTCCTACCAGGAGTCCATTCTGAGCTTGATGATCCTCGACTGGTATCTCACCTCAAATACTGTTAAACTATACATCATGACATAGTCATTTCTTGTGCTGGACAGGAAATAGAGGCAGAATCTCCAGGCACCGACCTGCTGAGCAAAGTTATTCAGGAGCTCTTCTGGATAGATAAACAAAGTAAAATAAAATAAAATGTGCATTAGAATTCAGAACAAGAGGAGGGGCTCCACAGGAGAAAGTCATTTCTGTATCCCTCTGTTTTATGAGAAAAGCCAGAAGCTCTGGCCCAGAGCTATTTATACCATTATCTACATTTAAGTTACTATCGATCAGAGATTCTAAAAACTTCAGCCAAAGACCACTGAGCTTAGAAAAAGAATGACTGATGTACAGTAACACTAACCACAGGACACACTTATTTTTAACCTGCTGGTGTTGAACTCTTAAAAACTCGCTTTTCATTTGATCTTGTTGACGCACTGGGATAAAAAGCCTTGGTTGATCTAGGGCCAGTTCCGCAGAGCCTGGTTGTTTTCAATTTACTTTTAGCCCACTCCTGCTCTAAATAATAATTATTCATCAAAAAGAATTGAGAGAATAACAGCAGCCTCTCATTACAGTTCATATCCCACTTTCATCAACCTTCTACCTGGTGACTGCCCCCAAATAATTGCCATGTACCTAATCTATATTCTCTGGCACAGAAAGTCTTTTCAAACAGTCTGCCATTGGCTGGCAGAGAACCACAGCCATGGGAATTATTGCATTAAAAAAGGGGAAGATAAACATTTTTTAAAAAGGAGAAAAAATGTGGAATATTTTGGAAGTGTGCACTTGAATTTGTTGTCCTCAAGGGGGCTTATAAGAGTAGGCATGAAAACAAAACGACGTGGCTTTAACTCTGAAATTTGGGGCAGAATTTGGAGAAAATGGGAAAGAAGTAAGCTTACCAATTTCACGCTTCCTCTCGTTTGTAGTGCAGTTGTGGAAAAACTCCGTCATTAGGCTCTCCAAGGCTCGGAGTGAGGCCTCTTCTGATGCCTGCCAAAGACATTTTAAGAGAAATATTCACACTTGGAATGTTTGCAAAATGCAGTCTTATATTGTCACAGAAATCTTTTATGCCTCTCTAAAGGCTGTCTCGGCTCAACATCCACCTACAGCTTTACCTGGCTCCACTGACTGTCTTCTTCAATCCTAATACTGCCTCCACCCAAGTCCCCAAGGTTCTGAGCAACAACACTCAGAATATATCTGCTGGAGTTTATATTTCAAGCACATCTGGACGTTCTTTGCAGAGCGTTCAGAGGTTCTGAGGCAGACAATGTGTGTGCATGAAATGGATTCAAGGTTCCTTAAGGCATACAAATGAAGATCTTGAAGACTTACAGATCAGAACGGGGTACATCTGAATAAAGGAGGGCATGAAAAATGGCACACAACCGCAAAGTGACACAGACATCCTAGCTAGACTTCAGGTAGCTGAACATCGGAACAACAGCTAAGACTGTTTTTTCAAATGTCATTTGGTAAACAGTGGCTACATTTTCAACATTTCATGGGTTCATTTTACATTAGCAAAAGTGAAAATATACTCAACACAAAAAAACATAGGCTTCTTCAACCCTGTGACCTACAGTTGTTTTGGACTGTATTTATTTATTGCATTCTTATAGTCTTCCAACAGTTTACATCAGAACAACACAAAAACAAAACAGTGTAATAAATTCATAGTATCAAGCTGCAGTTGCATAATACTCAACTAGCATCTGTGGTAAGAGTTGAAGTGTATTATAACTGGAAGCTTCAAATTGAATAAGGGTGCTTCAACTTTAGAAACATACAGGAATGCTAACTCTGAGTCCATCTGCTAGGTTTCCCCAACTTCCACAGGGTAGGTTTTATAATGACAATTCTCCTACCTTTATCAGGATCATTTGCACTCAAATTATTTAGGAAAAACTGAATTTAGGCTGGCTTACTCATTGCAACTTGTATCTTAGCAACAGACGACTTAATTTTCATCTTCTCTTCATAGTTTTAAAATAGAAGGCACTTCCTATAAGGCTATCTATTCAGAGATCATTCCAGGTATGGAAAGAATGGAAAACTATCAAACCAGCCAGCATTTTAGGTTCAATTTTAAGTTCTCCTTCACAGAAACTATTCTTTGAAAACTCAGCTTTTAAATAGAAAAACAGAGTAGCCCTACTTTTTTATCATGCTTTTTGTAGTTCTCTCCAGTGGTTTATACACTATCACATAGTCATTATTACTGAGAATATTCTTGTTCTTTTCTGAGTTCCAGCTCAGCTTGAATGTTTGGACCAGATACTCTGGTCTGCCACTTTACACTGGAAAATGGTAAAATCTGAGGTAAAGAATGGTGATGTTGTCATGAAACATGTCCGTTGCAGCAACAGCCTAAAAACAATTTTAAGTTGCCTTCTGAATATCTGTCCCGGTAGATACAGCACTAGCCAATTTGGGCCTTTCTGGCTTGGTTGACAAATGAGATTGCACCACTTCTATCACCTTTTCTTATCTACAAAACAAGCTCAGCTCAGCTGCAATCTTGCTTAGGAGGGATGATCTGCCAGGCCAACAATAATACCCTAGCATTTCTCTTTCATTTGCAGAGTAACACTTTTTATGCATATTCTACAGAGCTGCCAAACCCACATTTGTTGAAATATTAAGTAATCCTGCTACAGCCTCTTCTCTATCTCATGCATGATGCCAAATGTTTATAAAAGGCAAGAACCGTCCTGCTGGATCAGGCCAAGGCCTCTTTGTCGAGCATTCTGCTTCACAGGATAGCCAACCAGATTTTCTGAGTGCTTGCAAGCAGGAGATAGAGCCCTAGACCCCTCTCACCACTGTTTCCCTGCAACCAGTACTTGAAAACACAATGCCTTTAACCAGGACAGGATATTGAATCTTCAGGACCAAGAACTTTGACAGACCTGTCCTCCAACAATTTACGTAATACTCTTTGGAAACAACTGATAACACATACAGTACATATAGTACACAAGGATCTTTGGAAAAAGAAATGTAAAAATTATTCCCAAATTATTCCTTGTATGCTACTTTAAAGTCAGCATTTATGATTTCCCTCTTCCCTTCAAACTTCATGCAAGATTAGGCAGTTATTCACTAATATCCTTGCCTGCAAACTATTTAAAAGAGTTGCGGGGGGGAGAGATAAAATACGCCATTTTGATGTATGCAGATAATGCTTTTTAGAATGAAAAATACATTCGATTTTCTATATTTGAACATCTATACAGTATTTCAAAACCTGTCTATTTCTTCCCATTGTCTAATGAATTCAAGCTTCTTCCTTCCAAGCCTGTAGCTGGAAAGAGGATATTTTTAAAAAGTTGTACTGTAATGATTTTCCATGTCAACACAAGCTGTTATCCTTACTGACTCCAATTAGCTGGTCGGAACAGCAAGAATTCTGCAAGAATAGCTTTGATTACAAGAATAGCTTTCATGTAACAGGGTAAATCCAACCCAATGTTTAATTACACAAGGGTTTAAAACTGAGAGAAACACATTAATGCTGGTGGTGATGAGCAGAATTCAAAGCCCACTAAGTACTGGTGACAATGCTAAACATTTATTTATCTAAGCTTTTTACAATAATCATTGGGATGGTATGTATCTCTTCATTTAGTCATCATCTTCCATCCTGCAAGTACAGTGGTACCTCGGTTCACGAACGCTTCTGTTCACGACCAATTCGGGTCACGAACAGCTCTGTTCGCAAAATTTTGCCTCCGTTCGCAAACGCCGGATCAGGTGACGAACAGGATCCGCGGCCATTTTCCCTCCCATGACACGTGGTCGCGGCTTCCTGGAGGGGGACTCTCCCTCCAAGCAATAACCGCCTCCCCACCCGCCTTCCTGTCCTCCACGCCAGAAGTCGCATCAAGCAAGGTTAGCATTCTCTCTTTGTACTGTATTTTGTGTCATTTAAAACAAAAACAAAAACATATGGTTCAGAACGGATTAACCGTAATTACATTGAACCTTATGGGAAAATTTGATTTGGGATGCGACCAAAAATCGGGTCGCGACCAAATTCGGAGGGGTCAGAACGGATTAACCATATTTACATTGAACCTTATGGGAAAATTTGATTCGGGTCACGACCAATTCAGGTCGCGACCAGAGTCGCAGAACGAATTAAGTTCGTGAACCGAGGTACCACTGTACCTTTGGCTGAGAAACAGTAACTCAACCATTTAGGAAGCTTGCAGTCCAAACGGGAATCTGACCACGCATCTCCTTAATTTAAACCCTATATACTCATTATATGATCACAATCCTCCAAATGGAAGTAACTCGTCCTATCCCACCAAAAATATTTCTACAGCCAGAAAAAATTCCACATCCAACCTCTTGATTGGTTACAGTTTCTTAATAATCACATAAGACTTTCACCAATGGATTCACAAGTCTTCCTGACCCGGAATTTTAGAACACATTTTAAGAATGTCTGCAAGATGGGATCATTATACTGTTAGAAGTTTCGAAAGTTAAGATTTTTTTTTTCCTGAGTCCAGCAGAAAAGAAACCTTTTAGAATGTCTATTTTATTTCTATAAGGCAGTGTTTCTCAACCTCAGCAACTTTAAGATGTGTGGACTTCAACTTCCAGAATTCCCCAACCAGCATGGCTGGCTGGGGAATTCTGGAAGTTGAAGTCCACACATCTTAAAGTTGCTGAGGTTGAGAAACACTGTTATAAGGTAATCATTTACTGTGTTATCTAATCACTCTCTCCACCCCATGCTATAATCTTTTCTCAGCCCTGAGTAACTTTTATAGCACTTTTCAGGGCAGAATACTTCACAACTCCTATTTAATTTCAAATAATATAATTGAAAGCAACCCAGCAATCTTCATGACTGAAGCTGAACTTCTGCCTAAACCCAAGATTCTATTCACTCCACCGTTAGTTTTCCACCTTGAGCCATGCCAATGAACAACTGGAAGCGTCACAAATGTCAGAGTCTTCCTAGTTCACTCTTTTGGCTTGAACATAAACTTAGTGGTTTTAATCAGATATTGCTGAGCAAGATTGCACAAATTTATGACTCCTTTTGATAAAAATAGCATTTAAAGTGTTAAACAAAGACAGGCTGATAACACAACAGTAAGCACAACCAAAGTATTCTGTTCCTGTTTTCAACCCAATATAAGAAACTTCCTTTTCAACCAATGTAATGAACTTCCATTTTAAAGAGACTGAAATCTCTGCAAAAATCAAAACTCGTTTTCAGAATGAAGTAATATTGTGTACAATATTTACAAAAACAAGACCGTTAACAGAATGGCCTTAAAGGCTAACATTAAATCGAACTATTCAGGGAGAAGGAAACTGCCCTTTAACTATCTCTCTTCAGCACATTTTTAGGCCTTTTTAAAACAGGTCACCCTTCGTCTTTCTTCAAGGAGGTTATTATTGGAAGATAAACTCATAAACGAACACTTGTGGTTCGTAAGTTCATACACAGTAACAGCTTGGAACGCAGCAGAAACAAACAAGAATAAAGCATTTTTCATGTTTTGATTCAGCATGATATAGATGAGGTTTGCCTATAGGTGGGTGTCTCAGAACCACTACAGCAGTGTTTCTCAACCTTGGTGGCTTGAAGATGAGTGGACTTCAACTCCCAGAACTCCGGGAGTTGACGTCCACGCATCTTCGAGCCACCAAGGTTGAGAGACCCTGCACTACAGCTATGAAAATCTATCTCTGAAAGTGGTTGGTGTTGCTACTATTACCTTATCCCACCTTTCAGACAGGAGCTCAAGGTAGTATATATTTGTCTAATCTTGGTGAATAAGGGAAGAAGAGCTCCAGAGAAGGATCCCAAGAATCTTAGCACATGCGTGGTTCATATGGGAAGAATTTAGGCTCATTAAGCTGACTTCTCAGCTTCCCAACGAAACGAAGAGCATAGAGAGCTTTGACAATTATCCTACTTAGCTGCTAACAGGATGCAAATTACACTTAGTTTTGGCAAGGAAACTGCACGATCTCTAAGGGATACTGTAGCAGTCAGATCATATTAAAGTAAAAAAGAAAAAAAAAGTACTGCCAGTAGATCCAACTCACTGTGTCTGCTGCTGAAAAAAGTGCTAAAGCCAGTCTGACCAGGTTTTAAAGGATTTGAGGAATCAGGTTTCTCACAGAGGCACAAATGCGATTTATATCACAGCTCATTAGTTGTAAGATGAGAGGTTTGACATGTTCTCCAATATTCCAGGTCAAATTCTTAACTGAAAATTGCATTAAGAAAACATAAATTGGAGATTTCCCCATGTTGCTGGCATTATGTTTTCCTTCAATTATTTCTGGTAAACGCAGTGCCTCTAAAAGATAGATTATTCAGTGACATAAGAGCGAAAATATTCAACTGCATCATGGACTCACAATTTTCTCCTTAGTCAGTCGTGATCTCAGATGCGTCAATGTCAACAGGAAATATCGTGAGGCTTAAGAAAGAGGTAATGCTTCTGTTACCTGGACAAATGCAGAGCTTGCAACACAATGCTGCCAAAGACAAATGGAAGACTGAAAACAAGGAATTTGGACAAACTGGAGTCTTGAAGAAGTTTAGCAACGAAAAGGAAAAAGACTAAAGTAACAGAAGCCAGTTGAACTTCCAATTAGAAAAAAAAAGCTCCCTGATTATACACACTATACAAAAATACACTCATCGAGTTTGGTCAGACTGAAATTGGCTTCTTCCATTACTTTTATCCACTACTTTTTCCTACAAAAGTATATTTATGGAAGTGGCCAGTATATGTAGTACATCATAGTACTTGTAGACAGTTGGAGATCTTCGGTGGACAGAGTCACTGAGTGCGTTGTTAGGCATTATTCTTTACCCAAGACCTAGTTTGAATGTGTGGGCGGAAAGTCCCTCTTTCTCTGGTTTGAGGGAAAGCTAGTCAAATGTAATCCATGATTTAGCACCACAAGTACAGGGAAGAAGGTGTCCTTATAAAACATAGCTTGGAAGAGAAACAAAACAAGGATTTAATTTTAGATGAGCAGATTTCTGGCTCGTCACTGCATATGCCGCAATAAAGCCACACCAATACATTATAAGCAAAAAGATACATGAAGCTGAACTCCCTATGGGCTTATTTTGGCTCAAGCACTACTTTGTGAATTGGCTCAAAGAGGCAACGAAAGACACACCTCCCTGCTTTACCAGTTTCTTCCCAATTCTGCACTCCCCAAGCTACAAGGTGCACTTTCCAATGACTAGTGCATTTGTGCAGCCTTGATGTTAGCATCTGGTCACATGGGAGGCAACACATCACTCATCAACCTCATGGCAGGATGTGATTCGTGTCGTCATATGAACTCCTAAAACCCGCAGCCATCCTCTTACAGACCTTTGTCTTCTCAACTGAGAGAAGCTGGAGGAGACAAGGCTGTGAATCTTCTCCCTCACAAGAATCCAAAGCAGTGGGTTTTCATTTTGTCACTTTCAAAATGACTTTGAAAACAATTTTATTTCAGCAGCTTTTTCTCCCCACTGGGGCCTAGATTTATTTATTCTGCCTCTCCCTCTACTGTATTTATGGCCTTCATAACAGTTGCACTGTTTGACTCTGTTATATTTTGCTTCGTATTTAGTTTTCATTTCGTAAGAGATAAATTGCACAAATAAATAAGTTACCTTAAACTGGCATCTGCTTAGAAAGATGGGGATAAATAAAATAACCTTTATAAATGTAAGCCCAGAAATATTACTAGGCCCCAAGCTTTGGCTAGTCTGCTGAGGGCTGTCCCTCCCTCCACCAGTTTTTTTCATTTCAATATTGGACTTCTTTCCTTTGGCAGTTGGCTCAAGTCTACAGCCCACCTCCTCCTTACTTGTCTGCCTTAAAAAAAAAACAACCTGTGAATGAGTACAGATGAGTAGCAACATGAAGCTGAAATAAAGCTTCAAATACCAAAAAAAAAAAGATTAAATCTTTAGAAGCTAGTACCCCATAGAGGCTAAAACACTTCTTTCTGAACCTGGAAATCACCAGTTCCAATTTCAGCTCTGCGATAACCTCATTAAAATGGCTTCTATTAACTTGATTCATTCTTTTCTCCATCTGCAATATGAAGGTAACAGTACTGACCCATCCAGAGACGATATGGCAGTATGGAATTGAAGTTCTGCTGTGAAACTTACCATCTCTCAGCTGAATTTCACAAGACCATTCTGGAGATCAAAGGTATACCACCCTGAGCTCTATCAAGAAATTACTGGAAGCATTACAGCACATTGCTCAGGGCTATGTGACTGCTGTAGTACCAAAATTCCATAGTCCCACCTACCATGACAAGTATTCCACACTTCTCAAAGAATCCCAGGTTCCCTATTTTAGGCTCCACAACTTTGAACTGGAGGCATCTGCCAAACCTGTTAGCAAAATCCTCACCCTTTTTGCTTCTCAGGAACTTATTCTTGTCCTGCTTTTTTTTTCAAAACCAATAGGCCCCAACGATCCTTTCTAGCATTCTAAAAAATGCAGAGATACACAGCAAGGGAAGTTTGGAGAAAGACCCTGCTTCTCAGGTATGGAATCCATTCCCTGGTGATCACATCATTTTGATTGATCAGCATGGCCAGGCAAATGTAGAGACCCTTAAATATTGTCTTCATAGAATCATAAGATTACAAGGGACCTTGGAAGACTTCTAATCCAACTTGCTGCTCAGGGCAGAAATCCTCATATCATCCCAGAACAATGGTTGTCCAATCTTTTCTTGAAAGCTTCCAGTGATGGAATACCCACATCTCTAGAAGGCAGGCTGTTCCATTGCTTAATTGCTCCCACGGTCAAGAAATTCCTCCTTATTCTGAGTTTGGATTTCCCTCTGCTAAGCTTCTACCCACTGATTCTTGTCCTACCCTAAGGCATTATGGAGAATAAATACACACTGTCCTCCCTGTGACAGCCTTTCAAATATTAGAAGACTGCTATCATGTTTCCCTTCCACTTTTGTTTTTCAGGTTAAACATACCTAGTGCAGTTCAGTGAGGAACAATCGCTTCCCATGTTCTCAACACTATACCTTTATTGATGCAGCGCAAAATTGCACTCTCTCTTTTGGAAGCTGTAGCATGCTGCTAGCTCGTGTTCAATCTATATCAGAATACCCAGATCCTTCTCATAAGATCTGCTGCCAAGCCAGATTCATTTAGAGAGAGAAAGATTTTTTACTACACAGTACATGCCTTTTGTCTTCGTTCTGAGTATTTGTCTTATAGGGAAGAAAAACTCTTGTCAGATAAATTATCAAAATAATACTAGTTTTCTGCTATAGAATTAAACCAACCAAACAGCATGATTCTCTTCTACCTTGAAACATAAAGAAATGAACCAAGAGAATGAATTTGTATGACTCAAATTGTGCAAAGGAACAGGAAATGCAGCGGCAATCAACAATTTTAAATATTAGATTGATATAAGAATGCATCCAGTAAGCTTCTGTGTGTTTGAAAAATGAAGCCACCTATGAACATTATTTTAAGGAAAAGCAAAATATAAAGATTGAAAAAGCAATGTTACCTGACCACTCAGAGGCATCTATACAGCTGTAGCCAAATTTTTAAAACATAAAATATTTCTTTGGCATTGCTAGATGATGACTTAATGAATGACAGAACAGCCTCACTTGCTTGATAGTCTCTCCTATTATTGCTAATCCTACATCCATGCCTTTGTGAACCATTGTATCAAGTATGTATTTTTTTAACTTATGAAGGAAAAAAATATTGCTAGAAACACATACAAAGAAAAGATGGCCTCCTTTTGATCAAACTTGGAACTTTTTTGCCCAGGCTATAGAGCTGTGAGAAATGCAGAAGAGCAGAAGTATATAAGAAGAGTATTAATTTGCACAACAATGCACTGGAAAAAAATGGAATTTTCTTAATGGGAGTGATGCATTCAGTTTTCAGACAACGTAGAGCTGCACATCAACTTCTCTTTAGATCACCTGGAATCTCAAGCAACATTGCAATCTGGTAGCTCAAGTCAGCCTTCACAATACAAAATCCCAGATGCCTATAATTGGCAGCTGAAATATAGTAAAAGATGAAGACTGAAAACAACCCATTAAGGTTGTAGCTGAAGTTACAATGATGTAACAAATCAACCTGGGAAATATTTTAAACAATTTGAAGATACATGCCTGAATATTTATTGCCTAGTCATGTTTAAAAAAGCAATGCTACATTTTCAGAAATCAAAATACTCAAATGTATTGCTTCTGTAATGTAGCAATTGTAGAAAATATAACTAATCTTCAGCTACTACACAGGTACACCAGATATTTTTTAAAAAAATTATTGGCACAAATACATAGTTCTCAATGTTAGTGAAATTCACCCTTCCTGGGTCTGATATGGCACATGATGCTTTTTGAGATATGGGCAGGCACAGCAAATAGTAGTAATATGGAGGTTCTGGAAACCTTTAAATAAGATTTTTTCCCCCCAGAAAAACATTTTGAATCCTAACAGAAATCATCTTTGACTTGGCATGTTTATTTGATCTACATTTGATAAGCAAAGCTGCAACGTAAGCCATTTTCAACATGTGGAATTCACAGTCTAACTGTGGTTTTCAGATTGGTTAAAAAAAAAAAAGAACAAAAATATTATTAAACTGGAATCTTGAGCCTTTTCAAAGGGAACTGGATATTATAGATGGCAGCAGTTTTACAAATGCATGCACTGGGACTTCCCCCTCAGGCCCTGCCCCTCTATGAAACATCCTTTCTTAACCATAGCCAGTTCTATGACGCCAGCTGACCAGGAAGAAAATGAGCATCCCGAGCCACAAAGCCCATGAGTGTCCAAGTTTCTTTGTTAGCACAGGATCAGCCTCTGAATCTGTTCTTGCGATGCACAGCCCAACTGCAGGCACGCCGTTATCTAAGGGTGGCATCTATCACCGTAGTGTGACCAGTTTATACTGCACAAGCCCAATCAACTAGCAAAGTGGCGTGGAGGCATCACTGCTTTGGCATACAAGAGGCTCAGATAATGCCCCACGCGATCCCGGGGCAGCCTGGGGCAATCGTTCCCCTTCCTCCCCTCCACGTCCCCCCGTCTGTGCCACGAGGATAACCGCGCAGGAATGGTTCACAAAGCGGCTATAATGCAGAAGGAGAAAGAGAAGCCATTGCCCATCCTTATTGCAAAACAGGCTTCTGACTTCTGACCCCGCACTGAAAGCCGCCCCAAGTCACTTTTAAACTTACCATGGTTTGTTGGGAGGTGTCCAAGATTAGCAGGATTGCTTGGCTCTTAGGGTGGGTTTTTCCCCCAGCTCAGGTCATGGTTTCTCGGGAGGACTTTCTTCCTCCATGAGGAAGAAATAGAAATAAAATAAAGGCCCCACGACGCTGCCTTTGCCTAGCCTCGGGGCTTCAGGAACCCATCAGACAGGGAAGAGAGACCGCTATTAAAAAACCCTCCACTTCGCCCAAGGTTTCATTTTAAAAGCAGCAAATGGAGAGGGGGATTAAAAGGAAAGGGGGGTCGGCCTACAGGGGCCCCTCCCATGGGTGGGGGGCCGAGGCTGGGTCGAGGGGCCTCCAGTGGGGGGCGGGTCTCGGGGGGCAGAATAACGAGATTTCCTCTGGGGAGGGGGCTATGCGGGAGGGGGTCCTGAAGGGGGTACCTTTCTTCTGGGGCGGGGGCTGGCTTAATGGGGGGCTGCGCCTCGGAACCGCCTTGCCCTCCTCGCTAGCGCCCTCCTCCTCGCAGCCCCTGCCTTGGCAACCGCCCCCAAACCCGGACGGGCGCCTCCGCCTCTCCTTCTTCCTCTCCGGCGGCGGGTGGGGGAAACGGCCCCGCCCACGCCCCGCCCCCTTCGCCACCCTCCTCGGCCTCGCGCTCTCCCTCTCTTCCTCTCTGCCTGCCTGCCTGCCTGCCTGCCTTCCTTCCGGAGTCCAACCGCACCGGAAGCGACCCGCTCAGCCGGCCTCCCCAAGGGCGCGCGACCGGGGCCCTGCCGGAAGTGGGGGTGGCGCGGCGAGGCGGGCGCGCGGGCGCGCCTAACGCTCGCTCGCGAGGCGAAGCCCCGCCCCCACCTCTCTCTCTCTCTCTCTCTCTCTCTCTCCTCCTCCCCCCCCGCCGACCTGGCTGAGAAATTAACCCTTCAGAACCAGCTTCCCGGGAAGGCACTTTAAAGGAGCTCGCCGTGGGCATGCGCCGTGGGGGTCTTCAACATTTTCCCGCCAAAAGGGGCGGGGCGGGATTTCGCCATGAGCCTCAACTTGATCGAGATTTATAATAATAAAAATAAATAATAATAAAAGAAAAATGTTTTAATAAAGTTTACTAAAATAAAGAAAATATTTTATTATTCAAATAAGTATAAAAATATTTATAAAATAAAGTTTATTATTACTGTTTAATAGTCTCAATAATATTACAACTATCAGTTGAATATATTAATTAAAATATCAATGTTAAAATCGATTAATTAAAATATATATATCGAATTATTTTATTATATATATTTAATATATTTTAATTAACTATATATTAAAATAATATAAATAAAATAAAATATATTAATTAAAATATTGATGCTAAAATATTAAAATATTAAATAATAACATTATTAGTCTCAACATAATAGTGTTAGTTAAATATATTAACTAAAATATCGAGACTAATACTAGTTAAAATATTAATTAAAATATTAAGTAATAACATTCTGCTCAATAATATTACATTATGAATTAAATATTAACTAAAATATTATGAAGACTAAAAACTGTTATTAATTACAATTTTGAGAAATTAGACTAAATTTCAGCCTTGGATCGAATGGAAAAGTGGGGTGTCGACTGAATAAATAAATGTAAAGACTTCTCATATGGGCCTACAGGTAGTCCTCGCTTAATGACCCTAACCGGGTCCAGCAGCTTTGTTGCTAAGTGAAGCAGTCATTAAGTGAAACATCATGTGACTGTGCTGACTTACAGCAGCAGTTCCAGCAGTCCCCAGTGTGGTCGTTAAGTGAATCACCTGTGGTCGTTAAGCAAGACATCACGTCACCGCGACTTGCAACACCCTGCCAGCTTCCCCATTGACTTTGCTTGTTAGAAGCCAGCTGTGAAGGTCTGCAGAACTCACTAAGTCGCAAACCAACTGCGGGCTGGATTTGAATCACCCGCTAAACTAAAATGTCATAACTTGGCTAGTTTGTGGCTCCGTGCAGTCTATAAACCCAGCCTCACTAATATGGATTAAAACTGAATGCAATTTTTTTTGTCGTTAGCCGCCCAGAGTCACTTGTTTGAGATGGGAGCCACATAAATGGAAAGAATGAATGAATGAATGAATGAATGAATGAATGAATGAATGAATGAATGAGTGAGTGAAACCGGTAGGCCACCTGGGTGGCTCATCACAATCAAACCAAGAAACAAAGGAATTACAATAATGAATAATAATTTACATTATTACATTTTATATACCCACACGCACACGTATGCATATGTATATTAATATAATGAATTACAATAATGAATGGATGAACAAATAAATAAATAATAAACACACATTAAAATGACTGAAGGAAGGAAATTTAAAAAACAGAGTAAGTAGGCTGCATGTTTTTATAAATACCTGCCCTCACGTTTGATTGTGGAAAGTGGCTGGAATTCAATTCACCTAGTTGGGCAAAAGGCTGAAAACACTTGTCTTTTCAGCTTCTTGAAGCCTGCACGCTCATTTTTTCGTGGTGCCTACCGTTACTTGGACTAGAAAATAAACCTTCTGACCAAACCAGATTCACTATCTAGATCAGTGTTGTCCAAACTTGGCCACTTTAAGATGAGTGGACTTCAACTCCCAGAATTCCCCAGCCAGCATGGCTGGCTGGGGAATTCTGGGAGTTGAAGTCCACTCATCTTAAAGTGGCCAAGTTTGGACAACACTGATTTAGATCCACATCCCCCATTTTCACCCTTAGTGACCCATGGAAAGGGGTGAGAAAGATGAACCCTGCTGCCCAGAAGCTTGGCTCACCTCGCTGCTAAAACAGCAATTCAAAAATGTGCAAATAAGCAAATGTAATCCCAGGATTACGTTAAATAACATTTGCCCCTGGCAAATACCGTATCATGGAACTGGAGGAGGACTTCATCAGAGACAAACTGATTTCACTGGATTCACATAACATGCCAGGCCAGGGACCAATTCTTGCATCTATCCATCAAGACAAGTCGAAGAACACCAGCACTAAGAGTGCGAGAGAAAGTTAGCATATTGTTTAGGAGGTGGCCATGACGGCAGGACTTTGTAGTTTTGGAGGGATGAAACATGTCACGAATTTCCCCGACGCCCAGATGGAGAAGAAGAACATCCTGTGCTGAACATTAGACATTGCATCATTCTTCCCTCTCTTCTTTTTCCATTTTTATGCTTAGGGATTGCAATCCTAAGGCTGCAAAACTGTAGTAGAAGTTCTGGAATTTAGGCGAGAGAGAGAAAATCTTACTTGACACAAAGTCAGGCTTTTGAAATGTTTGAGGGACTGTGGTTCTCTGATATTCCAAAGAGGAAAATGCTGGAGATAGAAAAAGAAAAACAGCATTTCATGAGGAAGCCAAGATGTTAAGTGAGTTGGACTCTTGAGTAGGTCTACCAGGTCCAGGGGAGCCAGTGTGGTAGTTAAACATGTTGGATTAGAAATCAAGAACTCTGAGTTCTAGTCCTGCTCTAGGCACAGTTCCTCTCTCTCATCCCTAAAAGCAAGAAATGGCTGAATTCACATCCAGCAAGAGGTTTCAGGCTAGATCTCAACAAACCCAATGGGTTTTTAACCCCTTACAGCTGTTAACTGATAAGGTACGGTACTTGTAATCTGTCTCACATCAGCCTACTGTACATGCAGAATATATACTAAGGAAAACTGTCTTGGAAGAAGACGAGCATGGTTTTAAAACTGGAGGAAGAAACATCAATAACCTGCACTATGCTTGATGACACTCGATGCAAATGATTGCAAGCTCTAGTAATGAAAGAAGAGCCATGGTGAAAGAAATGGGACCGAGATTAAATACAGTACAAGGAAGACTAAACTAGTGACAACAGGCACAGCGACCAGACTTAAAATTCACAGTGAAAATACTGGTGGATAGTTTCTGCCTTTTAGGATCAGTAAAGTCTTCTCAGCTGAGTAAAGGAACCAGCAATCAAGGAATATGCTGCAGACTAGCACTTGGTAGAATAGGCATGAAGGCCTTGGAAAAGATATTCGGATGCTAGGATGTGTCTATAAACTACAAAGATCAGAATTGCGGAGGCAATGATTTTCCCTGGGGTACTCTATGAGAGCAAAAGTTGGACTTTGAAGAAGCAGGATCCAACGAGTATTAACACTGTCAAACTTTGGTGTTGGAGAGGACTCTTGAGGATACCACAGCTACCCAGAAAACAAAGAAATGGGTTATATCAACCCAAAGTTCTCACTTGAGGCATAAATGACCAGGCTCTAATTATCCTACTTTGGACTTATGTGAAGACTTAATTCTCTGGAGAAGGCTGTAATGCTGGGAAAGGTGGAAGGAAAGAGAAGAAGAGGACAACCAGCAGCAAAGTGGATGGACTCAGTTACAGTGGTGATGGGTGCACCCTTGGAAGACCTGAAGGACCAGGTTGGGGACAGATCCTCCTGGAGAAAATCTATTTATGTGAACTCTAAGAGTCTACACCAACTTCATGGCATATAATCAACCAAACTCTCTCATGTGTAACTTGCCTCTGCATAACCAACCTGTCATCTTCTCTTTCCCCCCCCCCCGCCTCACCCCAATTTAAATCCTACATCAGTCTAGCCACTCTGTGCATCTAATGAAATGTTATAAAACACTTTAATAAATGTTTTTAATAAAAAATGCTTAGACAAGGTGCTAACGGACTCCTTCTGATTTTCTGCCATCCTGGACTCACACAACTCTCCTCCTTCAGCCTCAGCCCTAGGAAGAAGGCAGTAGCAAGCCACTTCTGAAAACAGCAAGAAAACGGCACGCTCTTGTTCCTGCAGTCACCAGACGTCAAAGTTGACGCAATAGACTGTAACGACACCAACAAACCAGGTCTGGCCTATGGAAAGCAAAATGACCACAAGATGGTAGCAGTTTTCTGCATCTCCTTGCTGCCATCTATTGGTACACTGATATTTTGCAGCCCAGATCGGTAGTTCTTTTCTTCTGCTGTTTCACCCAACCACTGTATTCGTGAAAAAGTCGAAAATTCTACCAATATTGTTGGCTTGTCTGTTTTCAACTTCTAAGTAATTATGTCACTTCCAAAAGCTACTGGATAAATTTAAAGCAGTTTTATAATGATTCCCTCCAAACTGCATAAAGAAAACTTCAAGTGGAACGATTTGAATCCAGACAAGCACGTCAGGAGTCTAAGAATAGGGTTCAGAAAAAGCATCCTGGGGATCAAAGGGGATAATTCTGGCTTGGCAATTAAAGATGGTTTTGGAATGAAAAAAGGATTATTGTTTTTTTAAAAACCCTGATGTATAAGTAGTCCTATCATCAAAAGCTTGGAGGAACATGCCATTAAAGAGAAGAGCTCTCAGTTGTTTTGGAAATTGGTTAAAATTTGACTGTCAGATGTACAACAACTTTTACTGGCAAGAGTTTCAAATGCAGTCTGGGAACAACGCTATCTTGCTATTTTTAACAAAGCAGTGTCAGGTCCAACTCATAAACTGCACAATTTTGAATTACATAAATTATTTCTTCCTGACTCCTGCCTCCCCTGACACTTTTAAGGAAACTCAAAGCATCAGATTCCAACACTTTATTTTCTAAATCATTACTGCAGAACATGAGGATATGGTAAAACTGTGCTACAAATACCCTCCCCCAATCTGGCACTTTCCAGATAGATTGGATTATAAATCTTATCACTCCCAGCCATTAAATATTGGATTACAATTTCCATTAACCACAGCAATCTAAGAAGCATTAAATGCAACTATTATGTTTACACAGATATGTCCTATTTGGCAAAACTGGACTGCAAATTTCTGTAGAAGCTTTTGCCACTAATAGGTTCCTGTTCAGCGTGGCAGTAGAATCGTTAACCAATTAACCTTTCATTGGTCAGTTCCTGTTCCAATGGGTGGTTTTAATTGTTGGTTTGTTCTCATTTGGTGGAACTAAAGAAAATCTATACTGTAACTTTCTCTCATCTCCAGTAAGATTATTATCAAGTCAATTTCATAGTCAGAACCAGTTTTTTTCAATTTCATACCCCAATGTCATTTTCTGGACTTTGAAGACGCAAGAGAGAAAGAGTATTGACCCTTTTGAACTTTGATGTTGGAGATGACTCCTGAGAATACTGTGGACAGCCAAGAAAACAAAATAAATGGGTCATAGAACAAATCAGCCCAGGGTTTTCACTTGAGGCACAAATGACCAAGCTCAAATGAAATACTTCGGACACATTATGTAAAGAACCAGATCTCTTGAGATATCTATAATTCTGGAAAAGTGGAAGGAAAGAGAAGAGGATGACCAGCAACAAGGTGGATAGACTTGATTACACTGGCAACAGGTGAACCATTGCAAGACCTGATTGACTAGGTTAGGAACAGATCATCCTGGAGCAAATCTATAGTATGTGGTTGCTAACAGCTGACACTGAATTCATGGCACATAAGCAATCTTCAATCACTGTCATTTTCACAATTCTAATAGGAAACTCCTGGGCTTGATATAACCAGCATGTGACTTTTTAAATAGCATCCTGTAGATACAATTGATAATACAGTGGTAGACTAGAATGTCACTTAGCTAAGTTGTAACTGTATGCAAACCCAGCAAATTTGAAACACATTGTTTTTGGTGGTGTAGATAAGCCATTATGCCTGAAAGACCCGTCAGAACAGCAGTCAAGAAAAAAAAAAAGGATTTTTGAAGTAAAATAGCACTTGGAAAAGGATGTGTTGTATGTTCCAGAGCAAGGCATTCTTCACACTGACAGGTTAAGTGCCTCTATTTATGAACTAGCTGAGTTTTGTTGTATCTGAATCACAACACTCTCATCAAGCATTACCCCCAACTGAAAAGGCTACCTCTGTCTCAGTATGAAATCAAGATATTTTACTGCATAATTAAATAATAGAATTGCAGAGTTCTTAAAGATTTCCATTTGTTAGCTTAGTTTAAGTTAAAATTAGGTTGGTCTTCTGATAGAAGTTTCTTTTCTCTCTTCTCTTTGATTGGGTTCACCTAGGACATTAATTCATGGTTTACTTAATTACTTACTCATGGCACACCGTTGGCTGGTTCACATCAACCATAAGCTTTCCAAACTGGTTGAGATGGCACACTGAACTACAATCTAGCTGGTGATATCGTAGTCTAGCATTGTAGTGGAATACAGAGATGGCCTTGAAGAAGGTATTCAATGGCTGTTACATAAACACTAGCTTAGCCCCGGAAGGGAGGAGGGAGTGAGAAAGAAATTCAAGTTTGGCCCATCTTGATTTTCTTGAGTATAAGAGCAGGAAGAAAGAATCTCTGTCAGGGTTTCAAGATTCTATGATTATATCCTATAACAATAAAGTAGAGTAAAGGTAGTCCTTGTGGAGTCTGTGTGCTGATCTGGGCTACCTTGAAGGGCTGACAAACATGTTGTACAAATGCATTCACTTTGTGCATGGACGAGTGCAAAGTAAACTAGCAAGCAGAGGACCAGTAAGTTGTGGCAGGCAGAGAGATGGACTAGAACCCAGGATATGGAGCTTCAATTCCTCATGTAGCCCTAAGGTCACTAGGGACTTTGGGCCAGTCATAGGCCTGACTGACACATATCAGGCCCACTAGATAGACCAGACCAGGAAATCAACTCCACAGGAAGGCTAAAATTACTTTTATTGAGATTGGTAATAAGAACAGAATCTTGAAAATGTGCTGCACCTCCTCCTCCTTATAATAATCCAATGAATTATGGAGGCATCTGCCTGAACCACCTCTACATTTAATCTCATTGCTCTGGACTTAAGAAATGTTTCAGCCTCTTTTGCCTCGGCAACAGTTCCTACATATCTCCATCAAGGTCATCTTCCTTACCCTCTACAACACGTAAGCCATAACATGGTTTGTTTATTCTTGACAATGTGTAGATTCAAGCATTATGAGTTAGAACCCATCATTCATGGCTCAATGTGTTCTCCTTGAGCCCATTCAATGGTGGTTGACAACAAACTGTGGCTAGATAAGTTGTGTAAACCAGGTTGGTTGGTCAACGAGACCTGTCCCACAGAATTGTTGTGTGGATAACATTGGGAGGGAAATCCTTTGTCTGCAATCTTGCGTTTCTGAAGGAGACAGTGGGATCTAAGCACATCCAATGAATAAAGCCAACCTAAATCTCTGCAGTCATTCATTTATTTGTGTTAAACTGGGAGGCGGTTCAAGGTAGGCAAAATGAAGCATTTCTTTCCAGAAAATGTGTGCGCATAGGGGTGCTTACAGGGAGGGGGTGAAAAAAGTCAGAAGGTGGCCACAACCACACGATCAAAGCCCTGCCCTTGTTGGACATGTTTACAGAACTTGTGAAAAGCATCAGACCAGTCTCTGGGCCAGAGACCCAAGTAGACCCTCCATCTTCCAGTGTATCTCTGATTGTGTCTGTTCTCAGCTAGATGGCAGCACCTAGCCAATCTTGGCTGCTCTCAAAGGCCTAAGCAGAGTTGGACTGGGTTAACAGCAGGGCAGGAGGCTTTCAGAGAATTTCAGGGCTGTAGAATAAATTTGTTTTTTTGAGTGTGTCTTCAAGTCAGTGTGGACTCCTGGCGCCTGCCTGGACCAGTCCCTGCAGTTTTCTTGGCAAGATTTCAGAATGGTTCTCCCTTGCCTTCTTCTTCCCAGGGTGGAGAGAGAGGGACTGGCCCCAAATCACCCAGCTGGCTTCGTGCCTAAGGCAGGACTAGAACTCACAGTTTCCTGCTTTTCAGCCTGGTGCCCTAACCTCTACACCAGTGTTTCTCAGCCGTGGCCGCTTGAAGATGTGTGGACTTCAACTCCCAGAATTCCCCAGCCAGCATGGCTGGCTGGGGAATTCTGGGAGTTGAAGTCCACACATCTTCAAGCAGTCACAGCTGAGAAACACCGCTCTACACCAAACTGACCCTCAATAATAATAATAAAGTCCCTGCAGTTTTCTTGGCAAGAGTTTGGAAGTGGTTTGCCATTGCCTGCTTCCTAGGGCTGAGAAAGGGTGACTGGCCCAAGGTCACCCAACTGGCTTTGTGCTTAAGGCAGGACTAGAATTCACCGTCTCTTAGCTTTTAGCCCGATACTTTTAATCACTAGTCCAAACTAGTTCTTGTACACTACAATAAGAAGTCAATGAAATACCCCAGGAAGGGGACAAGAGCAAGCCAATTTCTTTGCGATCCAGAAAATTCATTGTTTTATTGTTTGGCTGCTTTAAGAGCCTAAATTTTACCCTTTATTTTGTCAGGCTGACTTTGTCTAAAATGATGATCGTACTAGCTTTTACTTCATTCTGCATTTTATCTGCTTTCGGTGATCTTTTGAGATGTTTGTTTTCCATTATGGGGTACTTTGCACAGTAGCTAAAGAATCTGCAATAATCCCACCCCCACCCCCCCCTCAAGGATGTGGCCATGAAACAGAGTTCAGCTCAACAGAGACTTTTCTTTTTATCGGTAAATACACGCTAATAAGAGAGTGTGGTAGCCTGGTGTAGAGATCAAGGCACCAGGCTAGAAACCGGGAGACCCCGTGAGTTCTGGTCCTCCCTTAGGCACGAAGCCAGCTGGGGGATTTGGGGGCAGTTATTCTCTCTCAGCCTTGAGAAGAAGGTAAGGGCAATCCACTTCCAAAATCTTGCCAAGAAAACTGCAGGGACTTGTCCAGGCACGTGCACACCAAAATATTTATTTATTTCCTCGATTAAATTTAGGCGCCATCAGACTCCAGCTGATGTTCAGTGACTTCATAAAAACTTCATAAAAACTCGCCACGCACCAAAACAAGACAGGATCCAGCCCCTTTATGCACCCTAACAGAAAAAATACAACAGCATAACTAACAAAGCCACACACACACACACCCTGCTTCATCTCAACCCAAGTCCTGGGAGGTCTTCAAGGGTTTCGAGAAAGCCAGCAGGGTGGGAGCCACATGGATGGATTTCAGCCGCCTTCTGCTCGCAGGCCGCCATGAAAAATAAAGTACTGAACTGGATGGCCCCTCAATCTCACCTAGTAAAAGTCTTTTCAGGCGTTTATTCAGTCATCCCCTTCTGAAAGCATCTGCTTTCAGCTGCGTTGAAGTACACCCCCTTGGCAAGCTGTAATTCCCCACTTAGGAAGTCCCCCCCCCAGCCCCTTGTAGCAAGGGTCAGCTGGCCAAGAGGTACTGCTTGAAAACCTCCCAGTTTTTTCAAGTGGGAGTGCCTCAAATAGAGAGAAGCAGAGCCAGCAGTGACCCTTTAAAACAGCCTCTTCCCCTGCCCCCCCCCCCGCCCCCGCCACCAGCTCTTAAAACCTTCCCATTCTCCCAGACTGTGATCAAGCTAATGGCTTTTTATTGAGCCCGTCCCTTCCCTTCCCCTTCCCCTCCCCCTTTTCCTTCCTTCCTCCCAGTGTTTGTTCTTTGTTCTTTCTTTCTTTCTTTCTTTCTTTCTTTCTTTCTTTCTTTCTTTCTTTCTTTCTTTCTTTCTTTCTTTCCTTCTTTCTTTCTCTCCCTCCCCCTCCCTCCCTCCCTCCCGCCTTTCTTTCTTTCTTTCTTTCTTTCTTTCTTTCTTTCTTTCTTTATTTCTTTCTTTCTTTCTTTCTTTCCGTTCTTCTTCCTCCCTCCCTCCCTCCCTCTCAGTGTCCTTCCTTCCTTCCTTCCTTCCTTCCTTCCTTCCTTCCTTCCTTCCTTCCTTCCTTCCTTCCTTCCTTCCTTCCTTCCTTCCTTCCTTCCTTCCTTCCTTCCTTTCCCTCCCTCCCTGTTTGCACCAAAGGCTCAGGAGGGAGAAGAATAAATTTAAGTCAAGCTGAGGGCTGATGAAAAGACCCTCGATGGGACCCCCGGCGCTAAACTTGCTGGGGGCTCCTGCATTTTCCAGAACTGCTGGGGTTGGGCCAAAAGGGATCCAGCCCATGTTGATTTCAGGCCACCGGTGCAGGCTGCCTGGCCAGAGCAAAGGGATGCCTGCTTCTGAAATTGTGCGTGTGTGCGTGTGTGTGCGTGTGTGTGCGTGTCAAGGGACGGGAACTTTGGATTAGCCATCTTTATTTCCTGGAATGCATTAGGAAAATCCCAGGAGGGAGGAGCGCGTTTGACAGTGGCTTGTCTTGGAGGATGGAGCTGGCACTGGTGCGTTCTCTCCGGCTGGGGCCCCTGATGAGCTGGCAGATTCACGGATTAACATTTCTTCTTGGATGTGTCTGACTGGGTTGCCTGCAGGTGGAGCCTTCCCCAGTGGCATTCATCTCTCCTGACCCTGGAAGCACTAGCTTCAGGGAGGGTGTGCACGTGTGTGTGTGTGCATGTGTGTATGGGGTGGTCCTTCTCTGAGTCAAGCTGGGCTCCAGGACACACCCACACACCTTTGGGACACCCCTGTCAAAATGGTTCCCCATTATCTTGTCCTCTCCTGGGATTTTTTTCAGCGTCCCAGTCCGCAGCCCTGGGATTCTCCGAAGGGCACCCATCCAAACCCTAACCAGGCCCAACCTTTACAGTCTCCCTTCTGCATAATTTGAGGCTTCCCCATCCTCCAGCGTAGCCTGGTCAGCTCTGTTTGCTCATCTCTCTCTCTCTGTCTCCCCAACGGGGTTCACACCTTGCCCTAAGTGATAAAGAGATTTCTTTGGCTTAGACTTAGCATGCTGTATAATACCAGGTTTCCCAGTCTTCTGTTTTAAACTGCAGAGATGCTTCTCCCATTTTTAATGTTCCCAGAAATTAAAAACAAAATTTTGGTTAAAACATCTAGTAGCGAAATAACACCATGAAGAAAGTTTTTGGGCCTGCCTTCCTTCCTTCTTTCCCCTCCCCTCCCCCGTCTCCCCTCTCCCCTTTTCCCTCCTTCCTCCTAGTGTCTGTCCTTCCTTCCTTCCTTCCTTCCTTCCTTCCTTCCTTCCTTCCTTCCTTCCTTCCTTCCTTCCTTCCTTCCTTCCTTCCTTCCTCCATTCCCCTCCCTCCCTCTCTCCTCCTCCTCCCTTCCTCCCTTCCTCCCTTCCTCCTCCCTCCTTCCCCTTTCTTCTTCCTCCCTTTTCCTCCCTCCCTCCCTCTCAGTATCCTTCCTTCCTTCCTTCCTTCCTTCCTTCCATCCTTCCTTCCTTCCTTCCTTCCTTCCTTCCTTCCTTCCTTCCTTCCTTCCTTCCTTCGACACACAAGAAACATTTCCACCCCACCCAACCTCTAAACTACTGGCTTTAAATTTTCCCTCTGGTGCAGAGTCCCCAAGACTACCCAGCAGCTTCCTTTTTGGAACTTGTCCCAAATTTCAGAATTAAAAACCATTGTTCCATTCCGAGCGTTAGGTATTTTTTCATTTTTCCGCTTGGCCGTCTCCAGAGGCTTTCAATATCCTTGGAAAACATTGAAGCCCTGAAAGGCCTTGCGCTAATGGGGAGCATCTGAGAGGCGGGGAAGGCCCGGGCGTCTGCAGAGAAAAATGCTCTAAGTGGCTCAGGGAAAGACGGGGGCCAAAGCAATGCTGCCATCCTTGAAACACAGTCCTCTCAGCCTTGAAAGGAAACCTGAGAACTGAACCGATGCAGACTCTTTTCTTTGGCTGCCTCCAGATCCTATGATCTAAGAATTTCGTTATCTCTGAGCTAAATCTCATTAGATGTGTAAGACAGATCAGTCAGAGTATCCCTTCATTGCAGATGGAATCATTAAGACTGAGAAAGAGATTGAATGCAGTACGTCCAAGCCATAATGATGTTTCAGCAGAGTTTAATTGGCAGGGTTCACACAAGACACTCCGCCCAGAGGAACACACCACATTAGGGCTTAACACAAGGTGTGAGCTGTGAGTGTTGATCCTCTAAAGTAGAGATGGGCCATCTGTGGTTAGGGCCACCAGATCTGGACTGCAAATATCTGGGCAGCTGCTTGAGAGCTGCAAACAGCTACTTTGGAGTCCTTGGGGTTCTCTGAGGTTGGGTGTTTTCTTGCAAACGTTTCATTACCCGGCTAGATAATATCAGTGCTAGTGAGTGTGGAGTTTGCTCTCTGCTTATACACAGTAGCTTGCCCTGCCAGTGTTGGTGTGTGTGTGTGTGTGTGTGTGTGTATGTGTGTGTGTGTGTTTTCTTGGTAGTTCCTTGATTAGGGTATTGTTTACTGCTTGTTTGTGTTGTGTTAATCTTAGTGTTAATCTCTGCTTATCTGGGTGATGATTGCTGGCTAGGAGACGTTCTGGTCTTTTGTTTCCTTTTTATTGCCTCTTTTGAAAAGTGTGTAGATGTTGTTGATGTGCCTGTTGATGGCTGCCTTGTCTGAATACCAAGCTTCCAGGAATTCCCTCACATTTTTGGATTTATCTTGGTCTAAGATGCTGACAGTTTCCCAGTTGAAACTATGGTTAAGTCTGTCCATGTGCTGTGAGATTAAGAGATCAAGCTACTGTATACAAGCAGAGAGCAAACCCCACTCCATTCTAGCACTGATGATGTTACCTAGTCAGGTAATGAAATGTTTGCAAGAAAACAACCACGCTCAGAGAACCCCAAGGACTCCACAGTTCAACCCTGAGCTACAGATAGTTTCTTCTATTGGAAACAACTACTTGTTGTTGTTTAATGGCCATCTGCATTTTCATAGCCCAGATCCATGATTGTTTAAATTTTAGGACCACAGCTGGTCCCCACATTCCTTCCTTGCTCTCCCCCCATTTATCCAACTGGTGCTTCCAAATTTCATTTTCTCACCGTCTGGTAGCTGGACACAAAGACATTCTCCAACATCTCTTCTCAAACCCAAAAGACACAAAGCACTTGTAGCTTTGCCATGTGCCACCCGTTTAGCATCCTTACCATGTCCACTGGTCTGAAGCAGGGGCACCACCCATGGTGCCCTCAAAGCCTTTGGTGCAGACCCCAATCTTCTCCTTAGTTGCCTGGAATTTTTAGTAGATAAGTTATAGTGAAATTTAGAGGTTGAAGTCTGCAGATAGAGGAAGAGGCTGGATGAGTGAGGGGAAACCAGACCATGAAAAAAGGAGAATGAGGTTTAAGACAATTTAATATTTATTCTGGATGTGCCCACTTTCTGTTTCAAACTCCACTTTCTCCCTTGGACTTCTGTGTGTGTTGCTCAATACATCTCATAAAATTATGTGTGTTTCATCCAAGAAGCTGATGCGCCCAAGAAGATTGTGCTTTTGGAAAACTGAAGTGTATGTACACAACAAGATTCATAGTGCTGAAAGTGGGTTAATCATTCTAGCAAGGCACCAGGTATCTTCTGCTTGATAAGGGAACTGGTTGACTGCTCTCAATGATGGACCATCCACATGGATCAAAAGTACCTTGAAAGGATGAGATCTCCCCCCAATATTTTCGTGCCTGGATGAGAAGAGGCACCGTGGTTTGAGCCCAAGATGAAAAAAGCACAGACCACCAATTGTAGTTCCTTCAGGGGGCTGATTGTCTCATAGCTCCCTAGAATGGAGTGCTTAAATCTTTGGCTTTCTCTGTCTTCAACCTAAAATTTGCAAATAAGTGCAAGAATTACTAACCTCCTTCAAAGAAACCACACACAGATCCCTACAATTTCTCACCGAAAAGGGGCTGAACTTCCTGGGTGATGTTGTCACAACACCCCGCACACAAAGTCTATCCAACTATCTTACCCCTTGTGAACCAAAATCTTAGATTTATTGTGGCTTCTGAACCTTGAATGTGCATCATTTTAGGAAATCAGAATTTATAACTGACAACAAGATTTATTAACTGGGTGTTTTAGTTTATCATGCCATGCAAACAGAACCACTGACATTTTAATCAAATAAAGCACTTCCCAGGTTATGTTCCGAGCTGCTGTGCCAATCAGGGAAGACAGGCTGGGTTTCTGCATTGCCCTAAACCATGGTTAAAGCAAAAGATGGCTTTCTGCATTTGTCAAACAAGCCTTAGACTGGCTTCACACATCTTATTAGCCTCTAACGTCATTGATTTACTTTTGGTTCCCTGTGTTCACATAACACAACCATTGTGCGGCTTGCTGGTCCTGACAATGGCTTAGCGCAAACATGTGAACCCAGCCAGTTGCAACTTACTCAACAACCCATGGTTAAAACAAATCTTAGCTTAGGGCGATGCGTCAGCTCATCATTTTGATCTGCTGCCTCCCCAGCCCCTTGTCAGGCTTTCTGACGTAGCAAAAGACCTCACCAGGCTGTCCCAGCCGACGGTGCCAAGCACTCTTGCGTACAGCCACTGAAAGCCTCCTGGCCCCTCGAAATTAAGGAGCAATTGATTTTTCCCATTAGCAAGCCCAGGGCTAGCTTGGGTGGTGCGGAGAAAATGGAGGCCTGCTTAATAATTCAGGAGAGGAGATGACAAAGTTCTTCCCTGCTTTCCGCAGGCACCACAACACAAGGGCATCATCGTACCCAAGTTGCAGGTAGAGAAAACAAACCAGCAGATAGACAGAGTTCCCACGTCTTTCATACCTTTACATTCCACCTTTCCCCCATGAACTCACAGGGGATCTGCCTGGGGTCCTCACCCCTCATTTTTCCTTCACAACCATCCTGCAGGATAGGTTGGACCAAGAGAAGCTGAGTCATCCAGTGGGGTTTCAAGCCTGAGTCTTCTCAGTTGCAGTCTAACCCTGGAACCCTTATACCCCACCCTCTGTGTTGATTTGTTCCCCCTCTAACAAACAGCTTTCGTGCTGGGAAATCCTATGCAAGCCTAGAACTTTAAGCATTCTGCGTAAACCGAAAGCTTGCTCACTGCTATACCGATGGAGAGAAGATAAATTTAGCTTGCATGCTACTTGGAGAGCAATCGTGGCTTATGGAGTCAGCTCAACCAAATGCCTTGGAGTCAGTTGCAGGATCCGTTCATTATACCACACCATATCATGGTTAGTTGCTTCTGACTCAGCATTTTGGTGAACCGAGCCCGTGGTGATTGACCCCATAAACCAGAAGTGAGAATCTTTTTCCAACACACTCTGAACTTCAGGTTGTTTTATCCAGGGTTTATGGATTACCAGGGGCACATCTGCTGATGCACAGAAACCCCTGGACAGAGGAGCTAAAAGAGTTGCGCCCCCCCCTTTTTTAGGTTGAGTGTAAAGGTGCAGAAAAGGCAGAAACCAATATGTGGCATGGAAAATGGCATTTTTGCTTGCAAATGTGGGTGATCTATCTGTGGCTACTGTTATAGGCCAATAAATATTCTGTTTTTAATTGTTAGCCACCCAGAGACAGGCAGCCATAAACACTGAATAAATAAATACCTCCGAGGGGGCGACAAGGCCTTTTGACAGCTTGAAAGCAAAAAGGTGCCTTCCAAGTCTATGATTCCCTGTTTATGTTTCTCCACTTTCACCCATCATTCAAGGCTTGTTGCAAGGCTGAAAGTGGGAGGGGGAGATCCTGGCATGCAAGCGAGAATAGATTGAAAGAAGAGGAGGTTCCAAACATGAGTCTCCTTTCAGGACCAAGGATGGGGAATCCGCAGCGCTCCAAACATTATTGGATTCTACTTTCCGTGAACCCTGGTCAGCATAGCCAATGTGGCCATTTAGGAGCTACAGTTCCCTAGCTCTGCTTTAAACAAAGAAAGTGGAGAAGTTTCTCCCTGCATCGGGGGCTGGGAATTCGTCCTCCTTTGGCATGATGGCTTTCTTGAAAGGAGGGGTTCCCCATGTGCAGAAGAGAAATACGGCGGTTTCTATTTGTTGATTATAATTTTATTGAAAGTTTCAGCAACAAGAGTAAAAATGAACGCAGACTATAATAGAGTAAGAAGGAGAAAAGAAATAAAAGAGAAAGCTAACATGCAAAAAGAAGAAAGAAAAGAAAAAAGGTAGAAGAAAAATAGAAAAGAAAGAAAAAAGGTCTAAAGAGGTGGCTTCCGATCTTCTTTGCAGCAGTTATAAGTACCGTGGTAGATTTACCTCTTTCTCTCGAGTTACATCGTGACTCTCCTCTTTCTGTAATCTATCCTGTCTAATTGTCAAAACCATAGATGGTAAGTTCATTTTTTTTTCAGTTTTATGCAAAAAGTCCATAAGGGATTTCAATTCCGCAATAAATGTAGATATCGTCTTTTCTCTATTCAGATAGGTCAATTTGGCCATCTCAGCAAGTTCTATCATCTTAGAAATACACCTGTTTTTTAAAAAGCTGGTCAGCCTTTCCATCCATTGGCAAAAGAGGATTCTTTCTTAGAAAGCTAGAGTTTGTTTTTGGGTTTGGTTGAAAGATAGTAACTTCTGTGGGCTTGTTTACCAAACTGTGCGAAATACACGTACACCACCACCACCACCACCACCACCATAAATCAGGAGGAGTCTGGTAGCACCTTTTCAGAGTAACACATTTTATTAAAAGCGATCAACTTTTGTAGCTTCTGATTTTTGGCTCCCATAGACTAACCCAGCTCTCTTCCCACAATGGATGTCACCCCCATCTAAGTTTGTAGCCTTCGCCTCATTCAGGTAGACCTCTTTGAGTTTCTTGCCCCATCCAAACTTCAGTCTCATCATGTAATGGTCTGTGGGCACAACCTTGGGAGACACAGGGAAGAGCCACAGTCAGGGGAACAGTCAGATAAGCAGCAGCTGAGCCTGCAGAAGGAATGGGGGCGTGGCAAATGTCTCAGAAGGGACCCTCCCTAGTTTCTTGGGCAGTAAAATCGATGGGGAGAAACGTACTTTCAGTCTTGCAAGGTTCTAGGAAAGCGTGCAAGAAGTTTGCAATGGAGGACAGGTTTTTTGCATCGTTCAGGAATGCCCGTATCTCCTCTTGCAAGTCTGTTCTCTGGTCACCCAAAAATGAAATGCTGGGAGACACAGGGCTAAAACTGAAAAACTATTTATAGCCCATGGTTTATAGATTCCTTTTAATTTTATTTTTTTAATTGGCCATTTTAGTATGGTACAGCTTACATGTTTTACTGCTTTTGCTGTTTGGGCCATGGTCAATGAATTGGTTTTTCTGAGGTTGTGAGATTTTCGTAATGTTTGTAGTTATGGTATGTAAAGATTTTGAGTTTACTGGTTGGCTTTGATGTTCTGGTGTTTTAATTATTTTGAATTGCTTGTTAGTTGTGCACCTGGTTGAAAGGTGCATCCTGTTCATAATTATTTAAATCTGGTCCTATTTGAGTCCCCAAAAGTTGAAGCGGAATCAGTGGTCAGTGCTCAGTGCTCAATGCAAAAGGACTGGAAACCCTTTATGGACTTTTTGCTGAGAATGGATAAACGTGAACTGATGATTTATTGACTAAAAAGGGATGTATATGGGAAGAAGGGAATCATGTGATGTAATTTGGGAGGGTGGAAATAGCGTTAACTAATATTTCTTCTTCTCCTCCCCTTTCTTTTTCTTTGCTGACTTTCTCTTCTAGTTTTCTATCTTTCCTTCTCTTTTTTACTTTTTTGTAACTTTTAACTTCGTAATTTTTTTTCCTTCAGTAAAATTGATATATATGTATAAATGCTCCGTGCTCAATGCTCAGGGTGCACCTGCTTTTAGGTACCCCCATTTCCAAGTTCAATTTGGACCTCTCCAGTTCATTGATTAGAGGCAAGGATAATGGTGGTGCATCAATCCACTTTTGCTCGCTTTGGTTTCCATCTCTTTCTGCAAGATATATTATTAAACTGATCTTTGGCTCCTGCAGCATATCAATATTCCAGGGCATGGTACTGACTGGCATTACAGGGCTGTATTAGGGGCATGGAGTTTGTTTTTGTCAAGAGCTGCCCTCTCACAAAGCCGCCTCGCTGGGATCTTGTAAAGGCTGATCAAGAGCCAAACGTTTCCCAGAAGACACTTGCTTCATTGCAACATTGCTAGGCTTCTGAAGGCCGTCTGCAGAATGTTCTTCTCCGGTTATTTGACGTTGGCAACCATTTGCTTTCAGTCATAGCCCATCTCATGATCATTCTGGGCCAGAGCAAGAGAGGCAAAAGAGTGGCAAGTCGTAGTGAGATTAGAACTGCTAATGGTGAGCTCCATCTGGAGAAAGTTCAGAAGAAAATAATCTTCCTTGGGAGTTGGGAGAAGCAATCTTCTGGGACCTGTGGATTTTGGGAGGGGGGAACGTTTGAGAGCCTCTTCAGGACTTTCCCCAAATGGCTGAGGTCTGTGTGAGGGGGGCCACCCTTGGAAAGTTGCAAATAGGTGAAATAGGGAGGCAGAGCAGGACATGAAACCTTTCCTTGGCCAATATGCTAACAATTCTCCCAGCTGCTCCCACGTATGCTGAGTTCTAGATGTGTGTTTTCAAGGGGAAATATCTCTCTGGAATACTGATGGGCTGAAGAAGCAACTTGTAGAAATAAGAGGCTGACCCAGGGATATCCACAGGGGAATCAAAAGAGTCAAGATGCCTGCCTTCCTGACTTTTTGATCTCCCAGCCAGCCCTATCATTAGACTGGGGAAATCATCCTTCTTGGATCACCTGACTCATTTGGAATGTGGGGAGGATTCGGGGAAGCTCTCACAAAATGTCTACCATAATGGGCATAGCTGCTCCAAGCACATCAATTTATTAAAGTGAGGAAACTGGGGCGATTCCTCTGACCCCCCTCAGCTTCTCAGGGTGCTTCTTACCTTCTTACCTTACCCAGCTGAACTTTGTCTTTTTTTCTGAGCAGGTAAGTACCTTCCCAAGCATATACTTGGCCATAGTTCACAGTGTGTGCATGTGCAAATGTCTAAGAATACCTCTGAAGTCTCTAGTACGTGGGGCCCAGAGGCATTCCTAGGAATAAAATGTATGCAGGAAAGGGCACTTGGTTTGCTCCACACTGGCTTCCCATTCATTTTTGTTTTTAAGATCCTTTTAGTTAAAAAGAAGAAGATGAACACTGGCGGGGAGGAAGCCTATCAAAAAGGCACCGGCAGATCCATTGATGTCTATGCTGCCATGTTACCTAGCCTTGCCTGGTTAAATGGGGTGAGGATCCCTCCCTTTTTCCCACCCACAAACAGGGTGGAGAACCTTAAGTGACTAGAACCTGATCCATACTTTGGGTCTTCACCCAACTGAAGGTGTAGCAGGAGGAACCATTTTCCTCGTTAATCTCACAGAGCTCTTACAAGCACTGCAAACTTTTTGGCTAGCCAATTTCCACCCATCTCTAGAAGGGGTCAAGAGAGGACTTGGCTTTTTCTCAGTCGTCTTTTGTCCCTCCTAGCATTTTTTTTAAAATACTGCTCTAGAGAGCTTTGGCCCTCTCCAAAGGGTGAAGAACACCAGAGAATGGTAGTTTCACAACTTTTGGAGGGCAGCAAGTTCTCCCCCACCCATAAAGAAGGGCTTTTGCTCTAAGCCCTGGCAGAAGGGCTTCAGCCCAGCATCTTTGCATACAGAAGCTCTTTGGGGTCCTTCAGTGACATCTATATAAATTATATAAATAAATCTCTAGATGAAGGTGAGGAAGACCTCCATCTGAGATTCTGAAGAGAGCCGTTTGCCCACCAGCAGCTGAGTTCACACAGGACACTCAGCTGGAGTGTGGTTGGCTACTTGATGGCTATGTTTTGCAACCCCAGGCAACTGGGTTAATTCAGGAAACCATGGTTCATTAAACTAGGGACTAGGATGTTGTGGAAAAGAGCCTGGGTAGAACAGCCTCCAAATAAATTGGAATTACTAGCATTTTCATACCCAGAAAACATCAAATTGGGGGAAAAGTATAGACTGAGATAACTAGAAGGTCATCTTCTCTTCTGGGAAGAGCCATTAGTTTTGTGTGTACAAGTTGGGTTCATTTACCATGCTTTAAACCCAGATTACCTGCCTCATTATAGCATTTCAGCCAGGGAGAATAAGATCCCACACTTCATTGCACTAGTCGCCTTTTTTTCCTGTATTTGTAATGTTTTATCGTAATTTCTTTGTTTCATTGTTGTGAGCTACCCAGAGTCATCGAGAATTGGGCAGCATACAAGCTTAATAAATTATTGTACTGTAAATTATTATTATCATTTCCATAACACGCAACTGTATACTCCAATCAACCTTATGATGACTGAATGCAGTATCGGGTTCATACAATGAGCTAAGACAATCGCTGGTTTCCCACAAGATGCTGAATCACAAACAGCCCAGCCTATTTGAGCCAGGCCCAGCGTGTCTTGGGAATCTAGCTTGAGTTAAGGCACCTTTTTAGGTAAACCAATTTAGCCGGTCAATTTTTTTAGTTGACTTTATTGTGGCATTTCTCCTTTTCCATTCCTGCAGGTGGGACTACGTACTGTCAAAGGCACAGGAATATGAGCAGTTCAAAAGGGGGCCCCGCGTTGCCCCAGCCTCCAGAGATTGCCACTGAGAGCCCCCTCTCTGTAAGCAACAGGAGCAAAGGCTGCGGTGCTCAATCTCCAAGGCACGTGGGCCAGAACGCCGGCAGTGGAGGAGTTAACCCTCTAGCCTCACCACGTGAAGCTGGAGCTATTAATACCCAGCCTGCTTTATCTGTCAGAGGCTGCTCGGTCAACCAGACAACCCTGTGGATCTTGGTCTCTTCAGCAGGTCTTGAAGTTCTGATTCCCAGGGCAAAAGAGGTTGTGAGTGTGCAACACAGCCTTGGCTGCCCAGGGTGAATCCTTCTCTCCCTTTCTTTTTTGCGTGCACGTATGCATAGGCATACACACACTCTCTTTCTCTCTCTCTCTCTCTCTCACACACACATAGAGGTGCCACTCTCTGCCAAGGCATCATTGCTTCTCCTCCTGACCAAGAGATCCAGAATGTACAACTGGCTGTCTCCCCTTGAAAGGTCAGTGACTTTCCATAAGGCAAGTTGTCCCGGGATGTCTTGAATGCAAGTTGAAGTCTTGGAGGCAAGTTGCCCTGGGATGTCTTGAAGATCACAGTGCAAAGCCTGGTTTGGCCACCTGCCTCGGGGCTGAATGGGACCTACCCCATCGTCTCCAGAAGAACCAGAGTCAGGGAAGACAAACACCCCCAGCAGGGGGTAATCCACTTTTTGGAAAATCATCAGTGTAGACATGGGAAAGATCTTAGAGGACTTGATTTCTAGCTTCCCAAGCTTCCTGGCCAAGGATTGAGAACTTCCTTGACTTCTTCTCTGGTTCGGGATCAAGTCTCTCTGGAGTCTGTGCCTGCAACGAGGAGGCCACCGCAAGATTTAACAAGAAGGGAAGACAGAGAAAAGCAGAGGCTGCTCTGTTTTGCTGCAAAGAGGGAGAAGTCAACGGGTCCCTGAGGAAGAGTGACCCCTGCTCAAAAGGAAGGTCTTCTAAAGGTGGCACTGATTTTTCACGAAAAAGTCATTCCTCAATAGAAGCCCCGACCTATACAGGAATTTGCTAGATACCGAACAAAGGAACGGGCCCTGGAGCTCCTGGTTTCCATTCCCAGCAGAGCAGCCCCGTAACAGGGGGAGCCTTTGCACCCTGGAAGGAGCAGCGGGAAATTGGAGAAACGAAGGTGCAAAATGTTTGCCCTTGGAAGCTGGGCCAGGACAGCCAAGCGGGGGCCATTCCCGTTTGCTGAAAAATGCTGATGCCTGTCAGGCGTGGCCCGGCCAGGATCGCCCTCTGCCTTGCTTCCTTGGGGAGATGGATTCCTTCTGCTTTGCCTGCTTTCAGAAGGAGGAGCTGCAGCCTTTGCAATCCAACAGGTGGGTCCCAAGATTTCTCTGCACACCCTGTGCAAAGGGTCTCAGGCACGTCTGCAGGAGTAGAGGCATTCAGACATTCAGATCCTCGGGCAAGGTCAGAAATAAGGAATCCTAACCTTTGTCCAAGTGTGGGGGGTGGGGGTGGTTATCATGATGATTCAAGAGATGAAATGCAGGCTGTTTGTATATGCTCAGGGACACGACTACCCTTGTTTCCCCCATTCCAGAAATACAGTCTGATGTGGCAAGCAGGCTCTGTGGCCCATTTCGCTGAGGCAAATAGTAGGAGATGAGACCTATAAACCTCCCTTAGACCAGATCAAACTATTTTTCCACCATACCCAGAACTGCTTGATCTGAAGGGCTGACTATGAACACATCACACATGGAACAGCAAAACAACCAACCATCTTACAGCGGATCAAGTTGGGTTGATCTAGGTTGGTGTTTCTCAACCTTGGCCACTTGAAGATGAGTGGACTTCAACTCCCGGAATTCCCCAGCCAGCATGGAGCTGAAGTCCACCCATCTTCAAGTGGCCAAGGTTGAGAAACACCAACCTAGGTTGTAGGGCGTGAATGCAAACCACGGAGTTAGCTGGGTCAACCCTGGTTCAGAAGCCTGGGGAAACTTCTCATAGCTGCCATGGTTTTTTGGAGAGGGCAGAGACTGAGCCTGAACGCGCAGTCAATTCTCAGTCAGTGACCAGAGATGAGGTCATTTCTTATATCCTTTCCCTGACAAGTTGTGACCCTTCTCAATCACCCAGAGAGTTGATGCAACCTGTTTCTCCCCCAGCTCTTTCCTCTCCTCCTTCCTAGAGCAGAAATGGTATCTACCTGCTCTGGTGCCTCTGGATCCCTTGGGCACGATGCTGCTTACCTACCGCTAGAAAGAGAGAATGATTTTGTGCTGGCTCTGACAATTTCGGCGATAAATCTGTTTTAGACTAGGGTTATGCTCCCCAGTCATTTTCACTTAACCATAGTTCATTGAATAGCCCACAGTTAGGGTACGCTCATGCTATGTAGATGTGCGCTGCTCTTTGTGATATGCTGTCTGGGTATGCAACAGAATGACTTCTTAAATTTGAGCTTAGCATGGTGTGTGAACCCAGCCTAAGAGAGACACTTGGTTCTCTTTAACCCGGGATTGTACAATCCGGCTAGTAGCAAAGCAGGTGCCCCATTGCTGAGCCAGCTTTCCACTTTGTTCAAACTACAAATGACAGGATGGTCATGTGGATCTGAGCCTGCTTGATACCAGCTTGACCTCTTGGCCAGAAGACATTAAATGCTGAAAAGCTTCAACAAAACCCACTCAAAATTGTGGACATGTGGTGCTAAGCTGTACCTCCAGAGCCCAGTTTATTTACTTATTAGTTTTATGCCCTGTTTTCCCGGAGCTCAAGGCAATCAATATAGTGTGTTTCTCTTTCCGTTCCCCCCCCCCACTCCCCACAACAACAACAGTCTTCTGAGATAGGTTGGGTTGAGGTTGAGGTAGAATGGCTGGTCTGAATTTACCCAAGGAGCTTCCATGGCTGGGCTTCCATGGACCAGAACCTGAGTCTTCCTGCTCCTTGTCCGATACCTTCACCATCCAACACCTTCACCACTATAATGCCCTGGCTTTCCAAGATAATTGACTTTCCTGCCTATATTGTACATATTTATATTTGCATATCATTCCTCCTGCAAATATTCCCCACAACTACCACTCCATGAAGTAGGGTTGGGTCTGAGAGGGACTGGCCCAAAGTCACCCCAGGAGCTGAGATGGGACTAGAACCTGGATCTGCCCCTCCAAGTCCAGCACCTTTCCCCTTACCCCATCTGGGCTGGAGGGAGCTATCGAGCCAGAGTCATTCAGGGAGCTTGTGCTGCTAAGGGGAGACTAGAACCTGGGCCTTCCTGCTCCTAAAGCAACACCTTCACCACCACCCCACCCTGGCTATTGGGCTGAGAGGGAGGGAGTGACCAAAGTTCCCACTTGAGTCCGCCTGCTCCTAGTCCACTACTTCCACTGGGGCTCCTGGGCTGAGAGAGGAGGACTGGCCGAAAGACAGCACAGGAACCTCTGAGGTTGAGTGGGGCTAGAACCTGAGTCTCTCCACCCCTGGTCCACCATCTTCATCATTACATCACCTTGGCTTTCAAAACTTCTTGGTCCATTTCAGCATTTAGGCCACAGAGCGGAATGTCTGTCTCTAGAGCAGTGTTTCTCAACCTTGGCCACTTGAAGACATGTGGACTTCAACTCTTCATGCTGGCTGGGGAATTCTGGGAGTTGAAGTCCACATGTCTTCAAGTGGTCAAGGTTGAGAAACACTGCTCTAGATGCTGGTGGGCCATCTCTACCAGCATCCCTCATCATGGACCATATCAGATGGGACTTAGGATTCAGCAACTGTGAGGTTAGCATTCTCCTTCAGGTACATCTGCAGCATGTCCCGGCATCTTCACCCACTCCTCTGCCAGATCCTGACTTGCCAGGGAACAGAGAGCCCTTAGCAAATTGGTAGAATAAATCATGAACCCATACACCACCTATCACGGCAAGATGCTTTTGACGTCCGTTGAATTCATACCTTTTCCACACATGGAAAGGAAATACCGCAGAGAAGGAGAGGAGAGCCACAGCTAACGGTCAAGAGCATGGCCATTTAAAAGAATTGGCAATCTGACCCACAGGGGCGTCCACAGGGTGCGGTCAAAAAGGTCAAGATGGCGGCTGCAGCAGTGCAATCAAAGTTCCGCCTGTTTTTTGCGTGCCTAAAAACCAGGCAGAATTTTGCTTGTACCGCTGCAGCCGCCATCTTGACTTTTTTGACCACAGCCTGCAGACCCTCCTCTTAGCCACGTCCAGGGCAGACGACAAAGAGGCATAAGAGAGCTGCACTGCCCACACCTCTTCTTAAAATAGCGGTGTGAACCAAGCTTGGAATTCATTCCAGGGAGGTGTCAATTTTTCAGAAAACCAGCTCTCTCTTACTTTTAGCAAGGTGGATGCATTTGAAACAGCTTGAGAGACAGAACGAGGGCAGGAGGAGAGAGATTAGACAACCCTTGGCGATGGGAGGGCAGAAGGGAGATTTTCAGCCACGGGGATTCTTACAATTCTAGATTGCCCTCCAGGTTCTATAAGCAGCCCGCTACTTCCAGCACAAATTATATTCCAGATCCCCCAACTGCCACGTGGCCAGCCACCCATCCACTGGAACGTGAACTAGCCTCCCAGGAGACTCTCTGCTAACTTCGTGGCATCTTCGTGGGCCCCAAAGACATTGCAGCAAATAAACGTGGGCCTGGAGGCAGCCGTTCCAGCTTGTACCCTGACAGTTGGCTTCTATTCCATTTTGTTTTTCAGGGAAAGTTCAGGTGGGCGGGAGGGGATCTGGGTCAACCCTTCAAGGTAGGCCAGATCAAGAAACAAGCACCACAGAGATTCCAGAAATACGTTATTGTAGTAGGGGATAATAACAGAATCCTAAAAGCTTCTCCAAGTTTCTTTCTGTCCCATCTTATGCTAAAGAAAATCAAGGTGGGGAGTTATTTTGAGTTTCTTAATTCTCACCCTTCCCTCTTCCTCCAAAGTGGATAACGTATTTCTGCAAAACCCTCCTTAATGGCTTCCTCATACTTTCCCCCAAATGGGCTCTCCAATCCTTTACCATCTGAAAGCACGCTGGCCCCCTCGGGCACCCGTTGGCTTCACTTGAGGGAATTATATTTTCACTGCAATGAGGTCTGGATTTATATCCCTTTTCTGTGCGAACTCAGAAGATGTAGAGATGCTGATTAAAAATCAAAGTAGGCACACCCTAGACTTCTCTGCTCTGGAAGGACCATGTGGGAGCTGATGCTAATAGATGCTCACTGAAGCACCAGAAAGGGCGATGTTCAATCTCTCTAGCATCTTTCTCTTCCTGAGATCCTTTGGCAAAATTGCCACCCATTCCGCAAGATTGGATGATGGGGAAGTAAAGAAATGTAACGCCTCTTCCTTGTCTTTCTGGAAGTCCCTCGGTGAGGACAGGAGTCAGGAGAGCTGAAGATCTGCCTGCCATCTTTAAAAACACCAGCAGGGCAAGTAGAAATGCACAAAGTAAGATTCCTGGTGTTGTATCCCCATGTGGGGGAAAGTTGCATGGTCCAAAATCCACTTGGGACGCAGCTGTGAAAAGCTCTGCCAAGAATCGATACGGGAGAGTGGTTAAAGTGTGGAGTCCTTGGTGCTCTCTGAGCTTGGTTGTTTGCTTGCAGACGTTTCATTACCTGACTAGGTAACATCATCAGTGCTAGTGAGTGTGGGGCCCGCTCCCTGTTTATAGCTTGCCCTGCCAGTGTAGGATGGGCAGGGGTTGTTTTTCTCCTTGGTAGTTCCTGGATTAGGGCATTGTTTTCTGCTTGACTGTTTGTCTGGGGTTAATCCCTGCTTATCTGGGTGTTAGCTGCTGGAGAGGATGTGTTCCGGTCTTTTAGTTTCCATCTTAGCTTTTTTATTGTCTCTTTTGAATGGTGCGTGCATGTGGTTTATCTCTGTGTCTCTTGATGGCTGATTTGCCTTGAATGCCAAGCTTCCAGGAAATCCCTCGCATGTTTGGATTTAGCTCGGTCTGGGACGCTCCCAGTTTCCCAGTTGAAACCGTGGTTGAGTCTGTCCATGTGTTGGGAGGTTAAGGAGTGTTCATCGTGTCTTCTGACTGCTGGTTGGAGTTCATGGATGCGCTCTGCTAGCCTTCTGCCTGTCTGTCCTACATAGTGGCTGTTACAGTCCTTGCACTGTCTGTTGTAGATGACAGTGGTAATAGTGGTTAAAGTATTGGACTGGGGAGATGCAAAATCTAGCTTGGGTTGGACCAGTCCCTACCTCTCAGCACCACCCACCTTGCAAGACTGTTGCAGGAAGCAAATAGGAGACACTCCTTTGAGCTCCTAGAGAAAAAGTGCCAAAGCAATAATAAAAGAAATGCGTAAAAATGAACTGAGCAACATCGAGAATTCTAACCCCTTCCTGGTCCTTCCCGAAGACTCAAATTACTGTTGGAGCCTGCAATTGTCAACTTTCATTGAGCGACTTGAATTACTGGAATTTATTTCTCTTGGGGCCATCTTCTTTAACAACTGTTTTTAGAAGTCTGTAGAGAGGGACACGGTTTGATTAAAACCAGGGAGGAGAAAGATGGGGGAAGAGAACCAGCAAGGGGCATTGGCTGAGGAGCCGAGAGATCCAGCTTCATGTTCAAGCTCAATTGTAGAACCTCCTTTGAGGACTTTGGAGCTGTCATGTTTTCTCAGCCCAACCTGCCGTACAGGGTCGGTGTGGCAGGGATGAAAATGAAAGGACGCCCACCTCAGCTGCTTTGAATCCTTGGAGGAAAGGCAGTATATAACATGGATAGACAGACAGAGAGGAATGAGGGTATTTTAGGGATTTTGCTAAGGTTTCCAATCTCCCCCCACCCACCACCCACATGCATAGGCATGCCCACACACACAATTCAAAGACTGTAGGTGGGATAAAAACAGAAGACTTGGTTGGTAGAAGAGGGAAACAGGCTGGAAAACATTACCTGGAAATATTATATATATTCCATCTGTTGTGCCAGAAACATGGCTTTTATGGAAAGACTAAGCATATTTGTTTCTCGTTGTAATCTTCCAATGCAGGCATGTCTGCAGGGTAGGTCAAAAAGGTCATGATGGTAACCATGATGGTGCAATGGACGCTTTATGCATCATGTCTGCGACGCACTTACAAAACTTCAATTGCACTGTTGTGGCCGCCATCTTAACTTTTTTGACCGTCCCCTGCAGATACCCTTCTTCCCATATTTCCCCCCTCTTCCTTCTGATGACATCCAGCAAATCCATGAAGAAGGGTGAGGTGAAATCGTTGTGTTCACAGAACAACTAACCCCCCGTTTGCTTGGCTAGAATGGGTGGACTTGAACGCAACTTGCTACCCTACCACCGTTGATTCACCCCACAGAGTAAAACAAAGTTTTTTCCCAGCAGGCCAAACTGTGAACTTAACCAACTCCATTTTAGCCTGATATAGTGTGCTGTGTGAATCCAACCACCGTCACACACAAGCAAACCATATTATGGCTTAGTATGTTGCACCAAGCCAGTCTTTGATGGGAGATTGGGAACACCTAGAGCGTCCAGACAATGTTTCTTCTTGGCACAATGCATATAAGGTGTTTTGTCATAGCATGTTATGTTCCTGACAGTATGCTTCCAGACATTCACTGCTGATACCCCCATGTCTCTGCTGAGAACAACTTTGTCTGCTAATCAGGAAGAAGGAACGTGTCTGTTGAGTTGACTTGACTTCTGGTGACTTCATGGACACCACCGTGTGGTTTTTACTGCAACAGTCTGGAAGTGGTTTGCCCTTGCCTTCTAGCCAGATCTTTTTGCAAGTTCATCCTCTACCCTAGAGCACTGGCTTTTCCTGGTAGTGTCCCATCCATATGCTAACCTGGTCTAACCCTGCTTATCTCTGCAGGTTCAGCCAAGGTTTGCTAGATGCTACCATGAGAAGTGCTTTTAAGTCACCCTTAAAACGAGAAGAACAGAACAGATTTGGATCAGGTGGCAACTCTACCAGAGACTTCCAGCTTAGGGGCCATTGGGCATAAAGGTCTGAGGATCAAGTCCATTTTTTGAAGCAGAATCCCAAACACACACACACACACACACATATATATATATATATACGTATATACACACACATACATACACACACACACATTTATCCAGGAGGCTCTGCAAGGTGATTTGCTAGAACCCAGAGATGATGCAAGCAAGCTTTTGCCTCTGACAAAATAGGCCAAATGTCTCTTTTTCTCACTGTAAGGATTTGTTCCTGTATGCAACCAATTAATTTCTAATCCTGATGCCATATTTCACAGCCAGGGAACGAGATAAAGACCTACTGTTCCATTCCAAAGATTTGTTTTCATCCTTCCCTGGTTGAGATCAAACGCAAGCGAGTCTCACAACGATATCAATAACGGGCTGCACAGAGTGTGAAGTTCTAGCAGCACAGTTGCCATTGGGGGTACGTGTGCACGTCTGCTTCTGTGTGCCTAATTCACTCCTCCTTTTGCACTTCTGACATGTAAAATTAGCAGATGACACTCTTCCCCTTGCCCCCCCACCACTTCCCTCCCAAACTTTTCTCCTGCCTAAAGATAGATACAGGGTAAATCACTACCTGTTAAAATTTGTGGTGTGATCTGCCGCTGTTGCTGAGTGCAGAAGAGAACATCGTCTGAAGACGTGCCACGCAGCCACTGAGCAGAAACGACACCAATTTCCCCATGAAAATATAATCAGGGCAGGGTAGAGAAGAGAAGGCACACGGGGCAGGCTCTGAATGCAGAAGGCGGTGATGGGGGGCCAGATTTCCTGGGGAAAAGTGGGGTAGCATACAAAGAGAAATCAAGAGAGTTGGATTCGTCGGGAGACCAACCGCTACCTGACCTATCTTTGTAGGCGTCTTTCACTAACAAACTCAAGCCAACAAGCGGGTGGGAGTTGCATATTCCAGCGGAATCCGATCTGCAGAGCAACAGATGTGAATGGGGCATGGCCACCATGTGTTGTCCCTCCCCCACGGCCGCCACCGTGGTACATCTCCTGGGTGCTCCTGCAGAGAATATTCCACCTCACCCAGTTTCTCCGTTTCTCCCTTCTGCCCAGCTAGTATTTCGGTCTTCTCCCTTGCCCCCGTTTCTCCTTCCCACACATCTAGCAGCACTGCCCCCTTGGTGGATGTGCTGCAAACGTGGCACCCTCCCTTCCTCCCATTTGCTTGCAAGAAACACGCAGCAAGAATGGAACAGAGGAGGTGCCTCCACCCTGGAAATGCATCCTGCATGGCGGTTCTGCGGTTTCAGGAACTGGTTCTCTAATTCCCCTCCTGGAAGGTGAGATCCTGCCTCTGAACTAGTATGCTGGTTGGCAGTGACAGATCCACGGGATCCCCAACATCTGGTAAAGCAAGCTCACTGCGAGGCCATGCTTGAAACCTATCTAGGCTAAAATGACTTGCTTCAGCGTGCGCCAGGGTTCAGCCTTCCCCCAGACACTGAACTGGCCACTATGGGACCAGCATGCTGATTTCCCAGCTCCTACTGAGATGCAGAGAAAGAAAAGGAAAGGACATGAATCCAGAAAGTGTTATCCTGGGGTCACAGTCTTCAGTCTGATGATCAGAAGTGAGACAGTGACTCGCTCTTCCTTCTAACAGAAATGGACCGGTCTAGTGTATTTCAGTTTTCAGTTCATTTAACTTCATTTTTCACTTTGCAGTTCTGTGTCTGAAGGTGGTGCCAGAATGTGTGTGCATATTGGGGCTCTGCTTTCCTTGGTATGCAAGCTTACCAGCCTACAAATTATATAATTGGTGGGGGGGGAGGGATATGCTTCTTCCTCCCAGATACACATTTTGATATGCACTCCTCCCCCCTTTTTTTAATCTGTGCAATCAAAGTCCCTGCAGTTTTCTTGACAAGGTCGTTCAGAAGTGGCTTGCCCTTGCCTCCTTCCTAGGGCTGAGAGAGGGCGACTGGCCCAAGGTCACCCAGCTGGCTTCGTGCCTAGGCGGGACTAGAACTCAGGGTCTCCCCGTTTCTAGCCTGGTGCCTTAAACTATCCCAAACTGGCTAATGTACAGTATTTCCCTTTATTAATTTGATGGGAGATCTGCACTGTAATGTCTTAAAACCCAAATACTGAAGGCTGCTTATTAAAGGAATGTGCGGAGTTTGGTCTAAATCGAACGTGAACAAAAACATCCTAGATCCTTGACTTGGGGGTCATTTATGCACAGGAGTGGAAAAACCTGTTGGATCATAAAAGCTGAAAATGATAAGAAAATGATAAAATGATCAGCTCGTGCAGGGATGGTTGGTTTGATTTTGGTTTAGCATGATGTGTGAACTCACAACTCCGTCACTGTGGCTTATTCAGTTAACCGTGGCAGTGCAGTGTATGATCTCTGCCAGCCAGACCAATCTGCAGAATTATTCTGGAGGTGGCTGAAGTCATGGCGAGGTTTCTCAGATGTGGCAGGGCAAAATTGTGTCCTTGGAAAAGCGCCCAGATAGAGCTAAGATCACTCTCTTTTTTGTCTTGGAAAACAATGTTTCCCAGAAGGGAGGGCTATATTTGGAGCAAAAGAAGAACTGTGAGAAAGCAGACTCGGTTGCTTTCCTACTGAAGTATCTAAAAATTAAAGAGCTGCTCTTGAGAATAAATATTAAGCATTAAGCTGCATCATTCTTCAGGAATTGAACATATTTTTCCAGCTTTGCAAAATACCACTTTCTGCACTAGTAGTCAGGTGAAAATCACCTTGGGATGAGGTTTACATATCTGAAATGGCAAATTAGATAGGAAAACGTTGTAGTCACCCGTGGCACCTAGAAGGAAGTAGCTTTGGGGTCTGGTTTCTTAGCTCTGATTTTGGGGTTGGGGGGTCCACAGGTAGCCCTCGCTTAACAATCACAATAGGGACTGGAAAATTTGTTGTTAAGTGGGGTGGTTGTTAAGAGAGTCATGCCCAATTTCACAACCTTTTTTGCAGAGGTCATTAAGTGAATCACTGTGGCCGTTAAGCAAATCACCCAGTCCCCCATTGATTTTGCTTCTCGGAAGCTGGCTGGGAAGGTCACAAATGGTGATCACGTGACCCTGGAACACTGCAACCATCGTAAGTGTGAGCAAGTTACCAAGTGCCCGGATCGTGATCACATAACTGTGAGGGTTCTGCAACAGTTGTAAGTGCGAGGACTGGTTGTAAGTCCCTTTATTCAGCACCGTTGTAACTTTGAACGGTCACTAAACAAATGGTCATTAAGTGAGGACTACCTGTACTTCAAGGCATCCAGAAAACAGGCCAACAACTTTTCCTGCCTTGATTGATGTGTCCTTTTGGTCCAGCTTGGTCTTCCATACCAAGTTCCCATTAATGAGCCTCAGCTGTTTGCCCTGAAGATAGGAAGAACAAGTCATCTCTTGTATTATTAGTGAGGCCTGAGATAAAGATTGTAAAGTACTTTGAAGATGGAAAGAGGCCCCTAAATTAATTATTGATTGTGACGGGTGTTTCTCTTCAGTTCTTGGCATGTTCCAACTATCGATCAACAGAAAGCTCAGCTAAATGCCCCAAGCCATCATGAAGCTGGTTCCCCCTTCTGAAAAAGATCCTTCTTATAGAGACGGGATCATGAAGGTCCAAGGAACCTCCTGTTACAGTCCTCTTGTTCAGTGGAGAACAAGAATCTTTCTGGATCCAAGTCAAACATCTTCAGATGTTTGAGACTCCCTCCCTCCCTTTGCAATCACCATCTCCTACATCAGTATACATTTTTCCCATTGAAGTGAACAGTCCAGTGCAGTGTTTCTCAACCTTGGCCACTTGAAGACATGTGGACTTCAACTTCCAGAATTCCCTAGCCAGCAATTCCAGAATTCCCTAGCTGGCTGGAGAATTCTGAGAGTTGAAGTCCACACGTCTTCAAGTGGCCACGGTTGAGAAACACTGGTCCGGTGAATGGGACCTACAGAGAAAAGCTGAAACAACTTTTGGAATTAGCTTTCAAGCTGAGTTTTATTGCTTTGAATTCCATCGGATCCTTTCCAGAATTGAACCTTCAATGGTGCTACCATCATCGTGTGAGGCTCGGGACCATTGTCCCCGTCCCCATTTAAAGCGTGCTGCTCAGCAGTCGGCCAGATGCCAACTGAAACCGTGCCCTTCCCATCCAGTCTTCATGAGTTGCAAACCTCCCCCCTTCTTCATTCCTGGCCATCCTGTTGGGTCACGGCCATAACATCTCGCTTAAATGGAAGTGATCCTGCCAAGCGGGTGGTGATGGATTCAGGCTTGATTCAAATGAATACTTTCAGGGCAATAAAAAAGAAAGGGAAATTGGCAGTCCCAAACCTCTAAGCAGGTGCAGTTAACTCTCAAGCTGAATAGATGGCAACCCTGAGAGAGGAATCAGGAGTTAAGAGATGGGAAGGAACAGCAGAATAACAGGGAGCGTTTCTGCCAGATTTCTGGCTGCGATCCTCCAGATGCCACTGCAGGATTTACCCCTCCCAGCATCCTTTGCTGGGGGCCATCCTGGCAAGTGTTTCTGGGAGTTGCCAGTCAGCATTGTATGGAAGTAAGGGCGTTTTCAGTCGGACAGGAAACACAGGTATCTCTTGACCATTGCACCGTAACATCCAGGTCTTTGCACTTTGCAGGGGGAAACATTCAAAGCCCGCCCTTTTCAACAGGTGCAAAACCGGGTTGAAAAACCTAAAGTCAGCCCTCATAATCCCCCCCACCCCAAGGCTGAGAAACACTGGTCCAGTGAATGGGACCCTGTAGAGAAAGCTGAAACCACTTTTGCAATGAGATTTCCAGTGGAGTTTTATCGCTTTGAATTCCATCGGATCCTTTCCAAAAGTGAACCTTCGATGGTGCTACCTTCATAGTCTGGGGCTCGGGACAATTGTCCCCCTGCCCCATTTAAAGCATCCTGCTCAGCCATCAGGCGGATGTTAGTGGGGAAAAAATACACCCATAGCCCCTGCCCACCCACATGGAGTAGCCTTGCTCACTTCTCAGCGATGCTCCCCCCGTCCATCTGTGGACTGTTCCCAAGATACCAGGCGCAACCATGGGCTACTCCAAATTCGCCTCTTCTGCAAGAAATGAATCCCTGATTGGGTGGGGGGAATTGGTCCTCCCCCCCTCCCGCCAAGATCAGGAATTTTTCTATTCCTGATAGGGTGGCCGACAATTTGCATCGTTTGGTTCTATCTTTCTGGGGACAGACCCCTATGGAGCATTTCCTGGCTAGCTCTCTGCGGGCAAGAGTCCAACTGGCAGTGGGCAAGGGGACAATTCCCCTTCTCCGTTTTATTGCTTTCCTCTCTACGTTCCTGACCCTATTAATGAAGATAAATGCAGGATCTATACATAGCTATAGATAGGCATTTTTCCCGTGCGGTCTCTCCCTCCCGCCCGTTCCTTTGCAGCTTAATTATATATCAGTTGCTCCGGCCATACATTATGTACTCACCTCTTGCTGCTCATGGGGCGGGGGGGGGGGACATTCTGGATCACAGCGAGATCTGAGCCTTTCTAGCAGCTGACCCAGGTCAGGTTTTCACCAGATATGAGCAAAAGAGAAAAAGAAGCAGGTGCCGATTGGAAGGGAAGAATGGGAGGGTGGAGGAACGGGGTCTTCATCTGGAGGGGAATGTCTACAGCAGTGTTTCTCAACCTTGGCAACTTTAAGAGGCAAGGACTTCAACTTCCAGAATTCCCCAGCCAGCTATGCTGGCTGGGGAATTCTGGGAATTGAAGTCCGCACAGTAGCCAATCCCTTGCAGACATTTGCACCATACATGAAAACTAGAAGAGTCCATGGGGAGTCACATTTGGACAGAGGAGGACAACTTTAAGACAGGGTGGTGGTTTATTTAACCATGGTTCACTGGATGCACTACAATTGGCTGGCTGTACACAATACAGTCATAAACCATAATATCATGGTTGGGTTAACTAGCTTTGTGAATCGACCCATTTTCTGGCTTCCCATACACAGTGCTAAGCCATGAAAAGAAACTAACCAAGGTTAAGACCAACCAACTTTTGCCTGTGGTGCAAATGCGGCCACACGTCTTGAGCTGAGTCAGAGAGGGTTGCGTGGCCAGTGCTAAGACCAGACCAAGTCAACTGGAGCGAGCTTTGTGTCTTGGGTGAACCTCAACAGGGCTCAAGACAATTCAAAATGGGGGGCAAGAGATACATCTTGACTCCTACTTGAATTTAATTACATGTTACTCATTTATTCCTTCTTTATTATCATCTCCTTTGAAGAGAATCATAGCCTGGTCTCAGCAAGGTTAATTTCACTCGTTTGAAAGAGGACTCAGAGCAAGCGATAGAAGAGCACGAGATGATAACAACTTTACTGAGCTAAGAAACAGGCAGTAGGAATGGTTAAGACTGTGGGTTGTGACCCTTGTGGGGTTTCCAAACAACTTGGAAGGGGTCACAGTTTTGGTTTTTCAACTTTATCAGCATTGCAGGCTGGGTTTTGCTCCTCAATTTGCCTGTGCCAGCCCCACTGGGCAGTTGTGGCACCCCAGCATTTGAAAACCGCTGTGATATATAGATTTAAATGTACTTACTAAAAATAAATAGGCAATTTCTGTCTTGCCCAACCCTGACATTGATGTCAATAAAAAAAAATGCCAATGTAATTACTCTTTTAGATCAGAGCATAACTCTACCCTCCATGATCAGAGAGAAGGAAATGGCCCCTTTAGGCTTAACAAAATTAAAATTAACTTCCCCCAATACAGTGGTAGCTCTTCTTTCTCTGAAGAAACTCTCTTTTCTTTCTCTCCCAACTCTTGGTTTGGTTGGGCTTCTGCGGGGACTCCCCTATCTGAATCTAGTGTTAACAGGGGAAGTAATAATAAAAGTCAAACCCAGAATCGAATAAATGCAGCTAAGAATGCATCAACCGTCTTTATCTATTAACATGGGAGTCCGTCAGCCCCATCTTGCAGAGAAACTTGAGCAACACAACGTTTGGTGCAACCCGACCCAGCACAGTTGCGTTGGCCTTTCTCTTCTCTTGCTTCCAAACCCAACGCGCCCTTCTCTGGTTAACTAGCAGCTGTTATGTCTCTCCTAATAAGCTCCAGATTAATTATCAGGCTTAACCGGGGCAGGGAAACTCTTAGATGGGTTCAACTCCAGGTGGTGTTCTCCACAAAGCCACAGGGAGAGGAGAACAGATAATATTATGGGGATATGCAGAGGGCCTTTCCAGCTTGTAGGGATGGGTCAAAAAAGTCAAGATGGCATCCACCACCATTGCTGATGCCTATAAAAAAGGGGCAGGGCTTCAATCACATGGTTGTGGTCACCTTCTTGATATTTGGACCCACCTCCCTGCGGACACCCCTGGTAATAGCTACCCCACTTTTTGTTTGAGGTTCACTGGTACGCAGAGATAGTCTGCCCTTGAATATGGATGTTTCAGCACAAATAAGCAGGACTACAAAATATGAGTCCTGAAAGACTTTTATAAGGTCTACAAGGTTCTAACCTGTACATGCACCATCCTAAATCTTGTGATAGGGTGTCAGCTGCTCAGAATAAATCAGATAAATAACTCAACCAGATGAGCTAATTCTAGTTCATTGTAAAGCTACATTGACAGAATCTTGGAAGTCTGAAAGTACAATTCTCCCTCTGTCTCTTTTACAGCCTGAGAAACTAGGGGAGGTCCCTTCTGAGTCTTTCTCCACCCATTATGCAGCTGTGGGCTGTGCTCCCTCTTATCTGACCATTCCCTTGGCAGCGTTTCTTGGCCCCATCTCCCAAGGTCTTCCCCACATACCATTACATCAGGTGGCGTAAAAATAGCGCAAGCTAAAAAATAAATACAGTGGCACCTCGGGATACGAACTTAATCCGTTCCGTGACTCTGGTTGCAACTCGAGTTGGTCTCAAGTCGAGGTAAAGTTTCCCATAGGGTTCAATGTAAATCCGGTTAATCCGTTCCGCCCTCCGAATTTGGTCGCAACCCGAGGCGAATTTCCCCATAGGGTGCAATGTAAATCCGGTTAATCCGTTCCGCCCTCCGCCCGAATTTGGTCACAACCCGAGGCAATTTCCTCTTCAGAGCCTGACTCCCGCCAAGCCTGCTCTGCATTTTCTTTGGAGCCATGCTAACACGCACACCAAAAACCTTCACAAAACACCGCAAAACATACCACGAGCCTCACCGAACATCTTGCTACCGCAACCTCGCCCACAGGAAGCCACGACTGTGTGACAGCAGGGAAAATGGCCGCGGATCCGGTTCGTAAGTAGAGGCAAGTTCATAACCCGAGGTAAAATTTTCCTGCCGAAGCTGGTCGTAACCCGAAATGTTCGTTAGTAGAGGCGTTCGTATCCCGAGGTACCACTGTATATGTCCGTCATGCCAATTGTTGGTTTCAGACAAGCCCTTTCTTTTCCTTTGGGAGAGACAAGATAACTTCTGTGGGGCTTCGATTCTGGAGTTTCTTCATTTAGAATTGGACGGCTGGGATGAATTGGCCAAAAGAGACCAGGATCTCTCTGTGGATCTCTAGCAGTTTCCAACTGGGTATGTCCTAAATACCAAATCAAATTAATTATGCAACGGTGATGCACAACATGTTGGCTTAAAATGTGATCGGCTAGTTAGTGGTTCAGGCTGTGGTGCAAATACAGTAATGGTGATTTATTCAATAAACCATATTTAAATGTAATATTGTTTAGCCTGTGGGTGAATCCAACCTCTGGATAACCCCGATAGTTAAAACCCAGTGGGGGAAAAAAGGGGGAGGGGAGGAAAACATGCAAAAATCATGGCATTTATTCCCACCTCTTTTTTTTCTCCTGAATTTTAACTCATTAAGGGTACTTGGAGACTTGAAAGCTTTTGGATAATGTTCTAAACCAGTGTTTCTCAACCTTGGCAGCTTGAAGATGTGTGGACTTCAATTCCCAGAATTCCCCAGCCAGCTGGCTGGGGAATTCTGGGAATTGAAGTCCACACATCTTCAAGCTGCCAAGGTTGAGAAACACTGTTCTAAACCTTCTCTCTGGCCTGGTAAGGATGTTAGCTCATTCTGGATTTTGGATTATTTTATTCCCCTTTCCAGCTCGGGTGGATCTTATGAGGTCTAGGAAAAGAAATCATGGATTCTTTCAGGCCAGGTAGCTGCTGGACAGACCATTCCTTGGGCTTCGAAGGGCCCCTGAAAAAGCCCCCCACACCCTTTTCTAATTTTGCAAGGGAGAAGCCGTTGACCCTTTCGGTTTATTGTGGGACTCAGGGAGAGCTGCCGTTTTGATTTCTCCCTGCCCTCGGCTTTGTGGGTTTTAGAACTCATAAACGAAGCAGGAGACGAAGGAGGAGGTGGCGATGCACGCAGGGCTGGCAGAAGCGGGCATTCCCCAGCGGGATCAGATCTCCTGTTGGTCCCTCCTTGGCTTTCCCCATCTTTTGAGACCAGCTCCTGAGCAACAGGCTCCAGAAACACGTTCTAAGCGAAGCGGTTAGTGGTTGCATTATGACAGGATTAAGTTTCGGATGCAAATATAGCCCTCTGCAACTTTCCACCCACGGGCTCCCCAGATCAGCTTCCCACAGCCTCATCTGCACGATCATCAAGTCTGTTGTAGTCAAAAGAGGCGGGCCTTCCCTGGGGCAGTCATGGCCACCATCTTGACTTTTTTGACCTTCCCTGCCCACATCCTTGTCTCCTCAGTTCTGATCCAATACTTTGCTGAAACAGCCCGCTGGCTTCTGGTTTATTGTCTTGCTTGTTTAATACCCTACCAAAGAGCTCTGTTGGATTTTGAAAGTTGGTGATTGTTATCTGGCTTCTCCTAAAGATATTACTTTTACTTGGTTATAGATACTTCAACCCACTCCTCAATGAATGGAGTATTATTACTTATCCTGGCTCACATGGAGGATGAACTGTGCTTTGAAAACCTTCCTTATTTTGTAGGTATTTCTACCATTTGTATGTTTCTGTATAAACATTCTGTCCTTGAGCTGCGTCGTAAGACGTTTCTTAACTTCAGATTTCAAAGTTTGTAAATTCCTTGGTCAAATGAGGAAGATATCTTTGCAACCTGGTCTTTATCATCACTGCAAGTTATAAATAATAATAATAATAATAATAATAATAATTATAATTATTATTATTATTAAATTTGCATACCACCCAACTTTTTTATAGTCATTTTATTAAAATTTATGATTACAAAGATAAAAAACTAATGGAAACAAAGAAAAGTATAGAAGAGTAAAATGAGAGAAAAGAAAAAAAATCAAAAAGTACAGAAAGAAAAAGGGAAAAAGGTATATATTAACAAGAAAAAAAGAAATATAAAGAAATATAAAGAAATTTCAGTAACTTATCAGCTTCTCTAATACTACAACAAAAGCACTCTTCATCCCATCTCTCCTCTCTTATTTATAAACAAATTCTTAAAACCTCCTCATTTAATTCTAGTCGGCAAAAGTCCATTAAGAGTTACCAGAAATAACAATCTATATATTTAATCTTAATCAAATAAACTAGCTTTATATTCCTTTCCTTTATTTTTGACACAGTAACATCACTTTCTCCAAAATTACATCAAAGAATCTCTTCTTCTTCTTCTATCTTACCTCTTATAATAAGAGATAAGATAGGAGAAGAAGAGATAGATAAACGTCATTTGGTCCTGGTCAGCAAAAATCCATTAAGAGTTACCAGAAACAACAAATATATTGTAATCTTGATCAAACAACCCCACTTTATGTTCCCTCGTTTTCCTTTTAACAATCCATCTTTATTCCCTTTGAATAGAGTCCCAGGACTTGATTTCTTTCCATCTTCTTTTTGTCTCTTCTCAGAAAGCCCTTCAAAACTTTAACACGTCTCTTGTGTAAATCCAAAATGAAAAAGAGAGCCAAGTCACTCTTCTGGCAAACGACAGCTTTTGAGCAGAGTCTTTCCTTCAAGGCCCATGTGGTTTTGATTTTAGAATAGAAATAGGCTGGACTTGCTACACAATGGTTGTGTTCGAGATTTCGTTGCTGATTATTCGCAATGATGATTTTGCTGATCCTTAATTGTGGTTGCTGCCAGTACTGCTAGCGCTGGAGATTTTATTGCGTATGACATATTGGGAGAGTTTTTGTCGTTAAAGGCAGCCGGGGGAAGTGCTTTAAAATAACTAGTTCAACATGGACATGGGGTAGCCACTGGAGGGGGATCATGCCTATTAAGGGCTGCAAAACATGTAAGCCAATGTTCCTCAACCTCACCAGCTTTAAGATGTGTGGACTTCAACTCCCAGAATTCCCCAGCCAGCCATGCTGGCTGGGGAATTCTGGGAGTTGAAGTCCACACATCTTAAAGCTGGTGAGGTTGAGGAACACTGATGTAAGGGACAAAATGTTGCTTGCTGGATGAACTCGACCCCTTCTAGTGTGTGGGATAGCCAGATATTTCCCTGCAGTATATAAAATGACACTAGAGGGCACTTTAAGCTCAGATTTGACAGTAGGGATCTTGTAACCTGCCTGGGATCCTCCTTCCATCATGGAGCACCTGGCCTGTCCCTTCTCCAGCGTGATCCCCAGTTCATCATTCTGAAAAACAGCCAACCAGATCATGCTATCCCCTGGGGTTTCCTTTTTTTTCCCCCTGAAAATGTGTTTTGCATGAAAAAAAAAAGCCCCCAGCTTTTGAAGCTGCTCTCCACATGGGTGAAATCCTCCTGCAGGGCTGTGATTGGCTTGCTCTGGACAGTGTGTGTGTGTGTGTGTGAGAGAGAGAGGGAGAGAGAGAGAAGGGCCTGTTTAGGCCCAACAATGTTAGAACAATGGCACTTTCTCCACTCCCCATCTTTAGCTTGCATTTTCCTGCCCCAGTGCCAGCCCCTCTTTGTCTCTGTGGCCTCTGTCCTCAGTCACTGCAGCTGCCCGACCTGCCTCTAAGGATGGGCCACCCTAACAGACCTCGTGCCCTTGGACAATGTCAGCAGAAGGGGCAGAAACATGACTTTGACGCCAGCAAGGATGTGAGAGGAGGATTTAAGCCCGTCTCGCTCCCCAGGTGGGGATGAGACAAAGGCAGCCACCTGCAGAAAAAAGGGTTTTTGTGACACGTTTAGGGAAAGAGCTATAAGCAGAGAAATGTAACGCCGCTAAAAGAATAAATCAAAACTGCCCCTCTCCACTCCCTGTGCTGGAATCTGCTGAGAAAGCCACATGGTTTCTCTTGAGTGAGCACGCAGGTGCTCGTGCGCAGCCAGTATAATGTTTCCCACTCCTTCTTTCCATCATAGTAAATGCATCAAGAAATAAATTACTCCCTTCCAAAGACAAAAGATGGCTTCATACGTTCACCATTGATATTGTGGTGGAACTGTGAGCAGATCAGCCACCCTGACGCCAATCCCCGCTTGATGAGATGGGGTCACAACGTCCAGAATCCCCTACCCCAACTACACCCTCCATGCCCAAGACCACTGGAAAGAAGAGTGTCAGGTTTGGGATGGCCATGTGAAAAGATTAAACACAATTCTGTTTAAAGAAATGAAGATAAGAGAAGCCTTGTGGTCAGTTGAGACGCTAACAGTGTGGTTTAGCGGTGGGAGGGCTGTGCTAGGACTTGGGAGATCAAACCCACCCTTTGCTACAGAAGCTTGCTGAGAGACCCAGAGCCTCAGTCCAACTCTGTCTCACAAGATTGTTGTTGTGGTTGCAGCTATTATTGTGTATGCTCTTTGAGTTTCTAGAAGATAAGCTAGTTATCAACCAACCAACCAACCACCCACCCACAACTAGCTTTGGAGAAGAATATTTCCAAGTAGCTTGAGATGACATCTCAGGTAGGAAAGTCTCTTTCACAGGGTTGACTGCAAATCTGTTCCCAAGCAGACATCTTAGCTTGCTGCAAAGCAGTGAAATACTTGGTTAGTGGTCTGCACTGTACCATGGCTTAAAGTTGGGCTGCATTCACTGAACACCCAGCTGGCTGGAAAAGGTGGCTTAAATTTAACCCAATCCTCAACTACTTTGCAGGATATTTCTAGCGCATCCTGGTTTTCTTTCTCCAAGGCGAGCAACTGGCTTTGGGTCTCCCCCCCTTCAGGGCGGCGTCCCCCACCCTTGGAAATTCGAATCAGCTGCAGGATCAAGAAAACCAATTCCATGGTGGTTTAAAAAGGGATTAAGCAAATAACACAGAGGAGAAGCAGTCCACAGCCCACAAATTATGTGCTCTTCATTTAATGTACCATCCAGAAAAGGGAGGAAGGAGGGAGAGAGGGGAGAATCAGTGAAGAGAGCCATTTTTTTTCCAGGAGAATCCCAGGAAAGAATAATTTATAATCTGAATCGAGATGCTTGATTTCCTGATAGCCACTGTCATGTAGAGCAATAGAGCTAGAATTACGTTGAGGTGCTGTTATTCCATACAATCTCGAAAAATAAAAAGCAAAAGAGAGAGCTGGTTTGGTTTAGTGACAAAGGCCCCAGGCTAGAAGGCAGGAGATTCTGAGTTCTAATCCCACTTTAGGTTTGAAAACCAGCTGGGTGACTTTGGCCGGTCCCTCTCTTTCAGCCCAACCCACCTCACAGGGTTGTCGTTGTGGGGAAAATAGAAAGCAGGAGTATTGGGTACATTTGTCGCTTTGAGTTATTTATAAAAATAATACAGGTGGGATAAAAAAATCTAAAAAAAGAAGCCAAGCTTCTAGTCCTCAATGTCGTTTTCCAATGCCACGTACAAGCAGTTGAACTGCCTGTCCCTGTGCCATTCCCCAGCCGTTGGAGAAGCTGTGAAGAAATCAGGCCAATGCTGGGCAGATCTGCAAAACGTTTATTTGAATTGCTTAGATGCAGGTTATTAATTTTTTTAGCCCGGCTTTTAAAAAAAAAATCATAGCCCTCAAGATGTGCTTTATTGCTTTATTAGATCAATGTTCTTTGGCAAGAGAGTAAGCAAGCTTTTAATCGACACTGTAAGGGAAAAAGCATTTCATGCTTTATTTCACAAGGATTTCTGTTTTGTGACCATTTTAAGCCAGCCATTTTTCCCTTCCTCTCTCTTGCAGAAGGATTTCAAACCTGAGCAAATGCTTAATTGGGCCGTGCCTAATTGTACCCTGTGATTTAATTCCCAGTTGAGTTTGAAGCCAGCATCTTTCTCCTCTCCCCTTCACAGAAACTCTGTTGATTATGAGGTATCATATTACTAACTTTGGAGCTCTTCCAGAATCAGGCAGCCATTCCTGATAAATATTAGGCCTTTATTGGATCAACTGAGCTGTTCAACATTTTCATCCCCGGCTTTCTGCCAGGAGTGAGAAAAATAGCCCATGTGGCAAGCAATAACCCAAGGTTATGGCTGGTGGGGCCTTGGAAGACCTCCAGACCCATCTCGCATTCAGTGTCAGAATCTTGCATTTATAAGATTTTTTTTTTTAAGTTATTTGTTAGCCTGACCTCCTGTGGGAAGGGCATGCGTTCAAATGGAGAACACCATATTTGTGCTTCCAAATATATTATCAGCCTTGCAAGGTAGTCCAGATAGGAAGCACATCCAGAAGCACTAGCTCTAACTTTATTGCAAGGTTGCATTAACAGAACCTTGCAAGTCTGAAAGTACGTCTCTCCCCCCTCGCCTTTACAGCCCTAGAAACTAGGGAGGGTCCCTTTTGAGACGTTTGCCACTTCCCCATTCCTTCTGCGGGCTCAGCTGCCGTTTATCTGACCGCTTCCCTGGCTGCGGCTCTTCCTCCCGTCTCCCAAGGTCATTCCCACACACCACTACGTGTGTCTTCCTAACCACCACGTAAAGACAGTTGGGCTGAGTGATCGTGGCTGGTCCCAAGTCATCCAGAGCATTTTCACCGTTAAGGTGGACTTGAAGCTAGTTCTCCTCAGTCCACCTCTAACACCTGAACCATTAGTAGCTCTCAGGAAGCCTGGCTGGATCATCAGTGCCTTCTGTGGCTTGACACTAGTCAGAAATCTGGCTCTGGAGGACACACGTAATGAAAACACTCCTGCCCTTCCTTCACACCTGGGCTCTTTCTGATGTCACAGCCTTCCTGCTAAAATTCACCAATGCATTCCTCCTTGCACGCTCACGCACACATCTACACGCAGACCACTAACTGCCATCATTTTCACCAGGGACAGAAGCTTTATGTTTGCATTCTGCGGTTCTACAGCAAGCTATCCCCATTCTTAAGTTGCTTCAATGGCACCACCCTGTTGCAAGCCTACCTTGGAGATACCAGGATTGGAAGAATTGGAGAGTTTGCAGAGGGCCTATTGGGGGGCGTTTTGTCGAGCTTCAGAAGAAAGGCAGGAGCTTGTGGTGCCCCCGGGAGAACTGCTGAAATCTCCCTTTCACAAAACAAAGGCAATTTCTAAGCATGTTTCGGGGCAGAAGCAACTGATGGAGGAAGAAACAGAACATCAGGAAGCAAGAAATGGAATATTTTGGAAGAGGACACAGCTGGCTGCAGCTCTGATGAGGAACACTCCCCAGGATAGCATCTAAAGTGCGGCTCCCATTCATTATTTTTAACAGCAAAAAATGTCAAGCCAGAACAAAAAAACAGCCCTCCCTTTCCCGCTGTGCAAATTTCACCACCGAATAGCTTCCATGTTCTGCCTTTTTTACCCCAAACATTTTGAACGCAGCATCGAGGGTCAGAGAAACCTTTTGTACCAAACTCGGGAGATAGGAAGAAACCATCGTTCTTCTCCTTGCTCTTTCTTTTTTTAAAACAGACCCCTAAAAGCACACCTCCGCATACAAAGACGATGCGCTATAAATATTATTCATCATGCAAGCTGTGAGTTCCTTCAGCCGTTCTGAGTAACGGAAATTTCTGAATGTGGCTGTTAGGGCTAAAAATAATTCAGATCCAGAAAGTAAATGGGGAGAAGTGTTTGGCACATGGCAAATACATGCTCCCAGGCATTACTGTGAGACTGAGCGAAGGCAGCGGGTGGGTAGGGCAAAGAAAATCCAGAAATCTCACCTTCTGGATAGAGAGATGCTTGAAAGAGACTGTTTGATGTGAGAAAAAGATTCTTATGTACATTCACTTCTTCAAAGAGTTTAGTGATATAGGAAGAAAAAAACCTGGATCAGATCCACCTTTGACTTAACAAAAGAAATCAACAGTCCCTCTTGAGAATTGGGGAAGAAAGGAGAAATCTTTCTTGACCAAGGTTTCTGGCCACCCAGCCTTGGCAGATAGAAAAAAGATGGATACCTACTTTTCCCAACTCTGTCCGAGTGAGGCCATGAGGTGTAGGGGTTAGGACATTAGCTCACCATGGGGAAAGCCCTATTTCTTAATCCCCAGACATGGACAGAGCTCACTGGAGGCGTTCACCAGGTCCAGCAATGGCTCAGCAGTTGTATTCATACCATACATTAACCGTGGGGTTAATTTAGGTACCTATGAAGAAAATGGGTTAAGTCAATAACCAGATGGATAGTGTCATGTGAACACAACCATCAGATGACCCTAGGCTGATCCAAGGCTGGGTTCAGCCCTTATGCAAAACCAGGGTGTGGTCTGCATGGTTTTGGCTCTGGGTGATGGCCAACCCAACCACTGCAGTGTGTAAATCATGGTTTGCAGCAGGGGCAGTAGCATTTTCTCGGCCAAGACCTCATGTAGCATGGGGGGAGCGGGGGGAGGACCACAGAGTGAGTAGAGCTATGTCATACCTGTGGGAAGAGGATTGGGAGGGGGGACGGGATTAACAGTGAGGCCCCATCATAGAGTTTATGCTATGTTACCCCTTTGCTTCCCTCCTTAGAAAGGCAGGGTGTTCTGCTCTGTTTTCAACAGCCATGGTCACAGCAGGTTCTCAGGATTGTAAAGGGGGATCCAGGGGAGGCCATCTATTCCTGGATCCAGGGGCATCTACTGGGCGGGTGCCCAAAAAGTCAAGATGGTGGCTGCAACTCTGTGAGCAATCCCCCCTTTTTTACATGAATTGTACATAAGAAGGGGGGCTTTGCAGAGTTCCAACTGCCATCTTGACTTTTTGGACACTCCTTCCCCCCCCCAACTCATCTACCTGGCACCACAGGTGGGCCAATCCTGGGTGACAGCTCCACGCAAGGAGAAATCTACCTTGTGCCACCATCCAGCCCATGATCCGTTGGGAGCTGTCCATGGTACTGCTTGGATCTGCATTTCTGTTTAGGGCCTGGATTCGGGGGATTAAGGGCCAACAAATGGCCAGAATCCCATCACTCAGGCGGGCAGCACTTTTTTTGAAGGGACATGGGAGGGGCACTCATTTTTTCCCCTTATTTCTTTTATAATTAGTGTATTGTAAGTTCTATTTAGAGCCAGTTTGGTGTAGCAGTTAAGGCACCAGGCTAGAGAGAGGGAGAGTGTGAATTCTGACCCTGCCTTAGGCACGAAGCCAGCTGGGTGACCTTGGGCCAGTCACCCTCTCTCAGCCCTGGGAAGGAGGAGGCAAAGGCAAACCCCTTCTGAAAAACCTTGCCAGGAAAACTGCAAGGACTACTCCAGGCAGTTGCCAGGAGTCAACAATGACTCGAAGGCACCAAAAAAAAACCCCCACAAAAAAACTATTTTATTTGGTTTTATTGCACACCACCCAGTCTGGAGTCAGGTGGTACCTAAACTAAATTAAATTTTGCATTATAATATGCATATTTTAGGGCTCGTATTCCAGTTTCCACGAGTTTTCTAGCCAACATGGCAGGAGTTAGTGCCATATTTTTTGGCAATCATTGGGGGAGTGGGGGGAGGTCCCTGAGAGTGAGAAAAGGTGTCTCATTTAATTTGCAGGTTCCCTGCTCCTGAGTTGCCCTATGGGACTCAGGCTTTAGGGTGGAAGAATGGTTAGAATACCAGGAGAGCCATCCTGCTAATTTTTTTGCCGCAAAACCAGTGAATCTCATGATGCTTTAATTATGAGATTAAATTATTATCTCCCTGCTGCAGGTGGGAGAGGGGAAGACCCAATTGTGACTGGGTCTTCCCCTCTCCCACCTGCAATAATCCATCATAATCCACCTGCTGAAATCTATTATACAGTGGAAAAGCCATGTAAAGCCTATGGGAAAGGCATGTGCCATTAGCTAACCCTGTCCATACGATTACAAAACAGCTTTACCAGCTTCCCAATGGCTCTGGGTGCAAATGAATGGTAATGTTCAGGAATAATTCATTTCACCCCGGCTGGACTACTGCAATGCTTTCTTTTGGCGTTCTCCTTGGAAGCGTTACAGAAGTTTCCTTTCCTGCAGAATACCACTACAGAAGTCTTGTCTGTGCATCGTGAGTGGCATTTTATTTATAGATGGATTTACACCATCATTTCTATACTGTCTTACTCCCCACAACTCAAGGTGCTTTGTGATATGGTCAATAGAAGCTCAAATGCAGGAAAATAAGCACAGGCTAATAGAAAGGAGAACCTTTGCAAGCCCAGGTCTTTGTACCCAAACTTCTAGAGAACAAGAGGGTCTTGCCTGCTTTGTGGCAAGGAGGGGATGTGAGGGGCCCTCAAAGGTTAAGTTGTTTCATGGGGGGGGGGGGTTGCTGTGGGATCCAGGCATAGCAGCTCTTCCTGGGATAGATGAATGAGAGTGGGGGGCTGATACTGGTTGAGAAAGATGGTCCTGTGGGTACCCCAGGACCAAGCCATGTAGAGTTTTTGGGATGAAACCGGTGCCTTGAATTGCTTTAAAACCCCTTAATGCTAAAAATAAATAAATAATAGTATTTGAGTGTAGCCAAATCAGTACATACAACAGGGACTCTGAACATTGTCAGTAGATATGTGTTTGTGTGTATGCCCCCCTGCATGGGAGGTGGTGTGTGCATTTTTTACATAGCTTTATCAGGTGACATGCCACTCCCTTTCACTTTTGTAAGCTTCCTTGAGTGGAGTCCCCTTTTGGTTGTTTAATTCCTGTGTTCAGCCACCATTTTATATTTTCTATATTAGGTAGGTTTTTTAATGTTATGGAGCGGGGGTTGGTTTATTAAAGAGAAGAAGACGACAACCAGCAGGAAGATGGATGGACTCAGTTACAGTGGTGATGAGTGTACCATTGATTGAGGGACTGAGTGCCATCAAATCGTTTTCAACTCCTACAGACCACATAGATCAGTGTTGTCCAAACTTGGCCACTTTAAGATGAGTGGACTTCAACTCCCAGAATTCCCCAGCCAGCTGGGGAATTCTGGGAGTTGAAGTCCACTCATCTTAAAATGGCCAAGTTTGGACAACACTGACATAGATAGAATTTCTCCAAGATGATCTGGTCTTTTGGGTCTTCCAACAGTGGCCCCATCGCCACTGTAACTGAGCCCATCCCCCTTGCTGCTGGTCATCCTCTTCTTCTCTTTCCTTCTACCTTTCCCAGAATTAGAGCCTTCTCCAGAGGGCTGGGTCTTTGCATCATGTGTCTGAAGTAGGAAGACCTGAAAGACCAGGTTAAGGATAGATCATCATGGAGAAAATCTATCTATATGGTTGCTAGGAGTTGAAAATGAACTTGATGGCACGTAATCAATCAATTCAACCCAGAGTCACGTTGTTTGAATTGGATGGCCCTATAAACCAAACAAAATAAAATAAAATAAAATAATAAAATAAAATAAAAGCCAGCCAGCCAGCCAGCCTCATGAAGAACCCCTTCACCAGAATTTTCTCAGGGAAGCAGAAGAGAATACCCATTTCTTAAAATACTGCAGTATATCATCCCTTCCAGACCTGAGATTCTTTGATGATAAGTTTTGATGTGCTGAGAATTCCACTGCGAGAGAAAAGAGGCCGAAGACTTAGTGCTTTGCTCGTAGAAGTGTTCTTCTCTCATCTCTTGGTTTCTCCTGGAAAAGGCTGTAGCTCAGGGACAGAGCTCTTGCTTTGCACGCAACGGATCCCGGCTTCCGCCCCTTGCATCTCTGGGTAGGATCAGGAAAAACCCAGGACTGAAGTCTTGGAGAATTGCTGGCATCTGACAGCATGAACCAGATGGGCTGGTGGCCTGACTCGGTCTCGGGCTGATCACCGTGTTCCAGCAAGATCATTGCAGATGACAGAGGCTGTTGCTAGACTTGGGTTCAAGGAATCAGAACTTGATCTGGAAAACTGGGACAGTTTCATGTTAAAGGCAGCATGATATAGACCCCGACATGTCTTTTAGGTATAAGCCCCTACTGCACTTCACCATGCAACTGCGCACGCTTTTCTAATATGCTGCTTCGGCCGCTCCCGCTCAGCTACAACGTTCTCCCTGCAGGTGCCGAAGCTGATGGAGAAGAAATGATTTGGGTCTTGTTGAGGGCCATGCCAAGCAGTTGCATTAAGTGAGCCTGAAATGAAGTAAAGAAGAAGTGTACCTATATGCATATTATATACATTGTGCATAAGTGAATGTGTGCTGCGCATAAGTACCCCCAGCTCATGATCACCGCCAACAATGAGGATGCATAATGGATGCTGATCACTGAAATACAATATAAAATGTAGATTCTCTGGTGACCGAATTCACACACGGCCTTAAGCATCGTGCACGTGGTTAGTTTGGCTTCATACATGGTCTGAGCCCAGCCATCGCAGTTTATCCATTACACCACAGAACCACACTGAATGCACAGCTCCAAAGCAGTTCCAAAAATCGCTCCCAAATTGTACTTGTTAATGGAGCTGAAGGAAAAAAAATATTAAAAATGCAACAGCCAGGTTCACAAATTATATTAAACCTGGTTTGCTGAACACCATGTCTATGTTTACACGTAACATATGATGCTCAAGCAATTCGGACATGTAGTGGCTTGACGTGAGGGTTTGATTCACAGAACATGCTAAGACAAGGGCTGGTTTTCTTCAACACACTGAACTGTAAGCCACTTCCCCCTTCTAGCCGAATGAAGCTGCCTTTAAAAATAAAATAAAAGTAAATATATTGAGTTAATTTATTATTAAATACAGGTAGTCCTTGTTTAGTGACTATCTCATTCAGCAAGCATTTGCAGTTACGACAGTGAGGAAAAGGTAACTTTGCGACCAGTCCTCACATTTATGACCTTTGCAGGTCTGTAAAGCCAAGGGAAGCTGAAGGAAGATCATAAGCACAGTTGTGGTTTCACTTAACATCTGAGTTGCCGGTCCCAGTTGTGGTCGCTAAATGAGGACTACCTGTAAAAGTAGATTGAGTTTTTGAGAAAGTGCAAGACATTGGGTTTGCACTCCCCCTCCACATCTACACATGTGTTGGAGAGTGCAAATCCAACGTCTTGCATTTTCTCCACATCAGCAAACCTTAACACCAAGCAAATAAATTGTCCCTCGATTGCAGATTAAACCCCCTGCCCTTAAGTCAGGAACTTGAAAGAGACAGAAACTGTGCATCTGTGAACTGGAGCAAATTTTGCAAAGTTTTGAAACTTACCCTATCCTTTTGCCATTCAGATTCTGAATGTCCCCTCAGGAGATGCTTATGCAAAATTGGATTTTGAGGGTGGTTTTTGCATGCTGATATTGTTCAGTTGACTGTTATGTGCTCTACATGGGGCTGCCTTTGAAGGCCACATGGAGACTTCAATGACTCCAGATTGCAGATGTCGGTTCAGGCTCAGTGCCATGAGTGTGTCATGCCAACATCCCAGGTCCTGCATTGGCTTCCTATTGACTTCCAGACGCAATTCAAAGTGCTGGTTTTAACTTACACAGTCCTAGATAGCTTGGCTCAAGATAACTGGTGTGTGTATGTCTTCGAGTCAGTGTTGACTCCTGGCAACTACCTGGACTAGTCCCTGTGGTTTTCTTGGCAAGATTTCAGAAATGGTTTGCCATTGCCTTCTTCTTCCTAGATGTAATGGTATGTGGGAAAGACCTTGGGAGATGGGGCAAAGAGACGCTGCCCAGGGAACGGTCAGATAAGAGACGGCATAGCCCACAGCTGGATAATGGGTAAGGCAAGAGGCTCAGAAGGGACCCTCCCTAGTTTTTTGGGCTGTAAAGGAGAAGGGGAGGGGGAGAAATGTACTTTCAGGTTTGCAAGATTCTGTTAATATAACCTTACAATAAAGATAGTTAGCTGTGCTTCTTGTCTGGACTACCTTGAAGGGCTAACAGCTGTCCACAATAGATTTGCAGGTGGAAAGAAGGAATGACTGTTCTGTATGTGATACAAGTTCTTTCCATTCTGTTCAGGCAAGGTTTGGGGAAAAAGAAGGATGATGATGAAGGTGACAGTAATCCCATTTAAATCTTTATCTTGATATATATATGTCCCTTTCCTTGAAATCACATAGCAATACTGATTGTCGGATATATGGAAGGCTGCAAGTATTTCTTTATTCACCATCTTGCTTTTCTCATTTGGATGGAGTTTTGCATAATTGGAGGGAGAACCCTCCAATTCAAAATTTTTTTGGGGTTTTGGGGGGGGGAGGGGAAGATAATGCTTTGTAGATGATGAAATACGATTTCTTTAAAAAAGAGGAGCTTCTGTACCCAAAGGCAGTCTACCTCCGATTCACAGGTTTGGAAAATTATAAATGAGTGGACTCCTTGCCTTGCAGTAGCCATCTAGCTGAAAAGAGGCTTTAATTTAGCTTGCATTTAAAATAAATGGATTCATTTCATAAGTAATGAAACATTGCAGAGTTAATGGGGCTGACAGGCACTGGAAATAAAATACATGAATAAAGACAAGATGGTGTATAAATGCTCAGGTACTTCTTTTAAAGAAAGTAGCTATTACTTTCCACAGTAATAGCGATATATATTTATGTTCTGATTATGGCCCTATAGAAATATAATAAAATAAATTAAATAATGAGGAGGCGGCACGGTGTACACAGAGGCTTTAAAAAACAACAACTGAAGTTCTGTTTTTGGCTGCAGCTAAACGAGGTGACAACCGACACAAAGCCCCAGCGTCAGTTGCCCAAGTCATCCAGTTGGCAGGAAAAAAAAGTGGCCCGGGTTTTCCGTGGCACCCCGCAGCCCAGCTATGCAGGCTGGTGGCAAAACTGGCGATTCACGGCCAAGAACAAAGCCTCCAGGGCTCAGCTCAGAAGCTAAGAAAGGAACTTATCTCCCTGAGACCCCATCCAGAAATCCAGCCCCAAATGATGCAGTTCTGAGCAGATGCGTTTCTGAACCGTTTCTTCCGCCATGAGGACTAGAAACATTGAGCAAATTCAGGGGCCTCCTTTGGAGAAGAGCAGGCTTCTTTCCTAACCTAGCAGAGAGCAAATTGGGCAGATGAGTTTGAATAACCAATAAATGGTGAGGAACTGCAGCCCTGCAGAGGTTAAGGGAGTCCAACTCACAGCATCTGTCACCATCAGCCACCTGGTTGGCAGCTGTTCCAGCCCCCTCTAGCCTGGCACAGATTCTCCATCCGAGATCCCCTCTTCACCTCCCATCAGCAGGCTTTAAATCCCATTGGGATTTCCAGGGAAGAGATCCATCATCCTGGCACATGGGATCCCGTGGGGGGAATCCGGTGGAGCAGCCCCCAAGGGGGCTTACGTCAGAGTCTCGCCTTGTTTTTATCTCCGTAACAGCAGCTTTGTAAGGACTGCAGGCTGAAGGAGACGTTCAGCTATCCTGCACCATTTCTACAACCCCACAATGTACGCCAGCAGGATTTGCAAAACCCACCAATCCATGGTTAACTGAACCGTGGTTAATTGAACCAACCCAGATGCCTGGGTTCACCCAACAGCCCCTCATCTGGCCACAGGGGCTGTGTTCCATTATATCCTGAACCACAAAGAGCCCACCTGTGTTTTAGCTGAGTGGCTTATCCAGAAAGAGCCAGGGCTGGATTTTGTAACCAGGGTCTTCTTAAAAATGGATAAGGTAGGAAGGCCCATGTTCCTTTAAGCCTTTGGCACTCCCTGAATTTTCTCTCCTCCACTGAAACCAGGGACCAGTGGGGTCTGAGGGAGGGGGGTCAAAAAGGTCAAGATGGCAGCCACAACCTGCCATCGAAGCCCCGCCTTTCACCTAGACCAGCGTTTCTCGGCCTTGATGACTTGAAGATGTGTGGACTCAACTCCCAGAATTCCCCAGCTGGCTGGGGAATTCTGGGAGTTGAGCCCACACATCTTCAAGTCACTAAGGTTGAGAAACACTTGACCTAGAGGCATGTAGAAAAGAGGTGGGCCTTTGGTGGCAATGGCTGTGGCTGGCACCTTGAATTTTTTTTTTTTTTTACTCCCTCCCTGCAGACCCCCCTGTCAGTGGCCGAGAACAGCATTGGGAGGGGAACCCACAAATATTGAAATAATTTTCAGGATCCTGTTGGAACTGATGAGTTTCCCTGCCTTGGAGGACACCAGACGATTCTGACATGGATTGGGTTGGACGGAGGACCCTTCGGATTCCGGGGGGGGGGGCACGAAACAAGATTTCCTCCCCCTTCCCAAATAGCCCACGAGCATTCCTCTTTAGCGTTACAGCCCTGCGTTCCTAACCCCCTGGCCCGTGTAGGGAGTTCCCTTCGCAGAGATTGACCCAAGATCTCGCTGGAAGAGACACCCGTGGAAAAATCCCTTCCCCAAGTGATTTTTCCGCGCTTGACCCATCTCCGGGCGTGCGAGATTACCCTTTCAAATAGGAATGCGGGGGGGGGGCTGTAATTCGATGCAATCCAATTCCCCAAGCTCAGAGGACTCCCTCTGGACTTCGGGTCCGCCGCTCTCCAAGGGGGCGACGGAAGCAGCGGTTTCACCCCCCACACACACACACCTCCCCCCAAAGCGCCTGGCATGGATGGGGGCCAGGACCGGCGGGGAACCCGATCGGCTCTAGGACCCGGCGAGGGAAGCGGGCTTTTCGCGCAAAAGCCAGGGACGGAGGGCGGCAGCCTGGAGAAGCCGCGGAGGCAAAGCGCCCGACCCCGCTCGTCTCTCGCCAGCCGCGCGCGCACAGGCAGGAGAGCCGGGGACGGGAGCTCCGCTGAAGCGCGGCCGGGGGACCCGCTCCGCCAGGGCCCCTCTCCCGCTCTGGGCGTCTGCGGTCTGTCTGTCTGTCCCCCCCCCCGGGTTGCAAGGTGCGCGTGCGTGCGCGCGGTTCTTCCTCTGCCTCTCTCGCTTTGCAACGATGTCTGCGCGCCCCCCGGGCTGCAACCCGAGCAGGCGACAATGGAGCTGCTGAAGAGGGGCGACCGCCGCCGCCGCCGCCGCTCCGCCTCTTCCTCCCGTGGCAGGGGTCCCCGGCGCGCCCGCCTGCCCCCTCTCGCCCGGCGTCGCCTCGGCCATCCCGCCGCGGGAGCCCAGGGGGAACCTCGTGCGCCGCGGGGCGCGGGAGGGCGAGATCGGAGGCACTCCGCCCCTCTCCCGGCCAGCTTCTGCTGAGGCCCCCCCCACCCCCTCCGCGGAAGACGACCGGAGCCCCGCCAAGACAGGTGCGTCTGGGAGGCTCTCCGGACTGGGGCTCTGCCGGGCGGGCGCGCACCTTCGGAGCCGTTGCAGGAGCGCGGGATAACGGGGCAGCAGGGAAGATGCGCGAGGAACGGGGGGGGGGCGCTCAAGGCGCTACGACGGCACCCCGGGATGGGTCTTAATGCGGAGGGAGGGGCGCGGAAACGGCGGGTCTGACAAAGGGGGCGAAGATGCAAAGAGCTGGGTCTTCGGTCTCGGTGGAGGCGCGCTAGGGAGGGGTCCTATCAAGAGCCGGGGAGGGGGTGATGCGTGCATGCAGAAGATTCTGTACAGGTCCTGCGGTGGTGGTGGTGGTAGTGGGGGGGGGGGAGAAACGCGTGCAACGGCCCAGCCCCCTCCCCGCCCAGCTTGCAAAAGGTGATCGCGCCGGGCAAGGGAACGGGCGGGGGGGAGCAGGGGGAGCGAAGGGAGGAGCGGTGCGCCCAGCCCCAGCCGCGTCGGGCTGGGCGCCTTGGGCACAAAGCGCGGCTGGAACAATAGAGCGCCCTCCGCCGCCCCCCCTTCCCCACCTGCAGCGGCCAGAAAGGCAGGCCGGGCGAGGCCCCCCCGCCCGGCAAGTCTGCAGCAGAGAGCGATGGGGGGAGACCCGGTGAGGGACGCGAGTTCCGAGAGCAAGGTCAGCATGTTCTTTTGTCTCCCCGCCCCGTGTGAGCGGAAGTGTGCGTGTAAAGGCGGGCAGGGGGGGCTGGATCTTCCAAGCAGCCCCCAAAGCGTCGGAGCCCTCCACGCCCGCGGCGGGGAACGGGAGTTTCGGTCTCTTTGCTCGCCCGCATCGCTTGCCACGGGCTAACCGGGGCAGGCTTCTGGCTCCCTGCCAGCCCCGCATCCCCGGCGTAGGATAACAGGAGCGTTCGTGTGCACGGCTCCCTCCGTGGACACACGGCTTGGCCTTGCGGGAGCCTTCTTGCAGGTGGCAAGAAAATGCCAGTGACAAGCGGGGGGGGGGGGGAGGCCAGCCCTCTTGTTTTCCCTAAATCAGGGTGCAAAAGCTCTCTCTGGCCTTGCAGGCATCGCTGTTCCAACTTTTGCCACTTGGGGTCATTGCTGTAACCAGTTCAGGGGAGGATGTCTGCTAAGCCACGGTTAACTGGACCCCAGTTGGCAGGTGTAATCCAAATGCCGGGGTCCACACAACACCCTGAATAAGAAAGTTAAAGATCTAACAGTTGCATCACAATAGTGGCCTCACAAGAGATGAATCTTTGCTAGTGTTAACCTTGGTTACATTTTGTCCCCCTTGGTTTAGATCAGTGTTTCTCAACTTTGATAAGTTTAAGAGGTGTGGACTTCAACTCCCAGAATTCCCCAGCCAGCATGCTGGCTGGGGAATTCTGGGAGTTGAAGTCCACACCTCTTAAACTTACCATGGTTGAGAAACCCTGGTTTAGATGCTGGGCAGATATATGTGTTGGCGTTCGTTTAGGGCTCAGTGTGCTGTGCAAACTTAAAAAATGGGCGAATTCCATACCAGGGTTAAACACGCTGTCTGAACCTGGCCAATTTGAGGCACAAACTGCCCAGCTTCATTGCAACGTAATATTTATTTATTTACCACATTTATATAGCCACCCATCTCACACAAAGCGACTCTGGGCGGCGCACAACAATTGGAGACAATAACAAATAGATAAAAACGATCATTATAAAAGATTAAAAAGTGATGATTAAAATGCAAACGTTATCCAAGATTTTAAATTTTAAAATATACAAACCCCATGGAGAGGGCAGAGTATCGATCACCATGGAGCCATCTAAGAATGTCTCTGGTTCCCAAAGACCCCCAGGCCTGACCACACAATCAGATCTTGAGGGACCTAATATCTTAGTATCTTAGTATCTTGGTCAAACCTAGTCTGTATGCCAGCATTTGGCAAGCCTTTTCACCTAGATTTTGTCTGTCTCTTTCCATATGCAAATGTTCTGGAGCTACACATGGAACAGTCATGGTAAAATAGGGGCCAGAGCTGTACCACACGGTGGACTAATATGTGGGTGGCTTGTGGCTGGCTTGGTATATCATGCAAATGCAGTCAGGAAAAAAGCTAGGTTTGCACATCAATTTAACTGGAAAATTGTTTGTTTGTGACTTTGCAGGCTGTATGAATGAATCCAGGCTTTGAGAGTTTCTCAACCAAGGTTTAAGGTTGAGCATAACGGCAGTAACCTCTAATTCAAGGGACAACATTTCCCTACCCCTGTGATCCTTTTCATTGTCCCCACTTCCCACCCCATATTTGTACAGTTCAACAGGATTTCATTGCTGTGATTTCCATTTCAAACCTGCTGATCTCTCACACTCCCCAGCGCTGGGGCGGGGAGGTGGGGATCTGGGCCTGTGTTCAAAGTGAGGCCATGAGGAGGTCAGGAAAGCCTGTCCAGGGCCACCTGATGCCGATGCAGATCCTTGAACGTGCCCAGAATCCTCCACGACAGACAAGGAAGTTCTCTAGCACGGGGTTCCTAAACCTTGGCGACTTGAAGATGGGTGGACCATGCTGGCTGGGGAATTCTGGGAGTTGAAATCCACACATCTTCAAGTCACCAAGGTTGAGGAACCCTGCTCTAGCAGATGAGTCCATGGAGATTTAAAAAAAAAAAAGGGTTTCCATGAAGGCAGAAAAGTTTGGGGCAACCCCCCACCCAATCAGTGGGAAGGAAGAACTGGGCAGCTACAGACAAGCAACCCTCAAACTGGACATGAGGATAGTGGCAGGTATGGGGTACCAGATCCCACCCATTGACAGCAAAGATCGCAAGGGATGATGCATTGAGGAGAGAGGTTCAACCAGCTCTTAGATGTTCACTTGCTCTTCTTGCTCCCTCCTGACACCTTTGTTAAAGGACAGGGCTGAGTGGCAGGACCACTGCAGGAGACAAGACCCACCCATTCCCTTTTCTTTTTCCAGATCTTAGAACAGGGTTTCTCAGCCTTGGCAGCTTTCAGTTGGGGGGACTTCGACTCCCAGAATTCCCCAGCCAGCCTTGGGGAATCAATAAACCATATTAAAATAGAATATAACTTAGGCTGTTGGGTGAATCCAACCTCTGGATATCCCAGATAGTTAAAATCCAGTAGAAAAAAAAGTGGGGGGGGGGAGGAAAACATGCAAAAATCATGCCATTTATTCCCACCTCCTTTTTTCTCCTGAATTTTAACTCATTAAGGTACTTGGACATTTGAAAGCTTTTGGATAATGTTCTAAACCAGTGTTGCTCAGCCTTGGCAACTTGAAGATGGGTGGGCTTCAACTCCCAGAACCCCCCAACCAACCCTTGCTGGCTGGGGGATTCTGGGAATTGAAGCCCACCCATCTTCAAGTTGCCAAGGCTGAGCAACATGGCTTAGGAGCTTCTTGGATTAAGGTTCCCTCCCTTTATTTGTATTTCTTCTGCTGACTGCCGGAAAGTCAGCGGCAGCTCTAGCAAGAGCAGGTTGCCTTATTACAGCCGCCTGTCACCGCCTTTCGCTCTGTTTTCCCACAGGGAAAGGAAGGGGCTGTCAGCATTTTTCCAAACATTAGTTGTGTTTGCACAAAAGGGTCAGCTGAATCAAGGCTTACGGAAGTCACCCAAGGCCTGGCTTCCCACCACACACTCAGCCCCAAACTAGCCAACCTGATTTTAACCCAGCGTATTAAGCCACTGTTTGTGCCCCGAGACAAAATCGATCTTCAGTTGTCTGGAGGCTGCGTAGGAGCTTCCCCCCGCCCCCCACTTCTTAATACCTTCTCATAGGGTTGGAAGCGGCCTTTTAAGCTGTATGGTCTGCCTGATCCACTTTTGCCCAATCTCTCGTCTTCCAAATATTGGACCACCACTTCTAACTACCAGGCAGGGAGGCCAGTGGGAATGTTGGATGGGAATTATAGGGATTAGACCCATTATAAGGGCAATAAAGTAGTGAAGCTGATCTAGATCACGTCCGTTCACTTAAATTATCTGTGATTGTCCAGAGGCAGATCCCTCTGTCCGCCCTTCAAGGTAGGCCAAGACTGCTCAAGAACTACTGGAACTCTACTTTATTGATCTAGATCAGTGTTTTTCAAACTTGGCCACTTTAAGATATGTGGACTTCAACTCTCAGAATTCCCCAGCCAGCCATGCTGGCTGGGGAATTCTGGGAGTTGAAGTCCACATATCTTAAAGTGGCCAAGTTTGAAAAACACTGGTGTAGACTATAACAACAGAATCTTGAAAGCCTAACAAAGTTTCTCTTTCCCTCCCTCATATACCAAAGAAAGTCAAGGCAGGGTAATCTTGAGTTTCTTCTGCAGCTTTTCCTGTCTTTTCTTTCTGGGCTAAGCTGATATTTTGGTAATACTGTAGCTACCACATACTTTCTTCAAGGCTCCTCAATTCCCCTACAATATTAAAGCAAATCTCCACACACTACACCCCTCCACATTTGCTCCCCAAACCTTTAACTGGGAATTGAACCTAATTCACTCCGCCTGGAGGCACAATTCTCCACCCATGGTGGGATTCATAAGACTCCCCCCCGAACTAGTCCATCCCATTTTAGCCTGGCATGTGGTACAAACCCAACCCAGGGGGTGACTTCATGATTCTGTGTTGTGCAGACCCTGAAAGTAGGTTGAGCAAGCTATGGTTCAATTCATTGTGGGCATTGTGTGATGTGAACACAGCCACTGTTTGAAGTGCCACCATGTTCTTGGCCTCCTAGTTTGTCCTGAAGCTCATGAGATGTTGATGGAATCCACATGCTTGTCTAGCTGGATTCAGCCAACACAGTAAACCAAGCTACAGTGGTTTGCAGATTATGGTTTAGAGCTTAGGGTGAACTAAATCATCAAGTTGCACTGCTGTTCTATTTCTTGGTGGGCTTTAGGGTCAATGCAGGAAGAACATGGTGGAATCAAAGTCTGCTTCACCTTCTCCAGCCCGGTGCTCTCTGGAGATTGTGGACCTCAACTCTCTCAATGGGTAGTCAGCAGAATTTTGGATGTTGACATCCAGTACTTTTGGAGGGCGCCAGGTTGGAGATGGTCACATTACAGTATCTGAACTGAAGCCCCCGCAGGGTGCATTCTGCAGCTGTTCCAAAAGCATGTTTATGCACATCAAAATGACCCTCCACCTAGTTGGGTGCCTACTCTTGACATTAAAAATAAGTAAATAAAAATCTGGCACATTATAGTGGCCCACTTGCCTGGTCTAACTGCTGCTAGTTAAGCTTATTTGCGTAACCTTTATGCTGTTATCTGGCAGGCGGTTCTTCAGGAAAAAAAGGAAACAAGGGCACCAAAAGCAAATGAGGTTGTTGGTGAATTTAGATTTCACCCTAAATAACTTGGGGAGGGAGAAATATGCGTGCTTTAGGGCTGCAGTTTGAGCATCCGCTTGCAGCTGACCATTGCCTGACCAACATGGGCCTAAAGATGATGAGAACAGAGGACTTCCTGGAGCCCACTCATTCCAGTTGAAGCTTAAGGAATTCTGGGTGCTTCCTACAGCCCCCTTTCCTGCAAGACAGTGACAAAGATCTCCAGTGGAAGAAGGTGGCATGTTCCGTTACGTGCCCCATGTGTTTCACACATATAGGTGCCCAGAAGCTTTCACACTAAGACTGCACGCTGAAACTAATCCACAAGGTTTAGGATGTTATCCTGAATGCTCTGAGATTCGCTAATTTCTCAAAACTTTTCTCCCCTTCTTTCTGTTTATCTACTCTATTCTTGGCATGCGCCAGAATTTAAGATTTCTCAGGGGGAATGGGCTTCAGTTTGCTTAACTGTTGGATACGGTGGAGGGTGAGCTATTGCTAGGAATTTTGTTTTCTATTTCACATCTTCCCATCCCTCCGCAGCCTCCCTGGCTGTCCATACTTCCCAATCTGAAACGTTTGCTAGGTGGAGCGTCTTCTTGAGGACTTCCCTTGGGAGTGAATGAAAATGCAGGAAGCCAGAGAGGCTGCAGATCTCTAGAGCAGCGTTCCTCAATCTCAGCAACTTTAAGATGTGTGGACTTCAGCTCCCAGAATTCCCCAGCTAACTTTAAGATGTGTGGACTTCAGCTCCCAGAATTCTGGGAGCTGAAATCCATACATCTTAAAGTTGCTGAAGTTGAGAAACCCTGGTCTAGAGAAACAATGTTCTATCACACCCATTTCTGATCTGAGGGGGGAAAAACACTTTGGGGGGAGTTTCCTTCTCCCATTTCTCTTTGGGACTGAATGGAAAGGCAGGGAGGCTGCTGAATGCTGGAGAGGCATACGATGAAAGTCACACCCCCTTTGGCCCATCATCCCAAAATCAGAGCGGGAAAAAATGCAACACCAAAACGATCTTCTCATTTGCAAGCACGTTCTCATTTATCAAACCGAGTGAGAAAAAATACAGGGTCACCTCTCTTTTAAACCATCCATCCGTCCCATTATATTATTCCCTTCCAAGCTAAGCCACGTTGTGTAAGAAAAGGAGTCAGAAATAGTAAGCTAAAGAAATCAAAGCCCTGAGATAAGAAAAGGGAAACAGATCCGTATGCCATGGTGGTCACCACCGGATGGATCCATAGAGAGTGGCCTTTGCCATTGTGGATTTGGTTTTGTGTAATGCTTCATAGTAAGAGAGAGAAGGTATAAACTGAGTTACTAGTCCCAGTTGTACCCATGACACCTGCAACGTTTCCTGCTAATAGCTTCTGTGTGCCACAAGCATGGTCAGAGCTTAGCTTCACCCCAGGCACACTCATGTTATTCTCTGCAGCTATGAGCTCTAACCTAAAGGCTACCTGGCTAGCTGTTGCCCGCACCCCATGAACTAGGAGGTACGTGCTACGGACTGACACCCAGTTGAAATATTGGCACTAGTTATCTTAACCTAGAGAAGGCTGAGCAACTCTTAAGCGAGATTTGTTGGACTCTAGAGATGTTTGGGGGCCAACCTTGCAAGTCCGGCAGGAGCGGCTTCTGTTCCTGGCACAACCAAGATGATTTTTCTACCGCCTGCCTAAACTTACAGCTCAGTTGGACACGGGTTTTAGGAGGGCCACTCAGAAACCTCAGCCATTACAGATGCTGTTTCTAGAGTTATGGCTGAGACGGGGTGACCAATTTATTGTATCAGTTGTGTAGGGCACAGAGCGCAAGAGGAATTTGTCAATGACAGGGTTGAGATCTAACGGCCACCTTTTTCTTAGTGTTCCACCAGCCAGGCAAGATGGAAAGTAGTAGTTAATTCTCACTTATTGTATGTTAATATTGGGTGTTGCTATTTTGTTGCTGCTTCCAGCCAGCTGAAAATGTGCTACTTTTTAAACCATTATTTGCTATTTTTATATTTTGCAAGGAGCTTTTAGCACAGTATTTCTTTATAGGAAAAGCAGGATATTCTTAAATACGTGCATGGTTTTAAATGCTCAGAAGATAAATCTGGGAAAGTTTATTTAGCATTGCAAGTAGTGTTAAACCTCTGGGGGCCGGGAGAATGTAATATCCAAATAGCAAATATGCTGCATGGATCTTCTCTAAGCACTCAGTTTGTTCGGTAAATATTACAACACCCTTGTAAAGTAGGCTAATATTATCTCTTGTATTAGATGTTGGGAGCTGAGAGAGGAGTATGCTCATGTCCAGCTTTTCTCCAGCTAGTTTCTTAACCAGGCACAGCTCTGGCACATCCCTGGTTAACAAAACTTGGTAAAACTATGGCAGTATGGCTGGGAATTTTAGGAATTGTAGTCCCAACCCACACATCTGCAGAGTAGCAAGGAGGAAGCAGCTACTTTAAAAAGATTATTGGAGAACGGAAGTTAATGGTTGAGCTGAACTACGATCATGGGTTTCTAGATTCCAGCAGCAACTTAATACTTCCAAATGGGGAGGACCGTAATTGTACTATCTCAATGACTGCATGCAAAAGGGGGCGGGGCCCAATAAAAGGGGCAGGGACTAAATAATGTGGGTGGGGCTGGGGCAAGAAGCCAGCAGGCCAACTCTCTCATTCATTACACCAAACTCTGGGGACTGACCTACATTTGGCATAACATCCTCCTGTACATCAGGGATACTGTCCTTGTTCTGAAGGCCACAACTGATCTTTCAAGAGTAGGCCAGGTGGAACTCCAAACAAATGAACAGGCCAGGACAACTAATTACATTTGCTTCTGTGATTTAAATTTAATTACATTTAAACTGTTAATTAAGGCTAACATGATTACTCTTTGTGGATTTCATAATTATTTTCCCTCTGTCACATTAAACATTTGATTTCAGTGGAAACCTTCAGAAGGGTTCCAGTTGTCCCCTTGTGTTCTGTATGCTATTTATGTCTTGATTTTAGACTAAGGTAAAATAAAGCTTCCTTTAGTCAAGGTCACCTTCTGGTGACTTCACAGACATATCCGTATAGTTGCCTTGGCATCAATACAGAAGTGATTTCCCACTGTGTTCTAATTTTGTACTTCCCACTCTAGCCTGCAGCCCTAGGATCTCCTGGTAGTCTCCCATCCAAATACTAACCAGGTAGGATGTGGCATAGCTTTTGAAAATGGAGCATTTTCAAGATACTGCTACTAGCCGATGACAGAATCTGTAGCTAGTCTCTCAAACAAAAAAAGAGGGGCTAAACTGTATGATGGTTTGCAATCTACCCCATTTTCTTATGGTGATTGCCAGCATAAAATAACGCTCCGAGTTCTTCAAACTCTTTTTAAAGATTCTTAAAACATACCTAAAACTCTTCTCTTCACCCTTCCTCCTGCTCCAGACCAAACTCTGCTGGAAGATTGATAATAGTCAAATTGCTGATAATTTGCTGCCCTCTACAATACCTAAATCAACCCCCTTGCTTTGCCTAGCACAATGTTGTCCAAACTTGGCCACTTTAAGATGAGTGGACTTCAACTCCCAGAATTCCCCAGTCAGCCTGGCTGGCTGGGGAATTCTGGGAGTTGAAGTCCACTCATCTTAAAGTGGCCAAGTTTGGACAACACTGGCCTAGCGCTAAATATCATCTTACTCTGATTATGTGTTTGGCATTCAACCTTTCTTTAAGTTGTCCAGACCTAAAGATGATTCCACACATCCCTCCCAGGACATCTCCAGTCAGAGCTAGACCTTCTCAATTTTATGCATGATCACTAGTTGATAACCAACTCGATGTTGCGGCTCATTTTCTTGCAGGTCATGGCTGTCCCCAAGGTCGGTCCATGCATGCTCTCATGCTGTCACACATAGAGTTTCACAGACCCAGAAGAATGAAATGCTAGAAAGCTTAGAACAAACACACAATTTCATCTAGCAAATGGGGGGGGGGGGGGGAGAAAAAATAGGGAGGCAGACAAATGACCCAAGTCATGGCTGTGTTTACACACCGTATGAAATGAAACGAACCACATTTTGACACATGGCTTAATGCAATATGCCAGTCCAGTCACAGGTTTATAAATCACACAATGGCTTAAAGAAGGGATAGGAAGCTGTGTGTGTGTGTGTGTGTGTGTGTGTGTGCGCACACACTTCAATATTGCTGAACTCCCAACAGCCCCAGACAGTCTGGTCATTGGTGAGAGACGCTGGAAGTCATAGTTAACAACATCTGGAGGGCCATCTGTAATGATCTTCGCTGATCCTGGGAAAAAGAGACCCTTTTTGAAAACTCTGCACATTCAAAACATGACCGGGTGAATGATTAGCTACGACGCCTGTTCACCCGAGGCTGGTTACCAAGAGAATGAAAACAATTCCACCCTAGTGAACTCAGATAAATGGGATCCAAAAAATGAAGCTTCTTAGCTGTCAAGATTCATTTCATCAGTTTCTTGAAAGAGAAGACGTTTCTACAAGAATCTTACCACTGGGTTGTCACAGAACTGGCAAAAGTTCGACACCTCGCCCCACCATTCAACCAACCATGGTTTAGCAAAGATGATCTCGGTCACTGCCCTCAAACCTTTCATTTCTCTCATCTGGGAAGCTGATCATGCAGAGAAGCTATTTTCAGAACTGCAAATTCTTCTGTATTTACTGATTTTGAAGGCTCTATCTTCTACCTTTTGGCTATTTGAGGAAACTCAATGCAGTTTAGGGATAAAATAATAAAAAGAGGTAACAGGGATCAATCTAAAAAAAAGAACAGCAACACTGATGGGAAGAAACAACCCCGCATTATAAAAAGCACATCACTCATTCTAGAGCCAGTAAATTCCCCATAAAGGCTTCTCCTGGAAACACTGTAAAAAAATAATGCAGCTTCCCCCTTGTTCTCTCTGCAAACCTAAACTGTTAGCTGCAACCATTCTGCTTTCAACATCAAAGCCACATCTGCAAAAACCCGCTATTAGTAAGACTGAAAGTGTCTCCTTCCAAAATTGCCAGAGTCCTTGGGTGACAAATGGAAACAGGTATGGGTTTAGTGAGGTCAGCATCCGATGGCCTGAACCCAACCCAGCTGCTCAATTTTTGTGCCCCTGCCCAGACGCGCTGCAGAAACCAGCAGGAGCTTCTTTAAATATCAGAAGTGGGAAAATCAATGGGTCAAAGACTTGGCAGAGGTTAAAACGCTTCTTTTCTTTCAAAGCAACCATGAACTCCCAGCAGTTTGGGGATGGGAGACTTTGCCCTCTCCCTGAGCAATGGTGGCGCTCGCCAGCCACACCCTGCAGCTTTTACAGGCTTATCAAAAACCCTGTACCCTTCAGGGTAAGATATAACACATCACAATTGGCCATCTCTGCATTAAGTCATAGTTGGCTGGTTTTACAGAACACACACTAATGCAGGGTTTATAAATCATAATGCTTGGGATCATACAACCTACTAAGCCAAATTCAAACAAATCACAGAGGGAAACCAGACCATTCATTTTAAGGGTTGAGTTTTTCCTCTTAGCATTTCCCACTCCAGTTATCAAACAAGGGGATTGGACCCAAGGATAAAATACTGAATTTCCTGGGGGAAAAAGCTCCTTGTGTTTAAACTCCGCATTTGCTTCATTAGACGATCCCTCTCAAGGACATATCTTAAATCTATCCCCCTCTTCCTTCTTTTTTATGATCTGATATATATTGGTGTGGTCCTTCCACGACCACCAAACTAGTTTAATTTTCCAGTCATGCTATGCTCAGTACAGAAGGGGAATATTCACGTATGTCCCTCTGGAATGTATTTAGTTCGGAAATTAAGTTAAGAAATACGACCATTAAAGCTTTACTTGATTAATTGCTAGAGAAGTTGAGACGCATATTGGCTTCCATTTGATGCTTTGGATGTTCTAGTTCAGGGTAGTAAAAGGAGGTAAAGAATACAAATTCAACCCTTTTTTTAAAAGGGTCTGGAACAGCCTTGCCACATGATTCCCTCCCATGCAGAATTAAATCTCATACATACATGCTATATTTGCCTGTGTGGATCAGACATTTCCTTGCATACACATTTCCATGCAAACATTTCAAGTCAGATTTTATGTTTCAAGTGAGCCAAAGCGGATGCAACTTCTGCAAAATTCAAAATTAAGCATGGCATCGTTCTGCAAACCTGAATGCACATTTTGGTAACACTACTGTGCTACTTTGTGTACAAAATATAACTCCATGTATAACTTTGTATGCAAAGTAACATTATACACAGACCATTGTCAAAGAGGAAACTGAAGCTGAATAGTCTTTGGCTGTTTCAGCAAGACAAGGATCCAGAATGTGCCTCCAAGTCAACTATGAAGCATATACAGGAAAGAAGAATATTTTGGAATGGATTTCACAGTCCCCAGACTATAATGCTATTGAAAATCTGTGGGAGATCTTGAATGTACAGGGATATTTCCTTATACATTCCCTAAGAATATTTCTCAGCTAGAAGGGTTCTGCAAGGAAGAGTGGGGGGGAAATCCAAAGCAAGAACAAGATTCTTAGCTGGCTACAGAAAACACTTTCAGGAAGCTGTTATTTCTGCCAAAGGAGGTGTTACGGAATACTGACTAGAAGGGTGTCCAAATCTTTGCACCTCCAGCATTCACTATTTTCTTGTTTTAATTCTGTAAACAATTGGCCATAAATAGTAATTAAGTATTCAGATTTGCAGAAAGATTGTGCGTTTAACTTTGTACCAAATCAAGGTTGCATCAGCTTCTGTTCACTTAGGGATTCACTGAAAATACAAGGGTGCTTGAACTTTTGCATACAACTGCAGTTTACATGTACTAGTTCTTTCAGCAGTGCCTGGATCAACGTTCCTGATTATTAAGATACTTGGTCCCTTCCACCAATGATCCTTCCTTCCCTCCTAAGCACAAAGAACATTGGGAAAGAAAGAAAGAAAGAAAGAAAGAAAGAAAGAAAGAAAGAAAGAAAGAAAGAAAGAAAGAAAGAAAGAAAGAAAGAAAGAAATCTGATAAAGAAGCACAAATCTCTGTCTTATAAACTACTACTTTCCCCTGCAGATTTTCATTGGCTAATTTAAATGTATAGGCAGGCATTTAAAAATGACTAGAGTACTGTACAGCTTAAGAAGAATGAGATAACCTGTGTGACAGCCCATTCAGGTACTAACTCTTGATGGATAGCTTCAAACTAACTTCTGTTCTTTAAGCCTGGGGGAGTGGACAGGCCTTTAAGCAAAGGTCACCTTGAAACACAAGGACTGTGGGCATTTGGATATTCAGGAAGAAGGAACCTCTCCATTCTAGAGAAGAACTAGCAACATGTTGGTTGGGTTCACATGACATTCTAGGCTAGGTTAAAGTGGGGTTGGGTAGTTCACATTTAGTTATCCTAGCATCATGTGTGAATCAGGAGACCACATGAAGTCATAACAGTGCTCTATTTCTGTTGGTAGAATATACATGCAGTACTTTATTTTTCAATCCATAGAATGGGTTGAAATGTAAATCTCCACATCTTGGAAAACTATGTATACCCTTCCAGATTCTTATGCTTAGAATCACATCCAACAAGCTATCTTAAACTTCCTTCAGCATTGCAAGAAAGGCAGTTCTTTTCAAGTATGTTTACTCTGAAGTAAATGCTTGTTCCCAGGTAAGCATGCAGAGACTTAATCATCCATGCACAAAGGCTGATGATTAAGCCAGTACATTTTTGCACAATGCCTTCCAGTTTTAGATAAATAAATCTTAATTTAAGCAGAAGAGTTGACCTTTGAAACATGTAGGATAAAATGACTAAGAGAGAAACAAGCTAATCTGGTTCCATGTAGTACCTTCAGAATATTCTCTAGTCTGGTGATGGCCAGCAACAGAGTGTTCCACAGGTAAGTGCAAACACTACTGCTCTGCAGCTCTTGCCCAGACAAGAGAATCACTCAAAGTTGGCTCTATTTGTGCAAGCCATGATTTATCCACCCCAAAAGCAACCAACCATCTCACGTTGAATACATTGGGTAGATTAGGCCATCATGTTAGCCATCATGTGGCTTGTTGGTTTTGACTTTGCCTGTTAGGGAAATGCAGCCACTGTGGTTTAGTGGCTTATGCAAATACAATCAATTAAATTAGAAACCCTGCTTGTCACCATAGTCCATATTAAAATTCTGGATGGGTGGGTCCCTGTGCCATTTTTGAGAAACACACAATTTCCATCTGGACTACTCTAAAATTAGGCTTATTTGAAGGATGCTTGGCTGGTGCACCCTAATGCCACATCATGGTAATAAGAAAAACCAAGTCTGGGGTCATACCGTATCCTCAGACAGCTCTTGCTCAACCAGAGGTTGGGGGTTTGCAAACAGCTGTGCTTATCTGGCTTCAGTAGCAATAAAACTGTTAAGCTTATCTCATGGTCATAAATCCAATCCAAGTAACACATACATAAAGGCTATCTTACCAGTTGACCATATCCACAGAAAAAACAGCCAAAGGGTGAATCCAGGCAAAGTTCCATGCACAGGTCAGGGAGCAAAGAAACATTCTAGGCCTTCACAAGCCAACATTGCTCCATCTCTCCAGCAAGCCCCGGCCTCTCTCTAAATAGCAGCAGCCTCTGATCCCATTCAGCACAGCTGGCTAGGGTCAGGTCTGGCTTCCTCTGGCAGATGACTCCTGAGGAACCCTTCTAGATCCAGCTGCTCTCTGCCTTCTGCTGCTCTCAAATACTTGAGGGCTGGGAGGTGGTGGCTTCAGGCTGGATTAGAGTAGGAACAACGAGGCTGGTTGGTGGCCACCATCGTTGCAGGGTCTGGCAACCCAGCGGGTGCTTCTGGCAATGCTTCCTCTTGGCCTTGTGGAGTCCAGGTCATGACGTGGTTGATTAAGTAAATCACAAGCAGCTGGCTTCACACAAGCCAAACCAACATTAAGCAGACTCTATGTCCTAGCATGATGCTGGCACTCAGCCCAGATGTTTGCCTAGAATGGTGTTTCTCAGCCTTGGCAACTTTAAGATGCATGGACTTGAGTTGAAGTCTACGCATCTTAAAGTTTCCAAAGTTGAGAAACACTGGCCTAGATCAAACTTGGGCAGGTGAAAGCTAACTTGACTTGGTGGAGGAGTAAGAATTGGAGTGAGTAATGTGTCTGGGATTTGATTTCCTTTTCTCTCCTTTCCTCTGTATTACATCCGTTTCTTTTCCTTTCTCTTCCTTGGTATTATGTCTGACTCCTTCCCTTCCCTTCCCTTCTCAGAAATATTACTGATTTTCTTTTCACATTACCTGTGCCCGTGGCTGAGGATTCTGGAAGTCCAAGCCCACACATCTGGAGGGTGCTCTCTGAACCAGCTGCTCCCCAGATGTGCTGGATTTTCCTCTCCTGGAGGAAAAAGGAAAAGAATTAGCGGTTGTCTTGCAGCATTGCACAGACGAGGATCGGCTGCAGTTGTAACCTGAAACCAGTTTAACATTCTCAATTGAGGGTGGATCCATAGAAGTGCAACTTAAGTTAGTGGTAGAGAGCTGAATCCTTTTTGGCTTGGATGTCTTCAGAGAAATATGCAACATCTGTCTGTTCAGGCCTGCAGGAAGATGTTTGAACATCAGGGTTCATTTGCACCATCCTTTTGAGAGCTGTCCAAAAATCTTAGGGCTTGAGACCTGCACATTCCAAATCTTTGGTCATTTCTATGTCCCCCCAACCTGTGGATTTCCACCCTGCTTTCTTCCTGTAGCCAATTTTGGGCTGATTTAATATCAGTACCGCTCAGTTTCACAGGACTTATATATGTAGGAGTCTTCCCCACTCCCCCCCCCCCAAAAAAAGCTGGAGAAAGATTAACTGTAGTGGGTAAGGGGCTAGGCTAGAAACCCGGAGATGGTGAGTTCTAGGCCTCCCTTAGGCATGAAAGCCGGCTGGGTGACTTTGGGCCAGTCTCTCAGCCAAACCCACCTCACAGGGTTGTTGTTGTGGGGAAAATAGAGGAGGCAGGCATATTGGGTGTTTGCTGCCAAAGATAGATAGATAGATAGATAGATAGATAGATAGATAGATAGATAGATAGATAGATAGATAGATAGATAAACAGGCAAGATTAAAAATCTAATAATAATAATTGGTGTTTCCTTTGCACTATTACTAGCTGACTTCATCAAGAAAGATTAGGCAAAATGGAAGTTCTGGACCAAAAATAATCAATTGTTAGCTACTAAACATATCTATCTATCTATTCTATCATCTGTCTATCTATTATCTATCTATCATCTGTTGTCTCTCTCTGTCTCCCTCTCTCTCTCCCCCCTAGATTGAAGGGCTCTGAAGAGGGAGAGGGGAAAAGCTGGCTGGAGGTCTTTGGGCCAGCCCCTCTTTCTCAGCCCAACCCACCTCACAAGGTTCTTGTGGGGAAAATAGGAGCTGGGAGCACTGGGCATGGATGCTGTCTTGAGTTGACCACAAGCAAAGGGATAACAAAATAAATCAACTGGGACTAGCATCAGTTGCTAACCTCACAACTTCCCCAAGTGAGGAAGCTGATAAGGGAAGCAGGCGACCTTGGAGCTCTGAAGCTAAGAGTTATCCGCTCTCACGTCGAGCAACCCAGCTCGTAACAGGCTGAAGGTGGCTTCATCCAAATCGGATTCCCGCTTCATCACCAGAGAGCTGGTGGTGTTCACGTGATCCTGGAGCAATGCCACATCCAGGAGCATTGTGGGCAAGTGTGACGGCAACTAGGCAATTGACCCAAGGCTGTTTGATGGGTGGACAAAGGACTATCACGGAGCATTGCTGGGATTTTGGCAGCTGGGTTAGAATACTCAATATCACCTGGGTGGATGAGTACTCTAATCTCATAACTCCCAAGAGGAAAAACTGTTAGTTTGGACATTACATGTTGAGCACGCAGCTGCTAAGAGGAGAGACACACCTTCTGTTGACGTTCATGAAAATCCCTCCCAAAGGAGGGAGAAATGACACCTGAGCAGTCTAGGATTCTCTGTCTCTAGGCTCCGCTCAGCAAATCTGGCTGCAAATGCAATCCAGAGTACCTGAAGATCCTCCTCGCTGGAGGCCGAAGAAGACTTCCTCCCAGATTGCTTTGAAGTTTGCAAGCATTGCTCTTGGAAAAGGGATGCCAATTTGAGGTCTCTTTCCAAGATCAGAGGGAGAAAGATCTGTCCTGTTAAGGACCAGATGGCCAACACTTTGAATAACCAGAAGTACTGTTCTTTCCAGCAGGAATAACCAGAAGTACTGTTCTTTCCAGCAGCTACGCCCCAACAAGGAAGTTTTCTGATTTGTGCAGGGATCAGAATGATGTGCATGAAAGCCAGAATTGGGGCTTTAGTGCATTCGGGCTGATTTGCCGTGGAATTCCGGGCCATTCCCAAGCACAGGTCAAACAGCTTACTCCCATCGTGAAGGCAAAACACCCTTTGGGAACTGGGGGACTGAAGGAGACACCTTCCTTCACAAACATCTGCCTATGTTTGAAGATGGGCAGCGATTGGAGGGTGCTCATTCTTGGGTGTGATGACTCAGGAAATCAGCTCCCCACTTCCAGAAAGACTGACTTAGTGCCTCTTTTCTTCTTGATTCAGATGCCAGGTGAAGACCTTTTAAAATTGCTGCCATTCTTTGTCTGTCTGTCTGTCTGTCTATCATCCATCCATCCATTTATAGTATCTATCATCCGTCATTTCATTGATCCATCCATCCATCCATCCATCCATCCATCCATCCATCCATCCATCCATCCATCCATCCATTTATAGTATCTATCATCCATCCATCCATCCATCCATCCATCCATCCATCCATCCATCCATCCATCTATAGTATCTATCATCCATCCATCCATCCATCCATCCATTTATAGTATCTACCATCCATCCATCCATCCATCCATCCATCCATCCATCCATCCATCCATCCATCCATCCATCCATCCATCCATCCATCCATCCAATCTATCTATCTATCTATCTATCTATCTATCTATCTATCTATCTATCTATCTATCTATCTATCATCTCCACATACCCACACAATATTTACACTTCACTGTCATAGTTCTGCAATGCTTTAATAATAAGCTATATCTCTGGATGGCTTACAGATCCAGAGCCATTTGCATTCATGGCTGGCTCTGCCCTTTCTGATCTGTTTATGCAACCTGCAAAGGTCAGAGCAATGCAATTCTGTAACCCCTGGATTATTATGGATTATTGTGTTATGCACAGCCATCTTTTGCAGCTTGGAAGCCATGGCATTTGGTGTGTTGCATAAAGCCTGCCTTTGGTGGTTTAATTAACAAACCAGGGTTAAGTAAGGTATGGCTTAGGGTGCTGTATGAATACAGACCCTGTCTATGATTGTCTCTTTCCAGACTGATGGAGAAAGTCCTCAAGGGGATGGAATCAGGGTTATCAAACCTTCCATCTCTATATCCTAGTATAAAATGCTCACCTTTAATCAGACGGGGGGAAATGAAATACTTGGGGAGTGACCATAATTTAAACTCTAGCCAAAGGAATTAAAGCAAAAATAGTATTTTCCCCAGTATAATTAATTGTTCCCTTTCCCCCACTTTTTAGAGCAGTGTTTCTCAACTTTGGCCATCTGAAGATGTGTGGACTTCAACTCCCAGAATTCCCCAGCCAGCCATGTCCACACATCTTCAAGTGGCCAAGGTGAGAAACCCTGCTTTAGAGGGTGGTCCCTGGCATGCCACTGAAAATCATGGGGGGGGTGGCTCTTGGCTGCAAAATGGTTGCCCATCCCAGGACTAAAGCAGGTTGAGGGGGGAGGGAAGGAGGGGTTACAAAGCCGAGATTTGGGCTCCCCACCATCCTTGGTAGAGAAGCTGTTTTCGAGGCGAGTTGCTGCATAGCCTCGGCTGGAAGTGGGGGGTGAGGCTGGAGCAGTGCCTGGTGAGGACCCAGGGCGTGGTTTTGCTCCAACATGCACAAATGCTCAAAGGCATTGGGGCTTACTGGAAGCCAGAAGGAAAGGCACAGAGGTGAGGAATGGAGGTTAGCAAAGGAGCAAAGGTAGCCGAGATAAAGAGGGAGGGAAGAGAGAAAGCAGGAAATGGGGAACAGCTGGTGGGGCTCCCAGGGGAGTCAAAAGGCAAAGACGGTCCCTGAGATGGGAGAAGAGTTAATTGTGTTTTGTTCCCAGCGAGCTGCAGTGTCTAGCCAAACACCCAGCGTGCTGCCAACACAGCCGAATGAAACCAGGGATAAGCGAATGAGCCCTGGGTTTCATGGCCCATCGGTTGCTTCCAGAAAAGCAAATCAGGGAGAGACCAGAGCTCCAGCAGGATCCAAATGCCCCTTGTCCTTGAAGCCAGGTGAGGAGAAGCCAGGTGAAGTCTCCATTTTCTGAGGACCAGACGTGCCTGTAGCCCTAAGAGAGGAAAAGGGGACCTCTGAGCCCAAGCAGAGGGCAGCTTCCTAATCATGTGGGTGCCTGTTTTTCAGATACTTGGAAATGAGTCAAGAACCCTTCACGCTGAGCTTGACTCGTATCTCCATCTTGTTTTTCTGGCCACAACACGGAAGTAGTTTCTCCTTGCCTTCTTCTGAGTGTGGAGGTCGCCATGCTGCCTAAATCTCTGCCTTAGAGGATTTGGGGGAAAATAATCTGTGCTAGCAGAGAAGACCCCACCCCACTCCCTTAAAGAAAACGGCAGTAAAAAAATGATGCAGCAGTTAATATAAATAACCTCTAATCAATCATCAGGGCCAGAGGAATCTGGTAGGGAATATTCTATAGGGGTTCAGGAGAGAAATGAGCAACTAAACCAGTGTTTCTCAACCTTGGCAACTTTAAGACGGGTAGCCTTCAACATCCAGAATTCCCCAGCCAGCAAGCTGGCTGGGGAATTCTGGGAGTTGAAGTCCACCTGTCTTAAAGTTGCCAAGGTTGAGAAACACTGTCCTATTGTGATGTCTACCTGCAAGTTGGACCAGGCAGGAGGGGTAAGGCCCTATCTCTGGACTCCTGATTAAGAAAGAAGTAGGAAGTTGCTTTATTCTGGCTGGTTCACACATTGTACCACACTGGGGTTTGCTGACTATGGCTTGTGAAATAACCCCCCAATTATGGCTTATAGACAAAAAGCAATGCACGAACTTAAGCCTAAGGAAGCAATGCCGTGTGAGCAATGCTTATTTATGGAGCAGTGCTTGGCGCTGCAGCCTGTTGTGAGTCGGGTGATGTGCTGCCAAGCTCCCAAGCTGGCTGGAGAACATTCTTTGGGTGTCACGGCAAGCCAGCTACCTGGAATGTCTGCAGGGTTTATGGGCTGCTTGCACAGTAGGTCAGGGAAAGTGATGTTTTCCAAGGAGGAAATGATGCAGGAACTAAACTGAAAGGCATTGAACCTCAATGCAAGAAAGTCCCCTACACATGCCTAGAGATACCCTTTTCCTTTCACAGACTAGGATGAAGCCCTAGCAGTGAAAAACTCATGACAGCATCTATCATTTTAGCCCTTTCAGTCAGATTATAATCCTTCAATTGGGTTATATAATCCTTCTGTTGGGTTGGGTTCACTCAACATGGTTGACCCGATTTGTAAATTAACCTATTTTGTGGTTTTGCACGAGACATGGAACCCTAACTGGAGCACGTAGATTGGGTTTGCACAACACATTAAGCCACTAAAAATTCAACCAAGGTTCAAATGAACTAAGCTAGAATAAGGTGCCAGTGCACTTGTTTGGTCTTGAACAGACCTGGTTAAGCATGTAATGAGATTGAAGTGTAATCCGGTGAAAGAATAAGTAGGTTGAGACCATCTGGGAAGGGCTGTACCAAGATGATAAATTCCTTCTATTTCTTTATTTGTTGGATTTCTATCCTGCCTTTCCTCCAAGACAGGGTTCCTCAACCTCAGCAACTTTAAGATGGGTGGACTTCAACTCCCAGAATTCCCCAGCCAGCCATGGGAGTTGAAGTCCACCCAACTTAAGGTTGCTGAGGTTGAGGAATCCTGCTCCAGGAAGTCTACATGGTCGTCCCTCCCCCCACTTTTCAGCACAGCCACAACTCCTGTGAAGTAGGTAGAGCTGAGAGCCCAAAGTCACCCATGGAGTTTCTATGAATCTGGGTCTCCTTGCTGCTAGTCCAACCCTTTACCCAATACATGAAGCCATTTTTCCAAAACAAGTTCTCTAACTAGCCTCCCTGCCTATAAATATGTGGGTTTCTATCTCATTCTTCTGCAACTCCACCCCACGCACACACCCACCAACAATCCTGTAAGGTAAGGTTGGGCTGAGAACGAGTGAGTGGCTGCAAATTCCCCAGGAGTTCCTAGGTCTCCTCATTCCTAGTTGAACTTAATCGCTACACCATATCAAATCTGAGGGACCACTGCCATTACGCAATAAGGCTTCACCCAGAAAGATTCTACCCTTGGGGTGTTTGTATGTGGTCACTCATGGTTGGCAACTTCAGAAGCAAGTATGACTCTCCAGACACACACACTTGTTTTCCTGGTGATCAAGGCCCACTGCAATGCTACCTTGGCCTCCATTGCATCTCCTCTGGCAGGCTCTGGGTGAGCCATTCCCACCAGGGGGGACATTATATCCCATCAGACTGTCCCACTCAACAGCTGTCTCCAATCCATTCTGGTAAAGTTATGCTGGCAGATACCCATTTCTCCCCTTTTTATGACCAGTTTTCAAGGGAATCACAGCTTTCATATGCTGATGTAAACCATGTGTTTCAAGACTCTAGAATTATTAGTTGTCAAGGACAGGGAAGAGAAGCAGAGACTTGTTACATAAAAAAGACTGAGAAGCATCTGCTGACTGAAACTGACAGAGCTGTGAAATTGACTAGATTGGATTTCTGATAAGGTTGGGGTATGAAATGGACCAGAGCAGTGTTTCTCAACCTTGGCAGATTGAAGATGGGTGGACTTCAACTCCCAGAATCCCCTAGCCAGAAGTCCACCCATCTTCAAGTTGCCATGGTTGAGAAACACTGGACTAGAGAAAGGCCAAAGAAGGAGGGGATACTGCTGATTTCCGCTTCTCCCAAGGTAAGGATGGGCAGGAAAGGACTGACTTCATTTGAAAGAATGGATTCCCTAGAACTAAGGAATGATATATAGAAGGTGGATGGAAGATTAGACTAAGGAATCCCCTTTTGGCAGCCCCTCCTACATCCTCCACTGTGGACTCCTAAAAGTGCAGGCAAGGTAGTCCCATTCCAAGCACAGCAGAAGTTGTAGCTCTTGGAACGTGGTCCAGTATCAACGCTGTCCCGGATGCTGCGATACCCATTTCCTGGCATTCAGCAAAGCTCTTGCCATTTTTAACTCATCTTCTAATGAAGGTCACCATGGTAACAGCAGTGTCCACAGGGTATGGTCCAAAAGTCAAGATGGCAACTATGACCGTGCATTCAAATCTCCCCTTCTGGCCATCACCTTGAATTTTTGGACCACACCCTGCAGACACCCCTGAACGGTTGCCCAAGTTTCACCATCACTGTCGTTCATCAGGCAGGACCTCGCCTCTCTTAGTTTCAATCTGCAAGTCCCAACAATTTGGGAAACAGCAAGTCAGTTGTTTGTGAGCACATGGTCATGGACCTTCAGAGGCTGAGAATGGGCCTTCTAGCTCTCCTGGAATTCCCTGCTTGGGTAAACAAGCCCGTTTCCCTGCCCCTCTCTCTTGTTTCCTAATTGCACTGATTCCCCCCCCCCCTTTGCTCCATGTCCAGTTCTGTTCTATTTCACACCATTTAATAATGGGACAGTTGTTCCCAGCTCCCAAGTCTGGCTGGACTTAGCAAATGATGTCAAGCATCCTACTCGTATCACGTGTCCTCCTCAATGAGCTGCTAATGAGTTGCCAATTACTCTTGGCACCAGCGGTGCCCTCCGGGCTCTGGGGCATCAGGAGAATTAAAGCAGGCAGCTTTTCAGGGCTTGGGGAATAAATCATCTGGTTTTAAAGCTCCTGTAGAGATCAAGAGCTGCCTTGTTTTGGTTGGGGGGGAGGATGTCAGATTAATCCAAATTTAATCGTACTGCAGGCATTCTGGTGTCATGTAAATGTTCTGGAGCAAGAATCCCATAATTCCCAGCCCTTAAGGCGGGGGCATCTGTAGGGAAAGGTACAAAAGTCATCATGTTGGCCACAAGTGATGTGATTGAAGCAACACAAAAAGCAGAGCTTCAATTGCATCGTTGTGGCTGTCATCTTGACCTTTTTACCATACTCTGCAGACATCCCTGCATTCTGGCCACTAGTGGGGATCATGGGAGTTGTAGTTCAGTACAGCAAAGGGCAGCCCATTGTCTACCCATGTTCTAAACCAGTGTTTCTCAACCTTAGCCACTTGAAGGTGTATGGACTTCAACCCCCACTTTTCAGAGCACTGTTTCTCAACCTGGGCGGCTTTAAGATGGGTGGACTTCAACTCCCAGAATTCCCCAGCCAGCAAGGCTGCCTGGGGAATTCTGGAAGTTGAAGTCCACCCATCTTAAAGCCGCCCAAGTTGAGAAACACTGTTCTAAACAAAAGAGGTCCTCGGATGCTAGGCATCCAGAAGGAAGTTCCTGGTCATGATCCTAAGAGAGGTGAAGGTTGATAGGAAAGTAGACACGTCTAAATGTTTCAGTCCAAAGTTCCTGTACTCAGAGGTGGCAACCTGAGGCTCCACTTGATGCAACTGTAGGAGTTTGATTTGTTTTTTCTCGAATGGCCCACTGGGTGGGGAGGAAGAGTGAGAGAGCGAGACGGAATTCATTATCCACACATTTACTCTTGGCTGAGCAAGTTGTTTTGAACTTCGCCATTTGTAGTTTAGCTGATGGATCAATGCAATGTATGATCCCAGCCAACTATGTTTTATTCAATGAACGATGGTTAAGCAAATCATGTTGCTGTGCAGTGTTTGGAGCTCTGCCTATGCTCAGCACTGTTTTAACTCGGTCCTTGTCCAAGAAATCCTTCCTGTTCTCTGTGGCGTCCTGCTTTAACCTACTGTCGGTTTCAACGTTATCATCGTAACCCTCTCTCCACACAAGAGCAAGTCTTAGGTTTAAACCCGTGTTTTTCAAACTTGGCCACTTTTGAGATGGGTGGACTTCTGGGTGTGGAAGTCCACACCTCTTAAAGTGTCCAGGTTTGAAAAACACAGGTTTAAACTGTGATTCTGTGGTACCTCTCCACCCCCTGAGGGCCCCAGTGTGGGGGGAAAGCTATTACGCCTCCATCCACAAGCACACCGCAGTACAGAAATGAAGGAAAAGAAGATCTGAATGCCACAGTTCTGCCTTGGAAAGTTCCCAGCAGTGAATTTGGAGGTCTGAGAGTCAGAAATGTGGCTGGGGAGCAAGTTGGAAGCCTTGCAAATGACAAGAAAAGAAAAGGGGGAAAAAAAGGATAACGTCTACTCCACCTTTCTCAGAAGTGAATTGAGGCACAGTCAAGATGCTTTTTCATCCAGGAACAATTCAGTGTCCTCTAGGTACACCTGGAAAAAAATTTTCTTTTCTATTTTTAAATTCTCTGCCCTGAAAAAGGTATTGGGCAAAAAATAGCTGTGAACACGTAGGTGCCTTGCTGCCAGGGGACTGCATCAACAGTGCTTGCTGGAGGACCCCCGTGCCATGCTTTGAACTTGTCTTGAAGGCCCCTTGCTCAAAGGGTGGAGTCTCTGCACCACCTTTAGAAAAATGATGCTGCCATCGAAAACCCAGTATTTTGCAAGTGAAGAATGAAACTAAGTATAGGCTTATTGACTTGTACCTCCTTTGTTACTCCCACACCAAAGATCCTGGCCAGAGAGCTTACACGTGTATGTACAAACTTCACTATTTTTTTTTTTTTGGTTCCTTCAAGTCAATGTTCTTGGCAAGATTTCAGAAGGGGTTGGCCGTAGCCTTCTTCTTCCTAGGGCTGAGAGGGAGGGACTGGCCCAAGATCACCCAGCCAGCTTCGTGCCCAAAGCAGGACTAGAACTCAGGTCTCCCAGTTTCTAGCCCGGTGCCTTAACCTCTACAGCAAACTGGCTCTCACACAAACTTCACAGGGTTCACAAATTGCACCAGAACCTGAATGGGATTTCTTCAACAGCGTATTGTGTGAATCCAAGCACTTGAGTTGTGAATCAAGGTTTCTTGGGGTGTAGAAACCCAGCCAATATGGTTTATTCAGCAAACCATGAATTATAATTTCTAGCTTACAGCAACATGGGCACCAGATCCCTGTTGACAGCTTTCTTCTGCAGGCTGTGGGTGATATTCTCTCTGACTGTCTGTCCCGTGTGAATGTAAAAGCTTAAGAAGTGCATGTGGGTTTGTCTGCTTGTTTACATGGATGTAAAAGCCATGAGGAATTGTCTGGTCCTCTGGTCCGATACTTAATCCCGGTAAATGAAACTTGCTTGCTGCGTCATGATACATGGCTGGTTATAAACTAAATGATGGTTTAGGGTTCACTGATGTACGAGTGTACTAACATCCAGGGAACAAGGACCACCGTTAATTTGTACAAGAATGGCTGTCCAACTTTCTGGCTCGGGGGCTTACACAATCCGATAATAGAGGCAGGGGGGAAACCAGAGGAACAGAATCTGAATGGGATCAATTGAGAGAAGACCCAATTCTTGCCATTATATGTATGTAGGCTTGATAGCAGTACGGGGCTGTCTTCTAACATCTGGTGTCCTGCAGTTCTGTTGACCTTCAATTCCCTAATACCCAGCCACAGTATATTGCCAGCTTTTATGGCAGATAGGAACTTAACAGAGAACTAACATTTTCGGCAGCAACCTGGTGTTTCTGGTAGCAGGCAGGTTTCTGGGCCACTGAAGACTGAAGATATGGAAAAATCATGGACAGAGTAGCCTTCAGATTATAATTCAAGCAGAATACTGAATATAAATTACGGAGGGAGGGACAGGTGGGAATTTTAATAAGGATGGAAAGGACTGGATTAAAAAAAAGGAGTGGAATGTGGAAGAAATTGAAACAGGCAATTCTGTTCATGCAGGCAATAAATGTTGGGTTTTAATCTCTTAGCTAATGGAATCAGAGCAGTGGTGCAAAACCCTGGTTTTAAAATACTGTATGTGGTTCCAATTAGGGCTATAAAAGATCTACTGTATATTTGTGTGTGCCGAGTAGATGGCTAGCTTCAAAACTCCCCAAATGAGTCAAGAGTCTACCAAGAAACAAAAGCCCACATAAAATACAAACCAGGGTAGATCACTTTTAAAAAGAGAGCTTACCTCGGGAGAATTTTCATTTTTGAAACCGGCTGTATTAGAGAAGCACACAATGATGTGCGTTAAAAAAAAAGGTTCTTCGGCGATTTCTGTTAACCTAAGACTTAAATGAATTACCTAAATTAAAGGAAGATGTGCAGAAAACCTCTTTACATTATAAGACACTGCAAATGTAAATGGTACGGATTGGCATTTACTCTTCTTTTTATGGACTTCAAAAAATCCTTTTAAAAAACCTGCTAGACTGGAATACGGCCCTGTTAAATGCAGCCTGTAATATGCACAAGATTTCGGGTTATTTGCTTTTTGCCTGGTCATGGAAAAGATACCATCAAGGAAAGTGGGCAATGGGAGAATGAAAAGGGAATCTGAAAAGATGTATGTCTGACCAGATTATAACATTTCTCTCTCATAACCTCTGTTTTCTAAATGGCAACTGTCAGAAGTGTCTACATCAGTGTTCCTCAACCTCAGCAAAGGTGAGCTGTGTGGACTTCAACTCCCAGAACTCCCCAGCCAGCATGGTTGGCTGGGGAGTTCTGGGAGTTGAAGTCCACACAGCTCACCGTTGCTGAGGTTGAGGAACACTGGTCTATATGATTGAAGTTCTGCCTCTTTTTTACCTGCACAATGGCAGGCAGAAAAGGGGCAGAGCTGTCCTCACATGGACACCATCTTGACTTTTTTGACACGCCCCCTCCTGAAGTTGAATATGAGTTGAGAACTGGACAGTCTTGTTGGAAGGAGGAGGTTTCGACTAGGAGACACAGACTCTTAAGCCTTTTAATAAAATTGGTTAGGTAGTCTGAAAACCTGCTACCAGACTTCTCCTGATTTTTGGCAATCATAGACCAGGCTGGCTTTCCTCTTAGAATGCCTAACTGCATCTCAGTACCTGCTAGAACAGTGTTTCTTAACCTCAGCAACTTTAAGATGTGTGGACTTCAACTCCCAGAATTCCCCAACCAGCCATGCTGGCTGGGGAATTCTGGGAGTTGAAATCCACACATCTGAATGCTGCTGAAATTGAGAAACACTGTGCTAGAGACATGCCGTAAAGAAGGACAGGGAGATTTCCATCTGGGCTGGAGCAAGGAATCGGTATGACTACAGGGACTGGGTTCAAATGTTGCACAAAGCTATCATGTGGCTTGTTTAATTTTGGCTTAGCGGGTGATCTCCATGTAGTCAGTTTGAGTACTCCAATAAACCCTCGTTAAGCAAATGTGGCGCAACGTGGAGGGGTGAACCGGGTTGTAACTTAGTAGGTTTGGACTTAGTAGGTCAGAGGAACGGAGTGAGGGTGGATTGCAAATTGGGCTTCATGGCACAGCCTAAGGGAAGGCAACTTCTGTTAGCTTGCAGGATCCACAAGGGAGTGGAGCAAGGTGTTCGTTTGGGGGGGGTTTGAAGTGGAGAAATGGATGCCTTAAGCATCTTCCAGACTTCAGACACCATTTTTGTTTCTTAAGTCCTCCTCCCACCAAGAAAGGATGCTGGAGGCTGTACCTTTTGCACCCCTGCTGTAGCATCATGTTCAACCAGGCCCCTTGTCCTAAAGATTCCTTTGAGTGAGATGCTATTTGTGGTGACCTCATGGACATGTCCATGCAGCGTTCTTGGCAACAGGATAGAAATGGTTTGCCCTTGGCTTCTTCCAACTTCCTGTCTAGCCTACAGCCCTGAACTTCATGGTGGTCACCCATCCATGTACTGACCAGGTCTGACCCTGCTTAGCTTTTTACAATCGGCCATGGTTGGCTTGGACATTGCTACCTGCCAATGTATCAGTCAATCCATCCATCCATCCATCCATCCATCCATCCATCCATCCATCCATCCATCCATCTATCAATCATGCTTAAAATAAGTTTTGGCTCAGTGCAAAGTGTGGACTCAGTCCAAAAGACTCATCCTGAGTAGTGCATTACTGCTGTTCCTCTTCCACAGAGGGAAGCATAGCAAGTCTGACCCCAAATCCATGACTTGCTCAGCTAAGCTTACACCCACCCAGGTCCTGCTTGAGTCTTTGGAAATGAACTACGGGGGACTAGCAGCCAGGGCTAAACCAGGACAGAGAATGGGTGGCAGCGGGAGTGACCTCAGAAAGGAGTCATGCATGAGCTACGAAAGCATGGGCTGACACATTTAGAGCAAGGAGAAGGATGTCTGCAAAGGGAGGTTTTCAGACTGCCTTTGGGATTTTATTCCCCGAAGGACACAAAGACTAGGTTGGCCCAAGATGCTAGGCTAGCCAAAACGGGGTGGAGAGCTTTATGGCTCGGTGTATTGTAGAAACTATTGTCCTAGCATCCTGGGTGAATAAAGCCAACATGTGGTTTATTTGGTTGTGATATGTAAATATAGGAATGGTGTTTTGAGAACCTGGGTTTCGGATTTTGGGTGAACTCAGCCAATATGTTGCTGGATTCCTATGACATCAAGGTTGTGTGAGGGAACCTGCTTTCTATTCTGCTGGTTTCTACATCAAACTTGAATTATGGGGCCCTAGATCACCCACAAAGATCCTCAGTTAGGCCCCTGTTTAGATTCTATGCAACCATCAGAATTGCCAACTTCCAAAGGTTGCCTTCTTAGCCAGTTAGCCTCTTAGTGTATGTGCATATATGTTTAGTTTGGGTGAAAATACAGGGCATTATTTTAAGAGTATTTGGTCTTCGGTTACTCTTCCTCAATCCCTCTTAATGATTGCCCACTGCGAGTAAAAAGAAAAGGCAAAAACCAACTGGTTTGTATTTCTGAGTAAAAATGCTTCCGACAGAGTAGAAAGGCTCATCCAACAGCGATGGAGAAAGAGAAGCCCAGAAGTGAATTTTCCTAAGATTTGATTACTTGGATAATCTTATGTTTCTTCTACCATTTTTTTTTAAAAATTGGTATTTGCATTTTATGTTGTTATTTCACAGTTTATACTACCCAGCTTGCTCATTTTAATCTCTTTTCTCTTCTGTCGCACATGGATAGCCTGATCTAGCATCTTAGCATTTATTGATTTAATATTGCCTTTTAGCCTAAACTCTTTGTTTGTAGGTACCCTGATACTGTCAATTTAGCTTTGCGCATTCGAACGCCCATTCCCTTTTGCACTGGTTAATGACCGCAATAAAGTTATTTCGATGACAGATGACAGAAATCTCCCTCTTGCTCGCTTCCAGCATGACCATGAGTGCCGCTTCCATTGAACAAGAGCCGTCACGCAAGCTGGCCTGCTGTGGAGTTCCCCTGATTACGGAGGACATGCAGTCCCTGGCTATCCGCACACTTTCTGGCACGGACATCAACAAGCACTACGACCTCATCCGTGAGCTGGGGAAGGGAACCTACGGGAAGGTAGATCTGGTCTCCCATAAGAGCACGGGTGAGTTCCATGGAGGGGCAGAATGTGATGTCTCTCCCTTCCCTCGTCATGGTCCACACTTCTAATTTATTAAAAATGGCAAACAAACAAATGAAAATAATCCACTTGCTCATCTGCTAACCGCTGGGTGAATTCTGGGGAAAAACAGGCTAAGGCAAGGAAACTTAAGTCATTCCCAGCTCAGGAAAATTCATGGGTGGCAGAGAAAGAGATGGAGTTACAGGAATACCTTCTGCAGGTGTCCACTAGAAGGCACAATGACATTGCACCATTATGACCTCATTGCTATGCAACATAAGGGATGATGTCATGGCATAGCCATCTGTAGGGGAACAGAATGCAAACCCAGCTTGTACATGATGATGTCATCACCCAAATGTCACAATGTCAGATGTTGGGACACAAGAATGCAATGGCAACATTTGTGGGATTAAGTGTTTTCACTTTGGTGTCATCAGTTTGTAACAGATGCCGCTGGCCACTTGCTCCCCCCATTGCATGACACTCTCCCATGCCTGTATATGGTGAGATATTTCTAACATCCTACATTATGGCTAAATATGATATACTGTATCAATTTGACCAGTATCTTCTGGTTTAGCCCAGATTTTAGCAAGATAGAATTCAACAGCTGACAATTTCAGGTAGACTGATTCATTGGAAATCCAGGGTTACAAAACAGTCCATCATTTAAAGAAGCATTGCTTTAATATATAATATACAGGAAGTCCTCATTTAGCAACCCCAATTGAGATTGGCAACTTGGTTGTTAAGCGAACCAGTCACTAACCTGCAACTCTGCTTACAATCTTCTTTCAGCTTTCCTTTGCTTTACAGACCTGCAAAGGTTGTAAATGTGAGGATTGGCCGTAAAGCTACTTTTTCATCACCATCGTAACTGCAAACAGTTGCTAAATGAGGCAGTAATTAAACAAGGACTATATGTATAATATTTGCATTTTTTTATTGCTTTGTTTTGCTGTGCATCTCCTAAAGTCCTTTGGGATCAATTGTTCATAAATAACTTAATCATAAATAATGCTAAATCAAGGTCTGTTTAATCAGGGTTTTATTAAATAGACCCCAATTAGCTGGGTTTACACAATACATTAAGCATAACCCATGGTTATAAACTGTAGTGTCTCAATTCATGCGATATGCTAAGCCAAACCTAACCAACAAATCGTGACTTAACTAGCATAGAGTTGTAGCCCAAGGAAAACTCTTGAACACTGGGGACCATTTATTACCTACTGAATAAATAAATCCATCATGGTACGGCTAACTGAGTCTGTAGGAAAACTTCAATCCTATTAAAAGGTCAGTTTTTGAGTGGTCACCCTTATCTCACATGGACAGTGATTTCTGGAACCATTTTATTTCCTTGCCCACGTCATCCAGAGAGTTGCTCAGAATCTTCTTTCTTCCACCATTTTCCCCATCCACAGGCACCAAGATGGCTCTGAAATTTGTCAACAAGAACAAGACCAAACTGAAGAATTTCTTGAGGGAGTTCAGCATTACCAATACTTTATCTTCAAGCCCTTTCATCATCAAAGTTTTTGATGTCGTCTTTGAGACTGAGGACTGCTATGTTTTTGCCCAGGAATACGCCCCTGGAGGAGACCTTTTCGACATCATTCCTCCACAGGTAGGTGAACCTTGGTTGCCACTTCTTGCCCTGAATCAAAGGGGGTGCAAGATGTCTTTTAATATAATCCCAAGATGGTTGACTGGGTGTATCTCTGTTTCCTGAAGCTATTTCATGGAATCTTGATCAAGTTATGATATAAACCATATGGTCTGTGGACCAAGTGTGATCTCCTCATCTGGTCTACAGCTTCATCTTGTTTCCTGCACAGAAATTACTTCTAATTTTCCCATGAGAAGATGATTTCAAGAGTTGGGAAGGCTGGGCAGGGGAAGATTAACTTATCCCTGACATAACAATTCTCATAGATGGCCCCGACTACTTGTATTTGAACTCCATCCCCTTTTTTGTCTTTCCTTCCCCACCCACCCATAGCAAGGATCCCCTGAAAGGTTTGCTGCAAGGGCTACAGGATCATTTTGCAACTTTTTTAAGCAATAGAGGTAATCCATGCCAAGGAGAGTCAAGATGGTCCAGATGGTCAGACTGTCTGGGCCATCACTTCCCAAATCCCTGCGTATTGGCTGGGGCTGAGGAGCATTGTCATGGAACGTATCCACTACAGTTCAGTGCTGTTGACACTACACATATTTTTGGATTTTGCAAGCCATAGATGGAAGTCAGCTTGGAAGACTGGGTTAGGATGCTCCATTAGGGTGAAACTAATTTGCTGTCTAAGGTAGTCCCCAGTGAGTTCCGTTCCCAAGGTCTGTCCTTAAGTCAAATGTGTATGTAAGTCGGAATAGTATTATTGTACAGGTAGTATTGTGTAATTAACTCAAACCATTGGGTATTTAACTCAATGATTGTTTATTTAACTTGACATTTGCTACAATAGGCTCTGTTCTTAACTATGGGTTGTCCTTAAACTTGGTGTTCTTAATCTGGGGCTATCTGTACTGCCTTCCTTATGGAACCTGAAGAATGTATGTTCCCATCACAGAACATCAAGCACTCTGAACATGTACAGGCAGGAGACAGCAGGTGATATTCTGACCAATTAGAGCTTACAACTGGCTATATCCCCAAAGCACCCATTTGAGGAAGGAATACGCCCCCTCCCCGGCTGCCATTGTGCAAGAGCACTCCCAACATGTTCTCAACATTCCAAGGGTTCCCATCATTCCCTAAAGGGTGCAGATCTTTACACCACTGCTTACAGTCCTGGCAAGGAGATTTGCATTTCATCCCCATGGGGGAGACAGTGGGGAAATGAGGGGGATGAGCCCTAACCCTGCTCCATTTCTTGAAGTAGGCTACCCAAACATCTGCCTGTCATAACCTGGTCTTTCTGTACACTTTTCTTGCTTCTGGGTGGGGACTGGAAGGGAGGGAGGGAGGGAGGGAGGAAGGAAGGAAGGAAGGAAGGAAGGAAGGAAGGAAGGAAGGAAGGAAGGAAGGAAGGAAGGAAGGAAGGAAGGAAGGAAGGAAGGAAGGAAGGAGTGGACTGAAGTATAATGTGAGGCCATCCTTGGCTTGGGCAGTTCCAGCTGTAAACTCAGTTCTCAACGTCTTTCTGTGCCTGCAGGTGGGGCTTCCAGAGGACATGGTGAAGCGCTGTGTGCAACAGCTGGGCCTGGCGCTGGACTACATGCACAGCAAAAACTTGGTGCACCGGGACATCAAGCCGGAAAATGTCCTCCTGTTTGACCGTGACTGCCGGCGCGTCAAGCTGGCTGACTTTGGCATGACGCGCAAGGTAGGGTGCCGGGTGAAGCGCATCAGCGGCACCATCCCGTACACAGCGCCAGAGGTGTGCCAGGCGGGCCGGGCTGAGGGTTTCACTGTGGACGCCAGCATCGACGTGTGGGCTTTCGGGGTGCTGATCTTTTGCGTGCTGACGGGCAACTTCCCCTGGGAAGCGGCCACGGCATCAGATTCTTTCTTTGAGGAGTTTGTAAGGTGGCAAAAGGGACGCCTGGCGGGCCTCCCCTCCCAGTGGCGCCGCTTCACGGACAACGCGCTGCGGATGTTCCAGCGCTTGTTGGCCCTCGACCCGGAAAAGCGCTGCCCGGTGAAGGAGCTCTTTCTCTTCATCAAGTACGACCTGATGTCCGAGATGCGCCGGCGGCCCTCCTATCGCTCCCGCAAGCACACCGGGGACAAGCTCTCGGCCGGTCCTCACCGCCACGAGACGCCCAGTGGTTGCACCCCAACCCCGCTCAAGAGGACCATCCTGACGGAGGGCAGCGTCTCCCGGCTTGCTGCTTCGGAGCCCGGTCTCCCTTCCCCTGGGGGAGGAAACAGAACTGATGGCCGGGCAGACAAGGGGAAAGGCCAGATGGTTTTGGCCACAGCCATTGAGATCTGCGTCTGAGGAGGGCGTGGCACGTGAGCCAAGCATTCCGATATCAGCACCGCGCCTTCTTCTGCCCTGGGATAGGCGGGGTGGAGAAGGAATCTTTTTTTAAGAGACTGGGATCTCTGTCTTTCAGAACAAAAAGCAAACAATACAACAGGAAACCAAGTGGGGGAAAAAGATAGTTTATCCAAATTATTTGAAGGATGCAAACGGTTAGTGGCTGGGCAGTTAAGGCCGCAGTAGAAGTAGGCATCATGTGAAAATCAGGATGGGGGGAGGGTGATGCAAGAAAAGGACTGGGTGGGCGGTGGGTGCTAACGGGGGGAATTGGAGCAATTGGTGAGCTCATGGCACCCATTTCATCCAAACAGAAGTTGCTGTTGGGTGGTTTGGGGGGGGGGAAGGGGTGGGGAGGGGGGAAGGGAAGGGAGGGGAGGGGAAGGGAAGGGAAGCCCCGGCAAAGACATAAGGAAGGGATGAAGGGATAGAAATAGGGCAGAATAATCTTTCTGATCTGGCAACTGGGGCTCCCCCCCCAAAGAGTTGATGCAGAGTCAAGAGAGTTGTCTTGCTGACCTCTTGATGTATGGACCTATAACTCCCATCATCCCTGCTGTGCTGGCTGGTTGGGGAATGATGGGAGTTCCCATCCTATGTACTTGAAGGGTGTCTTGGGCAACGGTTTGACCTTCAGGTCAGTTGGAGCCCCCTAGGAGGACATGAAGCTGGATTTCATAGAGTCTTGCTGCTCAGATGTTCTGGGGGATGTTGAACAGAATGAGAGACTTCTGTGACCTACAGCCTGTGAGGTGGGGCTAGAATGAATTCTCCCCATGAGAGGCTGATGACTTGCCTAGGGGGATCTCGGCAGCATCGGCCATTGTCCCTTGTCTAGCTCCTTGTTCCAAGTTCAAGGTGACCTCTCGGATGTCCTCCAAGGTGCAGGGAGGGGGAAAGCGTCCACCGGCTAAGGCAGACCATGCCCTCCCATCATCCTTGCCTCTTCCCAGCAAGGAAGAGGAGCCTTGTTTCTGATGGGCACAGGCTCCAGGGGAAGCTGTGCTGAGCTGGGAAGATCTGAGATTTCACAGCGTTGCCAGGAAAGCATTTGATGCCACTGATGTAGCAAATGTTTTCTGTGTCTCGTGTGTGTGTGTGTGTGTGTGTGTGTGTACACGTGCATCTGTGTGTCTACGTTGGTCAGGTCAACAGTAGCTGTTTGTTGTGCGGCCATCACCGCTCAGGAAAAAAGACATTTCCCTTTGTTCCCAGGGCCCAATGGTAGGACCGGGCACTCAGGTCTCATGACACCGAGGGCAAAAGGGGAGGGCATTGTGTGTGAGATGGGTGCTGCAACTGGAGGCCCTCAAGGTGGTGTAGATGATGACTCCCACCATCCCATGTCTCTGGCCAGGCTCTCTGGGCTGATGGGAGCGGTGGTCCAAATATCTGAAAGGTCCAGCGCGCCCACCCTTGGCTGTCTGAATACTAGCGAGGAGGGAAGAGATGAAGTTTCACAAGTGTGCATACAACAGGGGCAGGGAAGTCATGACTCTATGGATATTCCTGGCCTACAACTCTCAACAGTCCCAGGCATCATGGCCAATGCTGATGGATGTTGGGTAGCCCCAGGAAGCCCCAGAATAGCCCTCCTTGGAGCTGGTGGCACCACCTTCCCAACCAGGAGGCTCTCCAGACATCTGGGCTAATACCCAGAATTCTCAGTCACATTGGCTGGGGAATTCTGGGGGTTGAAATCTACATATGGAGAGAGTCTCCAGGTTCGGAAAGGTTTGTTTAAGAAAGCTATCGTTTACTATTTTAATGTTAGGCTCAAAGATATACTTCAAATTTCAGCCTGCCAAATATTGAGGTATTCCATATGGATTATGGTGAGAGAAACAGTTCCTCTTCAGGTGTTTCAAATGCAAATACTGTATTTTTTATATGCAAGTATCAGCCTTGATATAGAGAGCAACTGCAAGGTAAAATCTCTTTTCTCCATGAAGATTCTTATATGTTCAGAACTCAGGTAATTTGGGATCTGAACGGTGCTGAAATCCTCATGGATAGAGAAGGGTTCAAGTTCAGTTAGGGATGAGCAATTCGGTCTAAATCTGGTCTGTTTTACTGTCAATGTTAGGAAGATAGAATTCTGGTCCATTATAGTCTAAATACATTTTTAAAAACTCCACCAAAGAATCCCACTTTTGTTCACACATTTCTTTAATGTAGGAGCCTTTGTGTTCATCTTCCCCTAATGAATGTAGCTGTTAATGTAAGCCCAGCCAGAAAACTTTTTTAAAAGGTGAATTTAGCTGATCATACTTTTTTGGGTTGCATACATTTCCCCTCCCTTAACCCCAAAGCAAGCTCTTTGAAATGTTCTACCTCCCTTTTATAATACATCTTTCAGAAACATGTTCTTTTTTAGACTTTCCGCTTTCCCAAAAATGGAGAAATGTTATGTTTTGGGGGATTTTTAAAAAGCAAAACACTTGAGTTCCCTTGGTGCTGTTTTCCATGCTATGGTATGGAATTTGGCAGATCTTGTAAATTTGCTCCCACGGAAATCGGTAGTGGGTTTTTCATGTCCCTACTGTACAGTTACCTTCTACCTGAGGGACAGGAATAATGATGGTGAGAAGTCCCATATTCTTCTCTACTGCCCTTCTTTTAAGTCGCTCCCACACCAGGAGTTGCTAGAAGCTCTGTAACACAAGGGGAATATCCAGAGAGCCCAGTCACGACACCATTTTATCTTAAATTTTAAGTGAGAATGTGAGAAGCTGTCAAGATGTCAGGCAAGGTAACCCAAGATTACATAAGTCTCTTAGGGGTGAGGTCACTGTAATCTTGCAATCTTGGTCATTTCATATGATTTCAGCCGTTTCATTTTCATTCTTTCAGCACCTAGGAATATGGTGGCAGTTCCCCTGCTCTGCATGTATTTTAAGCACCTGAAGGTTAGAGAAAGATTAAAACGTCCCCAGATTTCTACTCTGCTAAACATGCCAGGAGAAGGTTGAATGGAATCTAAACTTAGCAAGAAGAAGAAAGGGAGTCTGCTGTAGCGGGTCTCATGGAAATACCCACTGCCTAACAGAGACTGTCAAATGACATCAAGGGCTCATTTCAAACTACTCGTTCTGGGCTGATGTTCTCATGAGCTAGGGCATCTAAACATGCCAGGATATATGTGGTTACTGGGTGGTTTCTTTGAGGTGAGAGTAGTTGGAGAAAGTGGGGTTCCACAGGACTTGTGATCATCGAAGGATAACTGAACTGCAGTCTTCCCAGAGCACCCAGTGCTAGTAAATAATCTGCAGAAGTTGTCTGTGGCAGAAGGTTCCTTGGCAACTCTGTGGCCATGACAATGCTAGGATCCAGTAACCAAGTGATGGGGAAAAAAATATCAGCCAAGATTTTTTTTAAAAAAAGTAAGTCCAGAAGGATATGTGTGGTTATTGGATGTGGATTTGTCTTGGAAACCCAACTTTGCAATTAAACTATTTTCTCCTTCTTGTTCCCAAGATGTTTTGGACCAACTCCCATTCAAGTCTAAGGTGAGTGGAGCATTCTGGGAGCTGAACAACCCATCTGCAGGGCATAAGTTTAGGGAAGGCTGACCTTGGGCTCAGATGATTGGGATGAAGACTACCTTTCTACAAAGGGGCTCCTGTCGACATAATGCCCTCCTTTCACCAAGGGCTTTCGACCAATCCTGACCTCCCTTTGCTGTTGACTTAACTCACGCTGACCTGTGTACAGGCCCTTCTCTTGAGAATCACGGGCACCTGTCCTTTAGGGCAACTCTAGAGGAAGGTAGACATGGAGGCATCTCGTGAAGCTAAGTTGGTTAAATATGGTCTCTGTCATCCACTCCTCTCCCCACAAGTTCAAACAGAGTGGGAAGGGACAGAGAAGCCCAACTCTTGGGTCCACAGCTAGCATTTTTACCTCTCCTCTCAACCGGGCTGAGGGCATGCTGTGGGTATGGCTGCGTTTCAGATCTTGCCAAGGCTCCATCTTCTGTACGCAAAGGGCTATAATGCTATTTTCTGAAGCAACAACAGTTTACAAAATGAAAAAAAAACACAAAAGTGGCTGCCCTCCATCAACCCCTTCCAAACTTTGGAGGGGTACCCCATCCAACAGCTGGTTTTTACCAGATTTTGCGTGTATGGGTTTGTGTGTGCGTATGTGTGTGTGTACAGCAAGGGTGTGTTTCCTGTGCAGCTGTCAACCACAGCATGCACTTCCCACGTACGCCCTCGCCAAGACCCATCAATCCCAACTGTCTCTAAGTCCAGATGTTTGGCAGCACAAGACAGCCTCACACCATCATCCTTTTAGCTGGATATTGATGAGGTCTGAAGGGGGGGAGTGTGAGGGACCACCTAACTGCCTTTTCCATTGCCCTCCAGGCAAGCTCTCAATTTTAAGCCACGCCAAATATCACAACCAGCTTTGGTGTGGGACCTGATCCCCTGTGTTCCTTCACTGTTCCTACTTGCTTGTCGATCTTTATGTCTCGACGCACCGCGTCAGAGTCTCTTGGGGGGGGGGCACAGCTCTTCTCCTTTTCCTCTCTTTGCGCCTCCCCTTCCTTTCACGAGCCTCTGAGTCGGTGCTGGATGCTAGAATTTTTTTTAGAAATAGGCAGTGCACAGATTTTAGATATTAGCAGCAATGTCTCCTTTTTGCCTTAGGCACCAAATCGTCCTTGATCTTTTGTGCAATAATGTAGATAAGGATTAAGAACACTATATAAACCTTGTTTTGGTTTTATTTTTTGCATCTGGGCTGAGGGGCTGCTGAGGGAGCATTGTAGGGGATGGAAAATTTGGGTGTGTGTTAAGTATGAGATGTTTTCCATGACCTTCGTCCTTGTTCACCGTTCTCCTCTGTCGGTTTTCAGACCTTTCTCCCCCATGTAAGAAAGCTACTTGGGTTTTTTTTTTTCCTGTGTTAAAAATATGTTACCTCAGTTTCTGTCACTGTTGAAATAGAGGAATGCTTTTTTTTATATATAAAAAATAATAAACATGACAAAAATGCTAACAGGTAATTTTTAAAAAGAAAAAAAAAAGAAAAAAAAGGGTACGTTATGGAAAATAAGAGTTTTTTTTAAAAATTAAAATGTGGTAATTTCCTGTGGTAGCACTGAGCTGGTGAAGTTTCTCCAAAGTACCAATTGCTACAAAATCTTTAGTTGTTGGGAAAGAGAAAGAGAAAATATTTCTCCCACAAAATGAAGATGCTTGGCAGAAATTGTGTTTAGTTGATGATCTTCATATGTAAAAGAAACAGAGGAATGCTGGTTGGGTTCACACATTGCATTTGTTGTAAGCTAAGCTTGTTGAAGAAGCCACAATGGCTGGTTTCCTCAAACGTTAAGCCATAAAATGGGGTTTATAAACTACGATGTCTGTGTTTGTACATCATGCTAACTAAGCCCAAGCCAACAAACTTGGCTTAGTGCAATGTGTGAAGCCAGCCACTGGCTGAATTTGCATATCATTGTTAGCAGGGGTTTGTTTTAACCATGGTTTTTCAAATAAACCACAACTGGCTGAATTCATGCCAAATGTTAAGATATAAACTATGGTTTACAAAACACAGTACCTGAATTCACGCAACATACTAAGCTACATACTGAGGAAATCTCAAGATAATTTAACATGATGTGTCCCTCAGAGGATATTTAAAGTTGGGGCAAAATTCAGCAGATGTGTCTTCTTACCCAGCATTGCCAACTGTGGGACAAATGTATTGTTTGTCTTCCCAGGAATTAATGAACCAGGGATTTTCAGAGCTCCAGTTAGCTCAAATTAAAGGAGGGATGTTCCACTCTTCCTTGGCTGAAGTGACACTAAACCTGTTTGAGTTGGGCTGAAGGTGAGCTCCAAAACCTGGATAAGAACATGGGGAGCAAGTGAAAAACTTGTTAGTTAATTTTGCATGGTTAAGAGATTAATCGTTCTACCTCCTATTACAGTTCAGTGGCCAGTTTTGGAGGGGGGGTTGGGGACAGCCACCAAGACTTCATGCTCCACTTTGAAAATCTTGGACTTGAAAAAGTGGGGATGGCCACCTCAGCCAACTGTACGTCTATGGAATTAAACACTGTTTTCTTCTAGAAAGGAGTAAGATATTTTAAAGTCAAAGCAACTCATTGGAAGGGCAGCCATCCTCTGACTTCCAGGCCCTTTTTTCTTTTGAAGGAAAGTAAAAAAAAGTAAGTGTCCTTAAGTGTGTGGCCTGTGGGCTCTGCTCTCCAGGCATCTGCCCTTGGTGGAACAGCTCTGGAATTCAACCCAGTCCCCTTGCACCAGCCGGAGTTGTGTACTCAGTGGTTTGATACACGCTTCCCCGCTGTGCAACTAACTCTTTTCAGACAGTGGGAGGGGATGTTGGTTTAAAATAAGTGTAGGAAAGTTTTGAGGAACCAGAACGCTCTGTCCATTGTTGTCTTTCTTCACAGTACCAAGAAAGTTGGTTTCTTTGAAACTGTTTTCAGTTGCTGATGTATTTTGTTTAAATTCGCTGCATCGCTATTTCTTTCATTGCCGGCAGGATGTATCTAGCTGGTTGGAAGCAGGTTCAGATCTGGTTCTGCTGTTGCAGTTTCCTGCAGGGCATTGTTCTCAGGGATGTGTCAGCTCCAGCTCTGGGGAATTTTAAGAATCATGTCCTGAATTGTTTCTCCTCATCTAATTTATTACCTTTCCCTGTAGGTCCAAATCTCTGTGTCACAGTCCTAGGGATTCCCTCTTAGAACATGTTTGAGCATCACCTGATGGCTTAATGCAGTGTTTCTCAACCTTAGCAATTTTAAGATGTATGGATTTCAACTCTCAGAATCCCCCAGCCAGCCATGCTGGCTGGGGGATTCTGAGAGTTGAAATCCATACATCTTAAAGTTGCTGGGGTTGAGAAATGCTGGCTTAGGGTTATGTGTTTGTGACCACATGGCTAAGTTCATGCATATCACATAGCTTGTTTGATTTTGGCTTAGTGTGTTGTAAGTCAGCCACTGGTACTGAAGACTGTGATTTATGGCTTAGTGCAATGCGTGAATTCAGGCAACGTTCTTGTCATAGTTCTTACTGGATAAAAACAGGTAGGAAGCTATAACATCTCAAGTAAAACCTTCCTGTCTCTTCCCTTCTGTTTTACCCGAGATGTGATAGCTGCCTGGACATCCTGCAGTCCCTCTAAAAATTGCAACCCAATGATCGTTTTCAATATGACGGAAGACCACATTGATAAGGGACCCAGGGAGTAACCTTATCAATTACATGGAACTAATTTAATCACAAAGTTAATCCTATGGTTTTTTTTATCCTGGCCCTACCATTTTTGGACCTGTACTCCTGCTGCAAGCCGCTCAGAAGCCAAGTTCTGGCCTGAGAAAATGTGCCACCTCCTGGCCTCAAGAGCGTGGCTTGAGCCGTGCATCTGAAAGTTGTAGCTTGGGCATAAAAATGCAAAAACCCTTCAGAATCAAGCAGCAGCAACTAGTGGGTGGTGGTGTGGGGGGGGTGGTGGTGGTGGTAGGGAAGCCAGCAGAGGATTCAGCTTCAGGATGAGAATCTGGGCCTTGCATTGCAATGTCATGTCTGCCATTTTGCCTTTTTTATGCTCCCCCACCAACATTGCTTGAGTCAAACATCACTCTTGGTAGTAAACATCATTCTTGGTGGCTTCATGGATGCATCCTTACGACTTTTGGGGCAAGTGTACCGAAGTGGTTTGCCATTGCCTTATTCCAAGATTCCCCCCCCCCCAAACTTCCCAGTCTAGCCTACAGCCCCAGAATTCCCTGGTGATCTCCCATCCTTGTGGTAACCAGATCCTTTTTATGAGATCAACCAAGGCTGACAAGCTGTTGTGAGAGGCCTCCTGCTGAGGATCAGCCTCATTAACCATGGGATCAATTCCTTGGCTGGACTGAGCTGGTCCTCTTTCCCAGAGCTGCAAAAAATCTACCACTCACCTGGTTGGCTTGGTGGTGGGGTGCTCATTAGAACTGACCCTTCTCCCGCTCCTTCTAACATTACTTGAACAATCACGTCTTTGGGGAACCTTCACTGCCGTTACGTTGTGTTTGTGACTTAGCATTGTGAACTGGTCAGATGTATTTGCGCCGTTCTTGTACTAAACTCCTGCAAGGAGAGGAGGGGTGTGGCAATGCCGTAGCAAGGAGCGCCCGGGGCCCTGGTGGGGCCAACTTCTTCCAGTTCTTCCTTGAAGGGAGAGAGAGAGAGAGAACAGAAGTGGAGCAAGACCAATGACAAGCGAACAGTCATCACCACACATAGAAAAGAACCTACGTTTGTAAATATTCTGGAATTCTCTTGACTCGTGCAAAGGAGGTTTTTAAATGTTATTTAATTCTATTGCAGACAATTGCTATAAAATAAAAAACAAGGGGTAAATATGTATCTCTATCAATGTATCCTGTGCATGTTATGATTCTTTCACTGTTCTTACAAGGGTGACCTACGGCGACGGAGTGAAAATCAACTGAGGAATTTATTTTCTACTTCCACGTTCAGTTCAAAAGTTGGATTTAAGCTGGGGTGGGGGCAAGAAGAATTCCATTCCAAATTACTTTTCCTGTTCCTGCACTAAAAATATGACTTATCGTTACAGAGATTGATGCAATAAATCAAGTTGAACCATGGTTAATTGAACGAGCACCCTAACCTGCATTTACAAAGCAATTGGAGCTGCAAACCTTAGCTTATAAACCAGCATGGCTCGGCCCACCCAACAATCTAAGCAAACCACAGGGCAGTTCACAAACATAAGTTGTGCTCAGCCATGGTTAATAAGAATTGAATAAACAATTAATTGACCACTGAATGAACCATCAATCATTGTTCATTGCGCAAGAAGAACAGGACAGACACGTTCTTATCCGACAGGAAACACCGCACTTAACACAAAGCTTGTTATTTCTGACACTGTTCTTCCCAACCTGATGCCTGATATGCTGAGATTACAAAAATCCTAACACAGGTGCAGCTCATGGAGTTAGGGGAGGAAGTTCTAGCAGCATAGAGTGGGGGGTGGGTGGGAGGATGGGGGGCATTGCTTTAGAATCACAGAGTTGATGTGAAAGCTACTCCCTTGTCCATCTGCCCAAAAAAAAAAGACAAAGCAAAACCAGGGTGGGAGACCACATTCTTCGGGGGTATCAGGTAACACCATGGCCCAACCTCACGGGTTTTGTCTTCTGATAAACGATTGGCCATTTTTGGACTTGGCTGTATCGGCCATGATTCCATTTCATGAAAAGGCAATTCTCCATTCAATAAACGGATATTTTATAAGGGCGTCTGCCAAACAGTCTCAAAACTCACTGAAATGGGTCTGAAGGCGGCCGGTTGCTGATCTGGAGGTTCCATTTGAGTCAAATGAAACAGTGATATCATCATCGTAGCTGTGCTGGTGGGGAGTTTAGATAGTTGAACATCTAAGATATGTATGACAAGCCAAGTTGGAGAAGGAGGGGCTGACTTAATATGGGGGGAAAGAACCCTATACACTAATGCCCATGATCTACTGGTTCATTGGCAGTTTTAGAACCAGGGACAGGGTTTCAGGACCCTGACTTCCCAGAAGCCTTGAGTATATGGGCACTGATGAGGGTGGATGTCAGGCAGTGGTGCCAGTTCATGGTAGAGATAACTGGTGCTTACCGCATGCATAGAGCAAGCTTGGATATATGAGTTGTGAGGGCCAACTCCTGGGGGACTCCAGAGTCTGGCTGCAGCAGGAGAGAGTGCGTGACACAGCATGGCTATCATGAATATGCAATCCGTGTTTTCCTTGATCCCTCCCCAGCTTGGTGACAGCAGAGCCTATCCTGTCTGGAACCGTGAGAGCAGTCCTAGGCCTCTGTGGGAGAACAAAGCCACCAGTTGGGACTGACTGAGCAAGGTGGCGTCCCTAATATTTTCTGGGATTCAAGGACAGAGTAGGGCACAGGTTATGCTTGAGTTCTAGGCCGGGCTGGGTGAACTTCTAATTTAGGTTATTGGGCATGGACATGATTCAGCTGAAAGTTGTGGAACATCAGGGTGGGGTTTGTGGAGGCTCCTGATCCACTCAAGCAACTTCAGAGCTCAGAATGGCTTTGAACATGCCCCATTTGGATCTGAACACCTGGGACTTGTGGTTGCAGGAAAATACTCTTAATGTGCTCTGAGATGCTCTACTTCTTAAGCCTGGTAGCACCTTTACTAACAAATGCTATTCACAGTGATGCATTTTCATGAGCTGCAGCCCACTTCATCGGATGCAGCTCACCAATGATGATGCCTTTTAATAAAAATTTGATAGTCAGAAAAGATGCTACCGGACTCCCCATTTTTTTGCCGCCATGGATTAACGCAGCTCTCCTCTTACGGTGTCTTCTCGTTAAGTTTGTTCACATCATGGCTTCCTCAACCTGGAAGGTACTGGGGGAAAGTTTTTTGTTCCAGGAAGAGATATTATTAGAGACACCTCATTTGGAGATGCGACTTTTGGTTGATGTAGAAATACACAAACAGAGGGGGAGATGCATGCTATCTGTACACTGGGCTGTAGCAGACCATGGTCTTACATCAGATCCTCAGGCAAGGATTTTTGCGTTCCAACCAAGCCAGACGCTACCTGTCTAACATTCCAGGTTTATACACATAAATTGACAAAAAATATAGCCCATGTGACCACGTCATTATGAACAACCTAGCTCAGATGAAACTGGGGATGTCTGCGGGGTATGTGGGAAAAACGTTAAGGTGGGGCTACAGCCACACAATGCAAGTGCACCCCTCGTTTACAGGCATGTAAAAGTGAGGCTTTAATTGCATGACTGCGGCCCGATCTTGACTTTTTTCACCTCTTCCCTGTGGACACTACGGAATAAAACTCTAGGTTAGGGAAGTTGCAAGATATGCCATTGGGAATAGCAAATAATGCTTTGGATCCTCCACAATGGCTAACTTTAAATCAGGTCACTTCAAATGTTTTAGGACATATTTAGATTAAGGGAAATATTTTCTGGTGGTCTCTCAAAATGGCTACCTTGGTAGATGTGACCCAAAGCATCTGTTTATTAAAGGTCTGATCCCCGCCATTCACTTTTTGCCTGCAAGACCCTCCTCATTTCTTTCAGCTTAAATCTTTTTTTCAGGGAGGGAAGACCTACTTTCCAGCCGTGCCAACCTGAGGGCATGGTTTACACATGTTAAACCAGGTTTTGCTTAACCATGGTAAAGTGAATAAATCACAATGGCTCGATTCACAGAGTTTGCTATGCCCAAATATTATAGCCTCGTGCAGCATGTGAGTCACTGATGGAAATCTTATAGTTTAATGCAACATAGCAATCACTCAGACACATGTACTGGGGTCAAAAGGCTGGACAAAGGGTCTATTCCCCGTGAAGGCCCAAACTGATTCCAGTTTCGCAGTAATTATGCAAATAAGCCTGGTGTTATCTAAGAGCAGCTTTGATTAAAACCTCCTTGGGAGGTTGGAGAAGCAATGACCAGAGGACAGTGATGTCCCAGTGAGCAACTTCTCCTGCGCTGACTCCAAATGGCATGCCAGTAAACCAAGAAGATGGAAGAAATCTCTTTAAAGTTGACCACGGAATCCACAGCCCGGGAGACTGGTTTCAGAGTAAGTGTCGACCATGTTGGGTTCGCATCTCGCTGCAAGGTGGTGCCCTTGTTCTCACTCATGACCCACTTGCACGCCCCACTTCATTTCTCCTGCGATCTCATTAGTATCGGAGGTTGAGTCTCTCGGACCCATCTTGCTGTGCTGCTGGAAATGACGGTTCCTTCTCTCTTCCCACAGCTCTGGCAGGAATTAATTGATAATTGCATTGTTTAGGTGCACTACAACTAAGAAAGGTTTTCTCTCTTTGGGCACTGTTGCTACAACCAAGGAACATTTCATAATTTCCAGCGTGAATGACTTTGTTATTCCTCCCAAACATGCATGTGTGTGCACACTCAGACACAGGTACCTCATAGCATGAGAAATGATCCATGATGTTGCTTCTGGGTTTTTGTCGACACCAATTTGTAAGAATGCTCCAGGATTTGAGGCTGGAGTCTTTCCATCACCAACAGGAGAAGGTACAAATTCAACCTGGCACTATTTGATCTATCTCAGGGGTGGTGTAACCTTAAAGATAGGATCTCCTTGGAGTGGAGGTTGCATTTGGGAATTTGGGGAGTGCATCGCTTCGCCATTTGTTACTCTCACCAAATGGCTGCCAGGGCACTGTGCTTACACGGTCACAAAATGGTGGTGACGAGGGAGCACAGTCAGTCAGAGAACATTTATCCGAAGACCAACCAAATGACTGTGTTTCCTCCATTATACTCTTGCCTCCTTGGAAGCTTCTCCATTCCAGGTTTCCTTTATCTTTGTTTTCTGGCCACTTGGACACGTTTCCAAGCAAAGAGCTGAAATGGAGTCACCCAATATTTTATTTCATTTTGCCAAAATTCCTGGGGAATATTGTAGGGCACTGTTCCTCAACCGTGGTGACTTGAAGATGTGTGGACTTCAACTCCCAGAATTCCCCAGCCAGCATGGCTGGCTGGGGAATTCTGGGAGTTGAAGTCCACACATCTTCAAGTCGCCACGGTTGAGGAACCCTGTTGTAGGGAATAGAGACGGCACTACTCCTATTTTCCTTTAGCGTGTGCCTTCTTTCCCTTTCCTTTTTTTAATTAAAGAGAGTTCAGGCAGAGTTGGATAAACGCCAAGGAAGATGAACACGTGCCTGTCATGTTCACCTATTCTATTGGAAACCGAGATGCTTCGCAACATGCTTACTTGAGATGCATTTTGTTCATGAAAAGACTCTAAAAATAAAAAAGGAAACCAGATAAGGCTAGGGAGGCTGGTGGGTGGGCATCACGGTGCCTGTCCCTGCATTAGATTGTCAGGCAGCTGACTGGTGGTTTCTTCAAACTCCTGCAAATGCCAGACTAATTTCATTTATTCCTCTCAACACGGAGGACTGAGCGTGGCCAGGGGGGTTTTGTCTCATGCTAAAGTAGCACAACCTGCCTGGGGTGCCAAGTACTTCGATATTAAGTGCATTTGTGTGCATTTTTTTTACACCCACATCTGCTTGCTTAGGGAGGAAAGCACCTCATGGGGGATTTGCACACAGGGCACAATTTGCAGAGTGCCACCGGTCCAACTTGCAGCCCCTTTCTGGAGGCGTTTCATCGAAAACACACACCCCGGCTGGAGTTTGGCTACAGACATTGGGCCCTGGGGACCCTGAGTTCCCAGAATGTGAAACATTTGCTTAGTTCCTTCTGTGGATTCTGGGAGGAATTAAAAAAAACGAGACAATCCAGAATTTGTTTAAAAAAAAAAAAAATGGTTTCACACACCCACTTTGGAGAGCAGATGAGTTCGGGAAGGTATCTTGCCTTGCAGTGGGGTGGGAGAAGCCATATCTTCTTGCTTTGCCCCCATCCCATAAAAACACCCCCCCCCCTGTGCCTTGTCCGCCACTGAGTTGGTGGAACGATGCTCTCCGGCGGCCTGCAGGCCTCTGCCAGTTGCCATGGCAACGGCAGCTGCAAGGGCTTCCTCAGATTTCCAGCTCCCTCCCGGGAAGCTGAAACGCAAGTTCGACAACATCTGCAAGCCCGCATTTGAGCCAGGAGCCCAAAGACCCGGGTCCATCCTGCTAAATTGAAAGCTCGAAGGTGCTAAACCCCCAGACGAGGGTACCTCTGGGCATGGGTTGATAGCACCTGAGCAGGGCCCGCCTAAGCCATTTCACTACCCAGGCCAGAGATGCCAACGGCATCTTTCCATCCATCTCAAAATGCTCTGATCAGGGTACCCCAATATGTCAGGGAAGATTTGATTGTAAATTTATTATAAGCTGCAAATTGACATCAGCGTTCCTCTCCAGAGTAGAGCTGGACCGGTGGAGAGCCTCTTTTGATTGCATTTGAATGCAAGCCCATCTAATTTCACACATCCCTACAAATACATAAACCGAAAATAATCTCTTTTTCCGACTTTTCTCCCTCTTGGCTTTTGCAACACAGTGCATCAGTTCAAGCAGTGATTTTCAAACTCAACAACTTTAAGATGGGTGGACTTCAACTCCCAGAATTCCCATACTGGCTGAGTGATTCTGGGAGTAGAAGTCCAAACTTGCTGGCTGGGGAATTCTGGGAGATGAAGTCCACCCATCTTAAAGTTGCCGAGTTTGAAAAACACAGAGTTCAAGTGCCCCATATTAGAAAAGTCTGCACAGAAATGGATGCATTTGTGGGGGAGAAAGATACAAAAACACATGGGAATACTGGGCAACGTTTCAAGTGAAAACATATGCGGAAATATGGACCAAAAAATACACGTACATTTTAAGTCCACGCATTAGCTTGCAATTACCAAATTTGGCAAACGCATCAAAAGGAGGAATGGAAATGGAAAGATTCGTCCTTCCCTGCTTATATAGGATCTGCGTTACAGTTTACCGATCTCAGGAAAAGGGGATTCATGTCCTGATCTAACCATGGTGCTCCTGAAATGCTGCATCCAGTGACCGTACATCCTTTCTTATAAAGGACAGCCCTTTATTTCAGAACGCTGTCCTTTAGATTCATTTATTTTCCAAAAACTCACTTTTGTCTTTCATTTTGGCCACGTACCGTGCAAATGGTACCAGCTAATGCACGGTCTTTCACATTCATGTGAAATAATGGACATTGAATGATCTTTTTAAATTAAAGGTACGTGTACTGTTTGATTTGAGATATTTTTCTTCGAATAGGCGTTTTGGTAAAGTTTTTCTTGGTGTTGCTCTTGAATTTTCCTTTGTAAAGCCAAGTTATAAACATAAGCAATTAACATTTTTTATCCTTATGAACTTCGGTCAGATTTGCACATTTTTCAGGTTTGTCCTTTCCTTTTCCCAAGAAAATATGGTCACCGTATACCAGTGTTTCTCAACCTTGGCAGCTTGAAGATGTGCGGACTTCAACTCCCAGAATTCCCCAGCCAGCAGAGCTGGCTGGGGAATTCTGGGAATTGAAGTCCGCACATCTTCAAGCTGCCAAGGTTGAGAAACACTGCTGTATACATATGAGCCAGAAAACTGGGGAGGGGGTAGGTCAATTTTACCAAATATTCTCCACCAATTAAAGGAGCCTTGATTAAACTTTCTTTCCTCCTTTCCCCGTGTTTATCTTTTGCAGCTGGTGAGCTTACACTGGTGTGGGGGGGGCGGGGGAACCTTTTCAAATAATATCCACTTGTGTACACACACACACACACTCCCCTGGACTTTCATATTTCTAGTCCTACACAATTTCCTTGGTTCCACCTCTTTTGCTAATCTTCGAATCCAGGTCTTGGCAATTCGGGGATCTCTCCCCGCTCAGCTTCTAAATCTCAGCCTTGATGATGTGGCAGACCTGATGCCCTCATGCAGATGGCCTTCTCCTAAGGACCAGACTCCCTTTTGTCACAACGTACAAACTCACCCTGGCAGACAGACAGCTTAAAAAAAAAAAAGTAGGAAAAGCTACTTTCGGTCACAACTGCATGTAGCTTCTGAGTGCGGAGATCTAAAAAGCATGTGCTTTCTGCCTACCCCCCAACCCCTCCCTCGCCTGTCCGGATCATGGCAGGGGTGACAAGTGGGCTGGGCTTTGGGGTCCAAAGCTGTTGCTTTGCTTTGTGTCGACTTTCCAAGCCACCCCACGGTCTCTCTGCAACCACAGTGCCTGTCTAATCGTTCATTCGGATCCTGCCCAAGAAAGATGCAAAGCGTTTTGGAAAGGAGACAGGAGAACAACCTCCACGTGAATTTCCCCCACACTGAAGCAGAGCAAAGGCTAAGAGATGGTGCCTGGGCATTGCCACCCATCTACCAATTTGCTTACAGCCCTGCCAACTCGATCCAGAAAGATGACAATTCATAGGTGCAATTTTAGCAGGATGTCGAATCATCTATACATGATCTTCATGGTCCTTTCGGGTTAAAAGGGACCTAAGCCAGAAAGCATTCCAGTCAGATCCTTCCAGCTGAAAGCCCAGACCATTCTTCAGGACTTTCAAAGACCTTCAAGAGTTCCTGTTGTACTTAGTACAACAGTTCAAAATTGGGCACAGATTTTCAGGTGATCATTTGCGTCTTATTCTAGCTCTTTCCACAATGACATTCGACTCTGGAGAAAGTCCCATTTAATTCAATGGGGCTTACTCTCACATGAGCACAGTATTGCTCTTCTAATCCAACATCTGTTTTCCTTCCAACCAGCTGGACCCTTCCAGAAAAAGATTACTGCTGTTCTGTCCCTGATCTCTAGGTTGTGGAGACCTGATTCACTATGGTTTCTTTGTGGTCTGAATACTCTGTGAATCCAGCCACTGGGTTTTTGCAAGTCATAGATTATGGCTCAGAATGATCTACACACCTAGACTTTGTTTTATTTAATAAACTAGATTAATCTAAACTACAATTTAACTGCTACAGGACAGCCTGCTTCCAAGTTGAAATTTCCATGTAGTCTTCATTGCTGAGGGCACCTGCTCTACCAATAAACCTGTTTTCCTCCATGATGCTATCTCATTCCTCTTTAATGCTGCCAAAGCTGGTAGCCATCTTCATATTTGGCGAAACATTTCCAAGCATTCATATGCACAGAACAAAGCAGCCTTTCTTTTCCGTCTACATGAGGGTGACTGCAATTTATGAGAGTCTTGCTGTGCCTTTCAAAATTCCAGGAGTATTAATATTTGGCAAATACAACCCAGGAATGTGGTTTCAAGTCTGGTTTCAGGTGTTCTGGGAACAAGATTTTACTCAAACTACCTACTTGGAAGGTAAAGAAAAAAGGGTGGTTTTGAGATAGAGTGCACAGTGAGGAAGAACACCACACAAAATCAAGAAATGCAAATAGAATAAATAAAATCCAAAGGAAGGGAGGGAGGGAGGGAGGGAGAGAGAGAGAGAGAGAGAGGGAAGGGAAGGGGAGGGGAGGGGAGGGGAGGGGGGAAGGAAGGAAGGAAGGAAGGAAGGAAGGAAGGAAGGAAGGAAGGAAGGAAGGAAGGAAGGAAGGAAGGAAGGAAGGAAGGAAGGAAGGAAATGTCCTTCCTTTGGATACACCAACCCACTCCTTGCTTTTCCTAATTCCATTCTTCAGCAGGCAATCCATACAACACAATGTCCTACTAAGCAGACTCCATTGTCACCTGTCTATGGTGAGATTCCTCCTCCCTATTTGAGTTTTCTCTCCCCCCCCCCCATGGTTGTATACTTTTATAAATTTGGGGTCTCCCAAGCCTGCTGTAATCTCTCTTGCAGGATTTGTGGGAGGGGTTTTGAGCAGCACCACCTTGGTGCACGCCTGGAAGAAGCTGGATCTGCAGATGGAGAATTATCTTTGGACAAAGTCTGATCTTCTCGGATGCAAAGCCAAAATGCTGGCATCAGGAAGACGATTGTGCTTGCCCAACTCTGCTATAGCCTTAAGAAGCTGCCTCTTTACTAGAGAAGGGCCAGGCTTCAGAATTGCCACACGTTGGTAGAAGGTCACACTTAGTCGGCCTGTATGCCTGATTAGGCAGGGGCACGGGAGCCAAACATGCCCTGTGCTAGCCTGCCTCTGGCCATAACAGCTCCCCTTTGTGTGGACTGCAGAAGGCATGTTTGTAAAGCCCAGTGTGGCAAGATGCTGCTTAAATTTTTTAAACTCTGCAATGCCATTCCCCTGCCCCCCAGAAATACTTGGGGGGGGGGGATAAGAATGCTGCAGGAACCGTTCATGCAAACACAACAGTTGAAGATGATGAAATGTAACTGCTTTCTCTCTGGGCAGGCAGGATTAGTCAAAAATGGAAATAGCAGGAAACTGTATATTCCCTTACTAAGCAACACCATTAAGCAAGGGGGTATAGCTCAGTGGTAGAGCATTTGACTGCAGATCAAGAGGTCCCTGGTTCAAGTCCAGGTGCCCCCTCTTTTTTTCTTTTCTTTAAAAGAAAAATTATGAAGAGAAAGCTTTCTTGGATAAGAGACAGCACATTTTCCCCTGAAGAACAAAAAAGCCGAAGACTTAAAAAAAAAAAAAGTGAATTAAGTGTGGGGCTGAAGGGATTTGTATAACCCCCAAGAGGGAGGAGGGATAACTATATAAGGTTGTAATTATCTGTTCAAGAGGAGCTTGGAAGTCTCTATATTTCATAACTTTAGTTTCTTGTCTTGCACTCTTCTCTTTCTTTTTCTTTACAGGTCTCTTTTCCTTTATGCAAAATTCTCAATGCATATAAATAATAGAACAAAAAAGCAATTTATGAATATCTCTAAAAGCACAGAAATGCTCTTTTTACATAGTGGAGCTATAAAGATCATCGCTTGCAAATATTTGCCTGCTAAAGTGCGGTCCCAAGCAATCCTATCGGCATGAGTTTATTAAGTTGGCAGATCAACCAAGCCTAGAAAAGATGCAGGGTTGAACGTCTGCCCACCGTACAGCTGCTGAAGCTCAGGAATTTGCAGGAGGGCAGGACTCCAGCCTTCACATCACATTCGTTGCAGAAAATGCCATAAAAGCCGCATCTGCCTGAACAGAGCAGCAACCTTGAAAAATAAGTGAGGAATGCTTATCCTTTCAAAAGTGAGGCTCTTGCTTAAATGCTGTGGTTCACACATGGGGCAGTTTATCACTTAGTACAGTGGTACCTCGGTTCACGAACTTAATTTGTTCCACGACTCTGGTCGCGAACCGAATTGTTCGTGAACAGAAGTGTTTGTGAACCGAGCTATAACTGTATATAGCTGTGTTTCTCAACCTTGGCAACTTTAAGATGGGTGGACCTCAACTCCCAGAATTCCCCAGCCAGCATGGCTGGCTGGGGAATTCTGGGAGTTGAGGTCCACCCATCTTAAAATTGCCAAGGTTGAGAAACATGGCTATATGGCGTAGCTTGTCAACCATGTGTAGCTAACTTAGGGGACTGCAGTGAACATGGTGGTGGTGGTGGGGAGGCCACAGTGGACAAGGCGATTATGCAGAGTGAGCACACACATACATGTGTGCCATACACATACTCTGCAGAAATCTTTTTTCCCAGTATTTTTTGGGGGTGGGCGGGTGGACTTTGCTAAGGCACACCATAAGGGTTACTTTTGCCATTTTTCTGCATTTCTTCTTTCAAGAGGGTACAACAACCTGCAACCAAATTTCAGCACTTGTGACCAGGAGAGCTTTAGGGACAGCGGTGAACCCTGCCAAGGGTGTTTTATTCAACCAATTACGGTTAAACAAACCATGGTTTAGCCCAATGCACAAACCCAGCCTCTGTAGCAAAACCCCACCTGTTTCCAATTGCAACTCCTTCCAAGGGCGCCATCCTCCTGTATCCTCCAGAGTTGCTTTCATCTTTGCGCTCTCTGCGTTTGAAAACTTCCTCTGATATTGGCTGGATGACAGCAGGTTTTAAAAAATATTTCAGAACAGGAAGAGGAGACAAACCAGGTACTCATCAATGACACAGACTAGTTTAGGCCATAGTTTGAGGGTCGCCAATGCTTCCCCTGCTGTGCAAGTGGAAACGTTCATCGCTATGCTGAAGCCCCAGCTAGTAATTTTTTGCCCATCAAACATTTTAAAGCAACAGGAACCACTTTGCATGTTTTTTTTTTTTTGGTAGCACAACATCTGAAGTGGAAACCTTTCTCTCTAATGTACCAGAAGGAAGAAATCCGTTGCCATTAACTGAGGCTATAAGGAAGATCTCTGCAAATGCTTAGCAATATTCTTGATTTTATCGACCAGCAGTTTCCATCCTGTGCTTTCGGTACCCATGCCCTTTTATATAACCAGAGTAATATATGCAGGCAGAGACTAGGGCTAAGATTTAAACAAAAACGCCAGCACGACTGGCAAAAGATAAAGACTGGGTTTGCCCGAAGGGCTTGTGAAAAACATGGCTGGCTATTTGTGACTGCTTGTATTGTCCTAGCCAAGCCACTGGGGTCAGTTCAAACTCAGGTTAATTTAATAAACCCTGGCTACAGGCAAGCATGCTGGGAAACACAGTGAGTATTTTAAAACCCTCCCATTCATTCCACCAATCCAAACCTTCTAGTCTTGCTGAGGGAGGGCCAGCTCCCCCACCCCTCTGACCCCCAGTCCCTCTCCCAGACCGTGAAATGTAGCTCCCGTCCATTAAATCGTTGCCCATGACTGCTCTAAAAAGCAACCTTGTCCCAGATTTAATTCCCCCCAGACAGGAGGTTCCCAAGAGGCCACAGACTCTGTGCTTGACATTTGAATGAAAGCATTTGTGGTGCTATTTATTTACATTTTTTCACAGATGCGGGATAAGGGTTTTGTCCCGTTACCCGGAGAGAAACTGGATCTTGGCAGGCTCACAGTGCACAGCTAAGAGGATTTGAGGTTAGAGTGCTTGATTTTCAATCTGGTGGATGCTTTCAGAGGTCAGGGAGTCAAAAAGGCAACACAGAAGCTCCTCAGCCTGGTGAGAAAGATGAACAGTGGTTAAAGGGGAGGATTAAGGCTGAAGTCCCGGTTCGGTTAAGCCATTAGTGGTCACTTACAGTAACACACGTCATTAACATTTTGAGTGCCCCAAGAACGGTGCATATAACACCTTTACTACTGCATTGGGTCCCAGTCTGCTTCCAGGTCCCATTCAAAGTGTTGGTTATCACCTTTAAAGCCCTACATGGCATGGGTACAGGTGACCTGAGGGACCGTCTCACCCCCATCACATCAACCCATCCCACCCAGTCAGGCACAGAGGGCATGTTGTGGGTCCCGTCAGCGAGAGAATATTGGCTGGCGGGGCCCAGGAGGAGAGCCTTCTCTACCATTGCCCCCGCCCTTTGGAACATTCTCCCCCCAGAGGTGTGGCAGGCCCCTACCCTCCCGGCCTTCCGGAAAGGATTAAAGACCTGGCTCTGCCAGCTTGTGTGGGGAGATAACAACCTTACCCAATCCTGGGGGTGGCTAGCGCCTCGATGACACTCCCCGAATGATTGCCCATTATTTTTGGATATATTTATTTTCCATTTATCATTGTACATTTGTAATTTTAATTGATTTTCATTGTTTTGTAAGCCGCCCAGAGTTGTTCAACGAGATGGGCGGTGACAAATTTGATATATGAATAAATAAAAACAAACTTTTTGGTAACCCACATCACATCATTTTGGTAACACATGTCCTGTGAATCCAGTTGGTGCCTGTGTTCAAACAACGTACTCAGCCACAGTTTATTCAATCATGCTATACCAAAGGCTGTAGAACTTATGCACAGACTACAGTGACTGGGTTGGTACAACACAATGGAGCAAAAGTAAAACACACACACACACACACACACACACTTTGGCTAAGCACAGTCTGTGAACTTGATGTCACAGGTTTGTCACAAATTGATCTTCCAACGCCAGGCATCAATGATTTACGGTGGTTTAGCTTTTTGTGTGGACCCCGGTGATCCTGACCAACCAGCACCTTCTGTTTTCATCATTTTCAGTTCAGGGACCAACTCATCTCTTACTGCTCTGGGGGAAGATTCTTTGATTCCAGGAAAGAAATGAAGTAGGCCAAAGTCTAAATGGAGAGAGAAACTGGCAATATCCGTGGTCTTCCAGATGTACTGAGACCCAAACACCAAGAAATCCAGCTAGCGTGACTGGACACTCAGCATCTGATCTAGTCGATTTCTTTGGGAAAGATTAAAAAAAAATCCTTCCCCAGTTGGGTGGACAATCTATAAAGACTAAGTCATGAACTAAAAAAGTCTCCTTCAAGTTGATCTTGACTCATGGTGATTTTATGAGCTTGTCTAGGTAATTTGCTTGGCAACAGCATGGGGGGTAATGCAGTAAGCCAGTGTTTCTCAGTAAACCTTGGGAATTTTCAGATGTGTGGACTTCAACTCCCAGAATTCCCCAGCCAGCATGTCTTGAGGTGGAAGCTAATAAACACAACAGAACTGTATCTGTGCTGTCTCGGGGAGTTCTTTGGGCTGAACCTGACATCAATCTCCCCAGACTGAATCTAACTTCCCAAGCCAGTCAGCCACAACACCGTGAATTCCTTAGGGTGGTGCCAGTCTCATCTTCTTAAACTTCCCACGCTCCTGTTGAGGGCTAAGGGAATGCTTATCTCCTCGAGCGCGGCCTTCATCCAACCATTCCTTCACAAATGGCGAACTACCCAACCCCATTTTAGTCTAGACTAACATGTGGGGTGAGTCCCACCTAATAGAACTAGCATAGTAATAATAATCTTGGGAGTTTCACCAGTTTAAAAAAAAAAAGTTATTTAGGGGGGTGGGGGTGGGGAGGAACCACCATGTGATATGACAAAGCATCCAAGTGATTGAACTTGCCTGTTTCTCAGTCTTTGGATAAAGAAGGTGAAGAGCGCCGTCCTCCAGATCAGCCTGTTTCTGACTGCTATTGCTGGGTGGGAGGAGAGGTGAGAAGAGGGAGAGAAAACCAGCAGAAGAGGGTTACTTTGCACCAGAAACACCTGGAAATGGGCCACTGCAGGGAAGAGGAGAATCACCGCTGATGGTTCTGGCCTGGCTGCCCACATCTGCTGTTGTGTTGCATCTACCCTTGTGGTCCTGGCTCTGCCTAAATGGATTTGAGAACTGAAAGAGCTAATCCTTCCAACTCCACAACGCCCAGCAGTTATGTACGGTCTTCTCGGGGTGGGGGTTCTTTCAGGGTGTTTGACAGCCCTGTACTATATCGCAATGCCTTGCCGGAAGGAACTGGGACAGGAGAGGCAAAATCTTGCGGAAGCTAATCAAGGGGCCTGCAGGGACTCGGAGTGAATCACTCCTGCCTCCCCTACCAATGAAGCACTTGGAGCTACTCCAAAAGCTGCCGTTCGGGGGTCATTGGGAAAAAAAAGCTCTACAATACAGGGGGAGCAAGTGTATTAACCACATTGAATCCATAGAACTTCATTTTCACTAAGTTTAGAAGGAAATCAATAGCGAAAGCATTTCTCTGCTTATCTTCTCAACATGTCTCCTTGGTGCAACCATTGCTGTTGGGTCTCCTTGGTTGGGGAAAGGCTCAGCCTGCTTAAGAAATGCCACTTTTTATCATTCAAAACAAACCCGACAGGCAACCTTGAAATGGGTGCTTTGCCCTAAAGCCAACCGTGCCCCTTAAGGAAACCTTAGGAGATGGGGCATATCCTTCTGTGATGGGAGACAGCAGAGATAATTTGCAAAAATAGACAGACAGACAGACAGACAGACAGAAGATAGATGAAACAAGCTCAAGAGAGCACTGCATGTGTGTGTGTGGGTCTGTGTGTTTGTGATTGCTTTATTGTACCTCAGGGGTTTTCTTTTGTGGCTTCAATTAAAGATAACCTTTTCCCTTTCCCTTTCCCTTTTTCAGGGATGCAGAAAGGTAGAGAGGAATTGTAGAGCAGCAAGATGGGAACACCTCAGTGAACTCAACCTGTACTTTGTTCCTAGTTCGCATTCATTCTGACAAACAGAATTCACTTTAGAAATGACTTTCAGAAGAGAACAGGAAAGGAAACTGTGGCGCTTCCACCCAGGTCTGCTCCTGCACCTCTTTGCCTCTTGGATCCACCCTGGCCTTTGATAGAGAGAGATTCACAGCAAACACCCAGTGTGATTTCTCTTAAGGAAGCGCTTGACTGAGCAAAGGGCTATTCAGTGGGAGTTCTTCCCTCCCTTGTGTGAAATCCCTGTAGCTATGCAACCAACATGGTCACCTCTGCAGCTGGAAAGCCTCCTCTCTGTGCCCTTGAAAGAGGCTTTCATCGTTTAGGTGCTGCTTCTCCTCTAAAGATACAATGCTTCGGAGACCAAGAGCCTTTGTGGAAGGCGCTGACTCACCAGATGTCTCTATATTGACAAAGGATGAAGGATTCCCCTTAGGGTTGCTAAGGGAAAGATAGCAGGTGAAGAAAGAGAGAAGGGCTTCAGATGTCCGGGAGCGAAACCAGCACTTCTCTCTGGTTGATTAGGACTGGAATGGTCTTCTTTTCAAAGGTTGTTAATTCGCTGCAGGTCGTGTGCCCTTGATGCTGACATCGTGGGGAATTAAAAGAACAACAGCAGGCTTCAACTGATTGTGCTGCTGGAAGAGGATCAGGCTAACATTACACTGGGCACAGATTAGATGTTAGGTGTCTCCTTCTAACTGCCCATGCTAAAACTGCCTTTGCTGGAGAAACACGGAAAGGTGGTCTCCATTACGTTGTGCTGGAGGGGCTTCTTGGGGCAATGGGCTGGATACTGGGGAAAAAAAGTTACATGGGGATAAACCTGAAGGAAAGACTGCATACCGTCTTGGTACCGTTCTGGTAATTCTTTGTTGAGATTTACAAGGTAGAGGACAGAGGGAATGGCCTTGAAGGATAGGAGGAAGAGCCGCCACCAAGGCAACGGTCAGATAAAAAGAGCCTGAAATTAATGTGAGTAAACAGACAAGCCCCTCCCTAGTTCACTTGAAGACAAAGAGAGGGAGGGGGGGGAAAGCACATTCAGACTTGCAAGAGTCTGTTACTATAGCATTACAATAAAAGTAGCACTGACCTACATGGCATGGGTTTCCTAGTCTGATCTACCTTGAAGGCCTGAACGTTGCAAAACTGCCCTGTAAACCCCTCATCAGCCAAAAGGGCCTATTCTGTAAATCAGCGTTTCTCAACCTTGGCGACTTGAAGATGTGTGGACTTCAACTCACAACACAGACCCCCTTTTGGTCTAGCCCACGGGTTTCTTTATGGGTAAGGATTAGCTTGAGAGGCGCAGCCAAAGAGCACTGATGGCACAGGGCACATCTGGCTTACCTGCATAGCAAGGTGGCAAAGGAAACCACCGCATTGTCCCGTTCTGCTGCAAGTACCAAGCAGGAGCCTTTGAGGAGCTGGGAACGCTGCGGGAAAAGGGAAAGCGTAAGCCGGCTCTAGGAGGGATAGGCCAGAATGGGTTGGGTGATTTGCAAAACAGTCACATTTACCCGGGGTAGATTCCAGCTTCCCAGTTCAACTCAGGACAGCATCTTAATTCTCATTCCGAAAAGTCAAAGCTTTCTGTCTCCATGACTTATCACTATGAGAGCCACATCACTCCGTGGTGGCAAAAAATCTGGAGGAGTGTGGCGCTAGTTGCCCTTAGATTTTTTTTTTAAAAAAATGTATTAAACTTGGGCATGTACTAAATAATGTGCTAAATGAGTGCAGGTGCTGTACAGGGCCCCACCTTTGTGGTTGCATGGAAAACTTGTGTGCTCCCCCAACATTCCGCAATCCGCATTCACCCCCTAACCAAGAAGCCTACAGGATGTTTACGTGCCATTCTTAGTGGCCTCTTGTTCTTCCCATCCAGAAGGTGGGACAGAAGGGGAGGACAGAAAAGATGGCTGCTTCGGATCCTTCCTTGCCTGCATTCTCAGAGCCCGTGAAGGAAGTAACAGAGTAAAAGATGGGGCCTGAACATTGCAAAACTGTCCTATAAACCCCCCCGTCAGCCAAAAGGGCCTATTCTGTAAATCAATGTTTCTCAACCTTGGCAACTTGAAGATGCGTGGACTTCAACTTCCCATGGCTGGCTGGGGAATTCTGGGAGTTGAAGTCCATGCATCTTCAAGTTGCCAAGGTTGAGAAACACTGCTGTAAATGAAGAAAGAATGTCAGGCAGCCTCCTTTCAGTTCAGGCATGATTGCATGGCAGCTTGCCAGGTCCCCCTCTCCGAGTGCAGAAACCCATCTTTGCAGGGAGGGCGGTCTCCCATGAAAGAGTTGCCCTGTTCACTCCGTGCTTGTGTTTTTCCTGCGGGTTTCTGCCTTGGTGGCCCTGGATTGCTGGCAAGGGAGCATGCGACTGGCGCTGAGTCTATTTGCTTGGTGAGCATAAGTGCTCCACTCCACGGGTGCACCTTGAAACAGCCGTCACTGATGAAACATGACACTCTTAAAAATAACTCGCCCGCTTCTCCTGATGCGAACATTTCGGTCTGGAAGGAATTGGATCAGAGACAACCAAAAGCTATTCAGCTGCCTTACAGGCTAAGGCAGAGCTAGGGCTGATGTGGATAAGCAGCTGAGAAAGACCAACTCCCCCCACCCCACCCCATTGAATTCCTTGCAGATTGGTCTGGGGCATTATGGGAAATTGACATGGTAGACCAGATCCAGCTCGTCAATGCAAATAGCAGTGTGACTTTTTCCCGGGCAACCCCACCAACAGAAAAACCTGATGCAGGCTACTAATGTGGGGGGGGGGGGGAGGCTTGAGGCTGATGTTTGCCACCCCATCTTCACATCTAGAATAGCATTTGATTGGCTTCCTGCTCAGGCATAGTGAGTTTGATTTCGGTTGGGCACTGGGTGATGCAAACCCAGTCTCTGTGGTTTATAAAACATAGTTCGGTGGCTTTGAGTTAGGTGTGAACCCATCCCAACTGTGGTTTTGTTAATAAATGGTGGTTCAACAAACCAGTTTTCTGCAATGGGTGAGCTCAGTCTTCCAGCCATGTACTGATGTAGAAATACATTATAATTATTAACATTATATAAGAGAGCCAGTTTGGTGTAACGGTTAAGGCACCAGGCTAGAAACTGGGAGACCGTGAGCTCTAGTCAGCGTCTTAGGCACAAAGCCAACTGGGTGACCTTGGGCCAGTCGCCCTCTCTCAGCACTAGGACGAAGAAGGCAAGGGCCAACCACTTCCAAAATCTTGTCTCGAAAACTGCAGGGATTTTTCCAGGCAGTCGCCAGGAGTCAAGACTAACTTGAAGGCACCCCCCACCCCAAAATACACAAACATTATATGACATGTAGATTGCAGTAGAGTTATCAAACCCTTCCAGCCCCAAGAAGAAATTCAGCATAAATCTGGATCTTCCCCCCACCCCCATGAAAGCTTTCTGATATACTTCTGAGAATAAGGAGAGAGCTACGTAATTTGAGAGTTGCCTATGGAGGTGGTAGTAACCAAATGAAACGTTTAGTTTGGCTCCATAGCAATTCAAGTAATGAAAATGCCATGGCTTGAGAGAGAGCGCGAGAGAAAAAGGCTAGCAGGCAGCAGGCTCAAAGCCTCCTTGCACAAATTGGATATGAAATTCTCTTTTTAAGAAAAAGCGGTGCATTTTCTGCTTGTTGTGATCATGTGTTAAAAATTCCTGTAATAAAAAGCAAAAATAACTGGGTTGGTTCAAGAGAGAAAAAAAATCCAGTTGAGTGATATCTTTATTAGGCTAGTCCAAAATGTTGAAAATGCATATAACCATGGATTGCAACACTTCAGCACAATATTATCAGCCTTTCTCAACCTGAAGCTGACCAATAAATCACACTGTACTAAAAGTCTCCTGCACCTAAGCCAACATAGTAATTGATATATATTTTTTTATCTTGCTTATTTTGCTGCTTCTGATGTATATTTTTATAGTATGTTTTCGGATTTGCCTTCTGCAAACAAAACTCTGGTTACTGGGACATCTAGAAGTACAACAAACAAAACTGAAACCCAACATTTGATGGACACCAGATCAGGGAAAGAGGGTTGATAATATGAAAAGAGGAGACCTGGGAAGAAACAAGGAAAAAGATTATAATTTAGGACTGAAGTTGTGGCTGTGAAGTCCGAATTTTAGACCCTGCTTCAAGGTGGAGGTTGCAGACTAAATGAAATTGATTCTGGACAGTGTCAGGTCCCCATTTCAGGAAACAGAAAAGCTGGTTTTAGCTCAGAGTATCTTTTGTTGTAAGTGAAAGAGTGTGAGGTCCAAATGCATACCCCAAATGATCACATCTGCTCTAAAAATAAAAATAGGGGACCATCCACAAAGTCTTATTTGTTGGCTGTGATTGAATTAACAAAACCAAAATGAGATAGACCTAACAACTGCTGGTGACTTTAAAAAGCAAAGCACTTCTCTAGCAAAGGGAAGATTTGGCTGCCCAGTGTCCTGGTTCTCAAAGCAGCAATCAGATGTCTCTGAGATACATCCTCCAAAACATGAAGCCAGCAGTTTGGAATGATCTGTGTCTTAGATGCTATTACCACCTTCTTCCCAACCTGGTGGGAATTCAGGAAGTTGCAGTACCCACACATCAGGGGGCTAGGCATGGATCCACTGCCCAAGGGATCCACTTTCCTACACACAATAATAGACACCAAGGGCTCATCCTAAGATATAGATGTCACAGGATAGTGAGTCAAGCCTTTGGCTCCTCTACCATGGAATTTCTTTCCCAGTTTTACACAGGGAGGCCAAGGGTTGACCCTTGGCTCTTCTGCATGCAAACCACGTTCTCTAGTGCTGAGCTCTGGCCCCACTGCCATCCTTCTTGACTGGGGGGGGGGGGCGGGGCGGGGAGCACAGCCAGCAAGCTTCCCAGAAGTTTCTGACTCACAGTGGTTAAGAGTCAGAAGGTTAATCGGGGTGGACTTTGTTCCAAGCCAGCAAAAGAGCATTTTATGGCTGCCTTAATGTATCCCTGGTACTGGCAGGATCATTTGCTCTGCTTGCCCTGGGTATCTGTCCAGGCTTTGCTGTGGCAATTTAGAAGGTTGCTGTTTTCATTACTGCCAAAGATCCGGGAAAGAAAGCGCTTCACCCAGCAGTAGTGCCCAACATCCTTTATCCATCCCTCATCCATCAGCAGCACCACGGGTCTCAAGCTGATCATTCCCATTGCTAAAACTAAGCAGGATGGCTGAATATTTATGGTCTTCTTGGATCTGTGGAATGAGGCCATAATGAAGCAGCCCTCTCCATATGGCCTCAGAGCAGAGGTGTCCACAGGATGTGGTCACAAAAGTCAAGAGGGCAACCAACACAATGTGGTCGAAGCTCCAACCGGTTTTTATATGTGGTTTGACTGAACCGTTGTGGCCCCCACATTGACTCTTTCCACCATACCCTGTGGGATGCCCCCTGCCTCAGAGACTTGTTGGGACAGCTGCACCTATTTGCCCAGAAAGGAACAGGGGGTGGGAGAGCCCAGGTACACAGTGCCAGTAGCAAACAGAATAGCCCAAGGCCAGTAGTCAGGATCTAGAGGATGCAGATGTAGAAAGCCATGGAGATAGCCTTGAGGGAAGTACTCAGAAGCCGTCACAAAAACAAAAAATTGTTTTTATATTGTACTTTAATTGATTTTATCTCTGCTGTAAACCACCCAGAGTTGTTTCAACAAGATGGGCGGTGACCAATTTGATATATAAAGAAAAATAAATTTAAAAAAAGGGCAGAAGCATTCTTCCTGCCCCGGGGAAGGAAACAGCATTAGGAAGAGACTCAGGCTGGCTCCTCCCTGATACACAGGGACAGCAGAGGGAGGGGAAGAGAAACACAGTCAGATTTGCAAGATTCTGTTATTATAGTCTATCACAGACCTAGTCTTTTTGTGAAGTCAGTTTTCTGATCTGGACAACCTTGAAGGGTTGGCAGCAGACAAGGACAGAGACAGATTATGTTGTCTTAGAGAGGCTGGGAGTTAAATTCAGGGCAGGGAAGACAAGAAGGTTGCAGGACTATCTCTAGGCACTGCAACTTCCCAAAGATCAAACCAAGAATTCTCCCTAACTAAAAGTGGGGTTGCTACTGGTTTGTCGACTAGCTTCCTCGTTCTACCAACTTCTTTACATTTTTAAAGTTGTTGAGATGATTAAAAAAATAACGAAACACATCAACTTCCAGCATCCTCTTTAATTCCAAGAATGCCCCTGGACCTCAGATGGAACGCCTGGGCATTCCAAATGCCGTGCTTTGTTGGAACGCATGCCCACCTGCTCCAGTAAAAAGGCAAAAGCTAAACAGGGTTGGCAGAAGCATCCTGGGGATTACAAGAGAAGGGAAGGAACATTCCCACCCTTTGTTTCTGCTCAATTGGTATTCTGTGACTTGCCACATCCATGGCCGCGGCCATGTGGTGAATGGCTAAGCCCCCAGACATTCATTCTGTGAAAGCACCTGCAACATGCTGTTAAAATTCCTATAGTGTTTACTGCTCCTGACTTAAGATCCCCTCTGTTTTTTATACTCTTCCACCTGCACATTGCAAACACAATATAAAAGGAAACTAGTTGCCACTGCTGGGAGACTATAACAAGATTCCTTTTTTTTAGGTGTTTTTTTTAATCTGCAAGAGCACATGCAAAGATGGACAAATGTTTTGTAAATAAATGTCAGAATTTCTCCTAATGCAGGAGAAGTGGAACTTATCTAAAATCGGGAGTGAAGACCTCCCGTCCCATCCTCAAATCAGGCTTCCCCAAGCAGACATACTCTAAGCGTGTGGCATTTCCACCAGTGGTTGAGGTGCAACAAGCCTGGGTGAAAACAGGTTAAGAAAGGCTGCAATAGGGAGCTACTGCTGAAAAATGCTCTGAGGGGTAAGGCAGCTTCTGCAGAATTGACATACCATGATTGATTCTTCCTTCTCGGTGGTGCTCAAGATTTTAGAGATACAGCTGGCCTGCAGCTCATTCATCATAGTGAGTTGTGCCCCTGTCAACAGGAATCCTGTGCTCATCAATTGTTCCAGCAACTCCAGGTAGGGTGGTAGCTGTCTCGCCTCCTGAAGAGTGGCTTCAGGAAGGACCAGGCAGGTGGCTTGGTAGAGAGCAGCCAAGTGAGGTTTTTCTAAGAGAGAGAGAGAGAGAGAGAGAGAGAGAGAGAGAGAGAGAGAGAGAGAGAGAGAGAGAGAGGTGGAATTGACAACTCAGGGCCATCTTTCTCTCTGTTAAAGAGCTTGACCAATTCTGTCTGGATCTCAGCCTTGAGATCATTGCAGGGCAGGCGGCAAGACCCAGTCTGGGACACAATGCTGTATTTACCCCAAAGGAAGACAATCTATGCATCCTGCAATAAGTCCCATTGAGTTCAGTGGCTCTTCTTCCCATTTGCTTCTCCTTCTGCTCTGCAGGAGAAGTTGAATTCTTGCAGTTCAAAGCTTCTCCATCCACTGAGACTCTCTAATGACCACAGATCCTGATTTCTTAGAATCCTCATTCATACAGTGAGCCTTGAGAGACAGAGGTGGCTTTCCATGGCACTCTCTCACCTTCTGTGGATGGCAGGGTTAGTGTCCTTGTCCCCCTCCCCCCGCCTTGAAGTGACAGCAGTGGCTCCCCCCCCCCCCCCGGCTTTTAACCATTTGCTTTTATTTATTTGCACTTCCATCCATTTGCTTGCTTTCAGCAGCGTGTTTCTCTATTATCTTATTTCCATATTCTCAGGGAATGAAACCCTTCCCAACAATTCATGGGTAATTATTCTGGGGAAAAAAACTCATTTTCTTTTTAGATAATTCAGTAAAGCAGCCTTGCTTGATCTGGAATCCTCTGAGATGTGCCAGAATGAAAACTCCCAGAATTCCTAGCCAGGATGATAAACCACAGGATTCTCCCCAAAGTTCACTGAAGGACATTATGCAAATGGCCTGGAACAGTCTTACACTGGGGAAGGAGCCACCATGGAAAGAAATATTAAGTGGTAAATCCAAGCTGAGGATTACCAAGATGTCCACTTTGATTGCCACATTAACCCACCAGGTCTCATTGAGGTAGTAGGGAACCCACCAGAGGGTACTTTGCACCCCTCAAATGTGAAATAAGCTTGGGTTTTTGACTTTGTAGATAGGAACTGTACGAATCAGACATACTTTCTAGGTGGATATTACTCATTTTGCAAAATGATTTTTTTCCCATTTACCTGATAGGACAACAACCCTGTATTCAAGACGATTCCACCCATGCCTTGCAAAGAAAGATTAGACAAAGACACTAATCTGCCTCTATTACTATATTCTCATCAAATTTAAGACAACCCTCCCCCTTTAGAGATGTGTAACTGGAAAAAAAAATACAGTACTTTTCATGCCAATTGATTGGGTGCCATTCTTTCAAGGAAGTGAACATATAAATCCATTGTCTATGTGTTCCCCAAATCTAACATGTGCTCAGTGGAATACTCTATTTGGAGCATGTTATGTTGTCACTTGGTGTAAAAGTCTGCTTGGATGCATATGGGTGTGTGAACAAGCAGATTTCCAAGCATGGCTTCTTGAGTGTAACAGCTCCACCTCATGGTGAAGAACATAACTCAGAACATAACACACTTGTTTCTCCAGCAAACTGCACCTGAAGACTATCTGTGTGTCTTAATTTTTTTTTCCTGTTTTGGCAAGGGTTGGTCAGGTGCTACATTCCTAAAACAGCATTTTATTATATAATCTCAGGAAGGCGAGGGGAAAGGAAGAGAGAGCTTTCCTTCTCTCAGGGACCAGATGAAAGAGTCCTTTTGAGCCAAATAAGGACAGGAGTTGCACTTTTCCAGACCAAAATGAAGCTTGACACAGGTTTCAAGGTTTCACAGGTTTCAAGAGTTGCAGCGCGAGAAGTGAGACTCATGATGAATTTGGAAGCCTGGGCCTATGACAGGCTCTGCAACGCAAGTGGAGTTGTGTTCCTGCAAACAGCTCTGCTCTGTTCTCCTCTAGACATTAACACCAACTTAAGCTGCAGTGCTTTTCTTTCCTTCCCTTGGTACCCAGTTAATCAATAGCTATTTTAGATCCATAAAAAAGTTACAGGTCTCTTTACCTAGAGTTTGTTGCTGCTTAGGGCCTAGCAAACTGAACTGCTGTCCATTTCCTCTTTTAACAAGCCTGTGTGTCTTGTTGATTCCAAGGCGGATTACGGTGTCAGCGGTAACGGGGCCAACCTGTAGGGTGGAATGGAAAGGGGAGCTGCTTATTTTATGGGACATCATGGCAGAAAGATACGAAAACACCAGGAATTCGCTCAGTCATCAGGATGGTACAAAGGACTTATAGTATTGCCATTTCATGAAAGAGAAAGGCTGGTGCAGACAGGTGCCTGTCTGGTGGTAGCACTTCCCTCTGACCAACCTGTATTTATGGTAATGTAACAAGAGTTTAGTTTGCCTAACAGGCCTTAAGGATTGTATCTGCATCACTTCTGGTTTAATGAATGAAAGCCCCCCCCAACCTCCAGCCTTCAAGGCAGGGCCCTGCAGCAGCTCTGCAAGATTGGTGGAGGAGATCACATTACAGATAGTGGCTAACAATATGAAGTTCAGCTGGCCTTTGAGTAGCCTGCTCTAAAGCAGCTTGAAATTCTGGGAGCGGAAATCCCAAAACATCTGGAGGGCATCAGATCAGGTAAGGCTGCTTTAGAGCAGTGTGGAGACAATATTTTCCTATTGTCTTAATAGAAAGGAAAGCATCGCTTGGAGCTCTCCAAGGTTCTGTTGGTCTTCACCAGAAGATTCTGCCTTGGCCTTGCTAGTCAAGTCTAATTTTCCTTGTGAAGCTCTATAGTGCAGCTTTTTTAAAAAACCCATAATTCATTCCTTGAGCCATACTGACCTCACACCAAAAACAAACAAGCCACATAACGGCTAGGGTCATGCTTTGCTCTAAGACCTAATAAAGTTGGTTAGTTTTGGCATAGTGTGTTACTTGAAACCCAGCCAGATAGTGTGGCTTATTCAATAAACCAAAATTAAACCATTTTTTCACACATTTTACACTTACTGCATGAAGGGGAATTGTGGGATCATCTGGATTTCCCCTTCCATAGCAAAGCTCTACTGCAGATACCTGGACAATTGTATGGCTGCTTAACATGATCACCAAATGTGCGGCTCATGAAGGAACTGCTAGCACGTATGCATCATGGTTGGCGTGGCTTGGCACCTTTGAATTAGCTTTCTTAGTAATGGCATACTGAGCAGATCAGAGAAAATAAGAAAATATCGACAGTGGAAGGGGATCCAGGTTGGGCAAAAACAGCCGACCTCTTGGTGGCCAAGGGTCACACTTAACATTCTTGGGGAGGGATTGGGCTGCAGAGGATGGGCAATGATGCCAAGTGGGTGGATAGAAATGTTTTTTTCCTGGATTTGGGAGGGTGCATTTGTTCTTATGACCACTTTGATTCTATTGTACACTGCTGTATTTCTGCATTTCCCATCTCCCTTGTTGCTAAAAGTGGCCACATGGAGCCCCCCGGGGGGGGCAATTCTGAAGTGGGTTAACAGCTTCAGTAGTTGTGGAGAACTGTCTAGACTCTTACCTCTTCCTCCTCTAAATCTGAATACGTGGCACCACATAACCCTTCTGGAAAAAACAGCCGAATGTCCCGAACAGCAGCACAATAAGATGTGGAGCCTAAAAAAGAGATAATGCAGAAAGATGATCCTATCAGGCTATGAATTAAACATTGTCTCTGTTCCTGCTCTTCTCCCAAGAATGATTGATGGCATACAGATTCCTGAAGAAATTGCTTTAAAGGGCACCTGTTCTACAGTGGAACAGCAAACATTTAAGCCCATTATGCAGAGGAATGGTTTCATTATCTCTGCACTACCTTGACTTGACTCTGTTGTGATTTGGCGCATACATTGGCAAAACACAATGCCTTCGCTGACTTCTTCTTTGTAGCTGAGTAATGGAGTGAAAGAAGATCTGACTCCTTCTTTGCTGCCAAGTTACGGTATGCTAGAAAATCAGAGGAGTCTCAGGGCCAAGGTTGCTGGGGGTAGCATGTGCTCCCACCTCATCGGAGGCTACTGAACGCAATGGGAGCTATCAGGAAGTGGAATCATTCCAGTGCCTCCATCCAATCCAATGAACCTATATTAGCCCTTTCCTTGGAGTGAAAATGTGATGGCCTGAGTTTTTGTCCACCGAGCTTTCCAGATGCAACCTCTGTTGAGTATCTTGTAGGCTTATTCATATCCAGCTCTGAGATTCAGTACTAGAGGAATTCCCAAGGTTGGAAGGGGATGCTAAGCTGCTGAGAAGCATAAATGGATGCTTCTATCATTTACAGGGATGCTCAGGGGCTTTGGGTCCTTCTGGGCCCTGCAAACTTGCTGAAAATCTGTAATTCTAGTGTTGGAGTATACAAACTATTTGGGTTGTAATGCAGAGCCGGTCTAATAAGCAGATGAAGACATAGGCAGAGCTCAGGCAAGAATTCTCTTTGATTCAATTTAAATTAAATCAAATTAAGTACAGTTAACTTGATGATCTTCTTCACATCAGTAATTATCCCTTTCTCCCTTGATAATTGCACTTCAGCAGCAACCTTTGGAAGGGCTCAAAACTTTCAGGGTTCATTTGGGGTGCTGCATCTCTACTCTAGAGCACATTAGTGCAATCTGAAACCATGGTCTGCCTCTCTCTTAAACATCAGGAGAGTGGCTTAATTTCCAAGTTATCTGGGAGTTATTGTCAATTTGCAGGGATATTGAATGAGACTCAGGACACGGTAATGTGTCTACTGGAACACTCTTCTACATCAAAATCCTCCTCTTTCTGGCAAGCATGGTATTTACCTTTTCCAGCAATATGAAACTAGGTTCTCCTTCACAACCTAAAGAAGCCATTTTGGACAGGATGTGCTTTTGGTTAAATACATTTGAGAGGGACAACCACAAAATCTCATCTTTTACCAGATGCTGGTGGACTCCAACTCCCAACTGTCCCAACACTGTGGCTAATCATTGTAGATTATGGGAACAGTAGTTGAATGCTACCCCAAGCAGTGTAAATACCCTGTCTTTCTTGCCTTAAGGGGAGACTGAAAGTTGATGCTTTAAAGATGGTTTCAAAGATGTAAAAAACAAAGGAACTTGAGATGGTCATGAGACTTAGTGGGTGCTGTTTGGAGAAAGTAGCAATTCAAAGCTTAAACTTTTATTAATTAATTTCTCAAGGGCTTGCACGTTTAGCTCCTACAAAAATAAATCTCCAAAGCTAGAATCCTTTCATTGCTGCTGAGAAAATTAGTACTGTTCTTGTTCTACAAAGAAACGCTTCTGAGCATTTTAAGGGGCTGGACTCACCATAAAACCCATTTTGGACTGAGCTGTAGCCATGCTGAGCTCTCCAAGAAAACTGGTTTATGGCTTGAGCTTCTTTAGGATCTTCAGGCCCTAGTATGTCCAGAAGTTTCTTCACTGCATTTTCTCTCTGAAGACACAGCACCAAGGAGGAACCTGAAGTGAGGTAGCTGGAGTGAGCCTCCAAGACAGCAGGGCTCTGGGGGGAAAAAAAGGTTCATGGAAGTGATGCTCTTCTGGGCAGCAATAGGGACTCATCATCCCAAGAAAGCAAAAAGTAAAGGCAAAAAAGAGATGGCTTTTTGATGAATTAGGGCAGAATCTGTGAAGGTAGAATCCACCAAAATGGTTGGATTCACACATTGCACTAAGTCATAATGTGACTTATTCGGTTTGTTTGGAATGTTGTGCAAACCCAACCGTTGTGGCTCATTCTCTACACTATAATTTAGGAAGGGGTGACTTTGCAATGACAAGTAAGTCTGGTCAATAAGCTGCTATTACCCATCTTCCTCAAAGGGTGTCCTATTGGCAATCATAAGTGCAATAGAAAGATAAATAAACAGCCTTGCATAGGACACCATTCTAGTTTTCTGAACCTATTGCCATGTAGAAGGTCATGGCATACAATCAGGCTGGGAATTCTCCATGTTCTAAAAAGATTTTAAAAAACGTTTGCGGTTTTGATAATCCCAAATCTTTCATGAATGCAGAAAAGAGGTTCTATGGGCCCCCAGATGTTGCTAAACTACAACTCTCAACATTCTTGACTACTAGCCATGCTGGCTGGGACTGCTGCTGGAATCTACTCCTTCAGCAACATCTGGAGGCCTCAAGATTCCTTTAACACTTTGGGGAGAGTCAAAGGAACCCTGAACTGATTCCTAGAGCATTACATTTGCAACACAAACAAATATTACATTCCACTGGGCCCTGCTGTTTTCTGTATTTCAAATTCACGGTTTTGAAAGAAATGTGGGATATCAATCTGTTCATAGAAGAAATTTAGAAGATAATTCATATGTCTACCAGCATCTGTTCTGCGGCATTTTTATTGTTGTTGTTATCACACAGCTCAAAACATTTATGTTTATGTTGGGAAAGATTTTATAACTTTGGGCACGGGAGAATATCCACCCCATTCAAGGTTGGCTTCCTCTATTTTCTTCTACATATATTTTTAATCTCCACACCCAAGTGCCTGGAAGTCCTAAACCACTAGATTAATGAAGTAATACTGATGCATTACTTCATTAATGTATTATGATTATATGTTATGACTGTGAATCAGTTTATGAAGCATTTTAAGTTCACAGACCAATTGGAAATCTTTTGATTCCCCTTTTGAGTAGAAAGTGAGGACCGCAATCTGGCTGAGCAAGGATGTAGTATGGCTGCTGGACCGGAGACCAGGGCAGTGTATGGTTAGATTGCGGAGGTGGGGAAATAACAGGAAGAGAAAATGTGGGCTGAGAAAGGAATGGAGGGAAGGTATTTTACATCATTGATTTGGAAGGCATTTGTCTCCATGGTGTAGACTACAAATTCCTATCAGCTAAATTCCATATAGTTCAGCTGACCTCTATCTATTTCACCACCCATGAATAAAAAGGCAACACAAAGCCAATTGGGTGACTGCAGGGGGAGGTTAAAAAGTCAAGATGGTGACCCTGACTGTGTGATCATTTTTTTTGTTTAATTCCTTTGAGTTAGTGTTGACTCCTGGCAACCGCCTGGACTGCTCCCTGCAGTTATCTTGGCAAGATTTCAGAAGGGGTTTGCCCTTGTCTTCTTCCCAGGGCTGAGAGAGCGGGACTAGCCCAAGGTCATCCAGCTGGCTTTGTGCCTAAGGCAGGACTAGAGTTCATGGTCTCTCAGTTTCTAGCCTGGTGCCTTCACCACTACACCAAACTGGCTCCCCACACACATGTAAAAAAGAAGCTGTGCTTTAAGCATGCAGTTGTGGCCCCCATCTTGACTTTTCTGACCCCCCTCTTTATGGATATCCCTGGCTTTAGACAATAAACAGAAGTGTACAGCATCTACTGAGTCATAGGTCACATCAAACTTTAAGGGGAAGGTTCAGGGCCTCCCTTTAAAAGTGAGCAGGGCTATGTAGATGGTTCAGGAAATTTAAGGAATGAAATGTGTTCTTGAAGCATCTGGAAAGTTCAAAGTACACCACTTGTCCCATAAAACCTCCCAAACATGCAAACCCCCCCCCCCCAAAAGCAAAAAACCCAAGGTGCCCAACTTTTCAGCCTCACTAACTTTGGGGGCCATAAAAGGGATACTATCAAGGAAACTGGCAGTTTATAAAGGACAGCAGCCTAGAATCCATAGATTAGGAAAATAAGCCAGCCATTGGCAATATGTATTTTAAATCTCCAAGGACTAGCATCGTTGTAAAGGCTCCTGTTATAAACTTCTCCATTTTAAGTCAGGTTATTAGGTATCAGCATCACATTTTTAAGAGCCAGGATGGCAAGCTGCCTGGGATTTTCCCAGCCCTGATTAAAATATGCATGATATTTCTTTCCCAGAACTTAATCGTCATTCAGGGAATTGTAAAATATGAAAAGTCCCTCAGGCCTCTAGGGCTAATGAGTCTGAAGCCATAAAATATGATCTGAAACCACTCACTAGGTAAGCTGGTTCCAGACATATCCAGTCTAGGCTTTTCCAAAGTAGTGGCTGCACTTTATAAAGCTGTATGGTTGGGGTCCAGATTTATAAGCACTTCAGGCCTAGCTACGCTTGTTTTAAAATTAAACATAGCTATTGATTTGCAATCTGGAAGGAGAAGCACTTTAATATGATTAGAAAGCCACAACCAAATAGCAATGTATTATATTATACAACAGAAGTCAAAGGGCAGAAGTTTCTTGGATGTTCTGTGCTGGTCCTTGAGATGTGGGTGGAGAGGAAGAACTGTCTATATTGCTGTAGATTTCCTGTGACAACATCAAGCCCAACGTTGGTAGAAATGTCTAGGCACCTGTTAAGACTGTGGACTGGTGGGTATTAAAGGTAACCAGAGATAGCATGCAGAACAGTGACCTAACACCATGACTGCTTGAATGAATCCTCATCAGAAGTGAGACTGGATGAGGACGCTATGGAGCTGAGGAAAGATGTTTCACTTGAGTTCTGGCCAGGATGGAATCAATTCCATCTACTTCTCCAGAACTTGCAGTGTAGGTTCCTGAGGCTGAAGACTCCCCACCAATTTCAAGCTTGTGAGGCATGTCTTACTGCTGAGCATTGGTTACTTCAGTAGTTACTTCATGATGTAACCAATTGTACAGTGCATTGAATTCAGGGTGGGGCTCCTAAAAAGTAAAGGTTCAGGAATTTCTGTTGAGGAGACCATGCTTCCTTGAAGACTAATGAGTGCTGGCTTGATTTGGGGGGATGGATTCCTCCAGTACTCCTGCATATAAATCTTCAGCAATGGGCAGCCAGAAATCTGGAATCAACATTGGTTACTGCTGCTTCTTATATGCCCTGACTGCTGACCCAGCACACCCACCTAGACCTCTCAATCTCAAATTTAGACTTGCTCAGAATTTGCAATACAATTTCTACTGTTTTGAATTCAGGACTGGCCTTTGATCATTCCAGCTGCTTACCTTCTGCTGAGAATGCCTCTTATGTTCCTGACCTGCACTCAACAACATCTGCTTGCAACCCTTTTGGGCAGGATAACCTGCTGTTGCTCTCTGAAGCACAGTGACCAACCGCGCATGATTTGAGCTCTTTGAGGGCCTCTTCCATAGGGAAATGGGACACTAGCCAAGTGGTTGAGCCAAGTGGTTGAGAAAAGTCCCATTTCTCAGTGTAAGGAGGATGACCATGATGGAGATATGTAGGATAAATTGCCAGAAGCAACAAGGGGTAAAACATATATTAAGTCCACAACAGACAGATAATATTCTGAAGAGGCTCAGACAGATACCTCCTTGATTCACTGAATTTTAAGAAGGAAGAGGAGGTACATCATAGAGTTGCAAGATTCTGATATTATAGCCAATCTCAATAAAAGTAGTTTTAGTTTTGCTGTAGAGTTGATTTCTTGGTCCAGTCTACCTAATGGGGCTGACATAGTGGAAGTAACAAGTAGTGGCTAAAAGAAAAGCAAATTCACGGGGGGGGGCAGACTTTTTACAAGTTAACAAACTTTTCAAGTGAACGGTACTGGAACCTGGAACCAAGAGCGTTGTGCAAGATATACTGAAGAGAGGAGTCAATGCTGACATGGCCATACGTTGGAAAAGGACACAATTACAGTTGAATAAAGCAACCTAATGACCCTGTGTCACTATATATAACCAGGATCCTTTGCTTTCCCAGAAGCTGATGGGAGGAAAATGGCTACATTTGAAACAAGAACTTTTTTTAAAATGCTAAGTCCCTTTCATACATATCTGCTCAGTAATTCCACGTCTGCATTGATCTGATATTTAGTCTACACAAATGTATTCCCATTGAATGAGCATTTCTATATGTGTTTTCTAGCTAGGTCCCCACTTGTAAGCATATTTCCCTCCAAAGATGCATTCTTAAATATGCTCTTGAGCCAAATATTGTCCCACCAGGGTGAGAAATCCTGAGTTATTCCCACCACCACCTTAACCCAGACGAAACCTATAAATGTCAAATGGATTGCTTGTGACCTAACAGTGGCTGCAGCGCCGATACTGTTAATGTCTTAATTGGCCTCTTGAGGACTTCTGAAGAAAACAAGAAAGTTGGAGGAGAGAAATGGCAAAAAATGCAAGACAGTTGGTATGTATGAGCTGAAGGATGTAGAAAAAGTGCTTGTAGGAAAAATGAAAAGCAGGGCCCATCCTTCACTTTTCCTAGATCTCAAACAAAAAAGAAAAGGAAGACCATAAATGAAGGCATCGTACAGATTTCTGTCCAGTTCATCCAGCTATCAGGTGGTATACATAATCTACTCAAGATACAATCCCAATTTTTTATTCAACAAACCTGCTTAGCCTTGGATGGAATTAATGTTTTGACCACTTCTCGGTTGAGGTTTATATGTTTCATTCCAACTAAGCTGAATTTCTCTCGATCTAATTTCCGGAGGTACCGAGCTAAGTTCTGGGTCCACAAGCCAGGTTTGATTAACAATATGGTGCAGAGGATCTCAGCTCCTGTACAAAAATCCACAGAAGTTACAGTATTCCACTGCAGAATCTTTTACAAGCAGAGTAACAAGCTGGTAAAGTGGTGTCTTGGCTGTATTATTTCTGAAAGGACTGAAAATTCCCCCACTGAAAACTTAGCTTTCTTCCTGAAATGCTAGCTTTCTTGTTTATAGGTCTTTTTCCCCCTTGGGGAGACTTTTCATCCCCCTGTAAGATCTAGGCCCAGTAAAGTATGGCTAGAGTGTTAACCATCGCTATCCTTTCTAAGTGTGCAAAGCAGGGCCATAAATGAAATATGACAAAGATTTCTCACAAGGAAATAGTGAGTTCTATAGAATCTATTGCAGCACAGATAGGAATATAATTCACTCCTGCTGCTTTTGAAATATTTCTTAGCTTTGAAGCAGCTTTCGGAAACACGTGCAGTTGGGAAAGTTGTATTAAAAATGGGTACATTTGGCGAAAGGGCTCCTGACAGCAGCTGTCAGGTGTTGTGTTTCTTAAAAAAATGAACTGGCATAAACATGGAGAAGTATTTGAATGCGTTCTTTACGGACATACCGTATACTAGATTCAGACTCCCTAATGTAAAATCCTTTACACCTTATATATTCCTTGTGTGACAAAGCATTGATTCCTATTTTGCAGCGAAGGAATCAAGCTGCATCTGGTGGAAAGGAAGCATCCGTTATAAAAAGCTATGCAAGAAATATCTATTTTTGGTTTTTGAAGGCCACCGAGGGCTTTCTCCTTTTCTGTTTTGAAAAAGGCTACCAAATCTTTCCTCACCCCGGTACCTTTCCCAGTTATACTGAATTACCATCCTCATGCCAGCTGGGGGACAACAGGGGCTATAGTTTATCTATTTATCTAAGTTAGACTATGGCAGGACAGGGAAGGCAAAGCAAATATCAGCAACAATGCCCAAGCCATTGCTATGGATACGCTCGGTTGGTGAGAGCACACATCCCTGTCCCCCCCCCCCCATAGGAAGAAGGCAGCTCTGTGTTCGGGAAGCACTGAAAAACGTTTGGAGGACCGGATATCAATTCGGTTCTAAGAGCCCAGGTTTCTAATGAAAAGATCTCAAAGTGGAAGGCTGGGTTGTGGTGGGAGGAGAGAAGAAACTGAGATTTTGGAGAAAGGCATTCCCATGAAATAGAAAGGGGGGAGGTGGCCAGTCACAAAAGTTCTCCTTATCCAAAGACAAAGGAGCAGGAATGCTCTTTGCCACTCCTAATCCCAGGATGCTGATCTGCTTTTTTTTCTGGGCACCAGCCACACCTGGCTGCAGTCATTCAGATTTCCAGGAATGCTTGTAGAATCTTGGGGGGCCCAGAGCCATGACTGGAAATAGAGCTGAACTGGAGTCCTGCTTTGCAGGAGAATGGCTTCTTTTTAATTATGATATTTAATTTCAAGTAAAAGAACCTAAGCAAGACATGAAGATCAGGTGAGACGGGGAGCTTAGGAGATGCCAAGGTGGAGGGAGGTCTACCTCACCCTATTATAGACAAATCTCATTTTCATTTGAGAACATTTGGTCCAATTTTGAAGCACGTGAATGCTCTTCCTCCTGCCCTTCCCCCAGTAACTGATCTGAGACAAGATTTCTAACCGGTGGGTGGGATTGTGGAGAGGAGAGCAAACAAGCAATTGTTCACCAAAAGCGGCAGGGGTTTTCTTTCTGTAACGTTTGCAAAAATTATGAGGAAGTCCTTTTGGCAACTGCTGGCTGGCAGACTACCCTACTAGCAGACAAGGTCTCCCTGGATAATCATCTGTTGCCATGGAGATTAGGATTCTCTTCATCTGTGTTATAAAGAAGACATGAAACTTTCCCGTGGGAAAATCCAAGCAGACAAGAGGTCACATCCCGTTGGTCATATAAAGGTTCCACCATGTACATATGGGAAGGTTGCACTTACACACACACACATGCACACACACACAGAGTGAGAGGGAGGGAGAGAAGGAGGGAGGGAGAAATAACATCTGGGAAGGAAGCCTTCCTTCCCCAAAGAGCTGATATCTAGAGATGAATTACACCAAAATATTGTGTGTATTTACATTTAGAATGCATACTTTAGGGAAATATTCATTCTATTTATATTCTGCTTTTCCTCCAAGAACTCAAGGAGACATGCAGGGTCCTCCCACTTCCAAGTTTTCCCCACAACAACAATAATCCCATCAGGTAGATTGGGCTGAGAGAGATGTACTAGACCAAATCACACTCCATGATCTTCTGTGGTTGAAGATGGGCTTGAATCTGGATTTTGTGGTCCTAGTCCGATACCTTAATTCAGGAGTCCCCAACCAAGAGACACATTTGGAATTTTAGAAGCATGTAGTGGGGGCTACAGTTGCCATGGTAAGAGGGCTCATTCATTCACAAAATGGTGACCACAGGGATGGTCCAGTGGGAAAGCAAAGATGTCAAGTGAGGGCATGGAGCTTAGAAGGCACTAAGGGAGAGGTCCATGCGTACATTTTGAATCCTAGACTTCATCATCCCACCATGCTGACTTTAGGGACTATTGCATGAGTATAGATGCAGTAAGTATATAAGGTGGAAGGAAAGAGAAGAAGAGGATGACTAACAGCAAGGTGGATGAACTGTGATGGAATGGACTTATGAAGGCCATGCTCAGGGAGATAAGTGTGTTCTTAGCCCCCAACAGGAGTGTGGGAAGTTCAAGAAGATGAGACTGGCACCTCCCTAAGGAATTCACGGTGTTGTGGCTGGCTAGCTTGGGAACTTGGGTTCAGTCTGGGGAGATTCTGACTTGAGGTGGAAGCTAATAAACACAACAGAACTGTATTTGCATTGTCTCTTGGAGTTCTTTGGGCTGGCCCTGACAGAACTCAGTTACAGCAGTGATGAGTGCACTATTTGGAAGACTTGAAGGACTAAGTTGGGGACAGATTGTCCTGGAGAAAATCTACCTATATGGTAATTAAGAGTCAACACCAACTTGATGGCACATAATCAATCAATCAATCAACTGATGTAGACTTCCCTGTAGTTCAACAACAAACCCAAAGCAATTCCCCTTTGCCCCAAACCTGCAAAATATCAATGGTAGAGATTATGCAAAAACTATGAAGGCTAATATGGATTGGACTGAGACCAAGCCACAGCTCCCTACTGGTTGGCCAGGCTATGGGCTTCTCCCCCAAATCAGGTTAGTGATGGTAGTGGTGGTGGTGCTGGAGGAAATTACTCAAATGGCTATTATTCTCAATTCTTGCTTGATTCATTGCTTTCCTTTTTGTTTTAAACAAAAGGACAACCTGTTATGTATTGGGGAAAGCCTTTACAGTCTTTCTAGCAAATGTGAGTCACAGGCCTCAGTAGACCTAGAAATTAATATTTCATGTTTCTCACGCACTTCTTTAAAAAAGATATCATGTAGGAAGTGTATAATCAGTTCAGCCATTAACATGCTTTCCAACTTGTGAGAATTCTCTGGGCATCACTCCTTGGTGTCTCTCCTTAATATTCTTCTCTAGCTTCTGAACTTGAGTGCCTCTGGGTTGGTTTTACTGAATTACTGTACAGCTTTCCTTTCCTGCTAAATCAAAAATTCCCCAGCAAGCTGGGGCACATCAGAAGGCAGCTTTGGGGAGGCACTGGGTTCAGCTTTGGCTGGTTCATAAATACTGCATTTGTCTTTTTCTCCCCACCAGATGCCGGAGTGAGGGCAGGAAGCACGCTCTTGCTTGGATCTGGCTTCAGGGCAATATACTCAAAAGGCATTTAGCTGTATGAGCTGCATAGCCAAATCCCACTGAAGGAAATGCTTCCAACTTTTCCTCTGATAACTTTCAGATTTTTTTTTAAAATCAGCGTTTGAAAAAATGATATTCAGCAGTTGGGAGTTATGACCCCTGCTGTGGTAAGTGGGATACATATTTTGCATTTAGTTACAGTTCTCTGCTCTCTCTCAGCTCACTCTTTTCAGTGCATGAGAATGAACAGTGAAGCTGAAAGGAGAGACTTTAGCCCTTCCTTCCTTCCTTCCTTCCTTCCTTCCTTCCTTCCTTCCTTCCTTCCTTCCTTCCTTCCTTCCTTCCTTCCTTCCTTCCTTCCTTCCTTCCTTCCTTCCTTCCTTCCTTCCTTCCTTGACTTTTCGGAAGAGCCAGAATTCAATAGACTTCTGGAGAAACAATAGGGTGGGACCCAGCCTGATCTCAATACTGGAGGAATGCTGTTTCAGAGAAGGGAGGCCATAACTGGAATATGGGAAATCCATCTTTGCTGTATCATACCTATCTCCACCCTGAGACAATTCTTCTCCATCCACATAATTGAATGATGTTTTAGAGCAAAGTTGAGCAATAGGCTGACCACACTGGTCTGCTGCAGCAAAAACAGCCGGTTTTTTTCTGCCATTTTAAAGATGGATAGCAAATATATTATACAGCCTAGATTTCATACACCTGTGGAAAGGACTACATGTCACTCATATTGATGTCATCCATAATTTGTGAGTCTTTAAGGTATGACACCACACTTGATTTCTTGTTTTTTTACTGCGCGGTATGTTAGATTTGTCAGAATTCTGTTCAAGAAAGGAGGACAAAGTCACCATATAACCCTCTTCTAATCTGCCATTCTTTGGCAATGAGCCCCAATACGCCCAGAATTTGGCCAATCTACACTTATCCTAAAAAGCAGGGAGGGATTTTCAACTTGGGCTTTTTTGTTCTTTTGCTTTTACCTGCTTGCATGAAGAGGAAGAGCGAGTCCACGCAGTTTCTTTGAATATGTCTAACTGCACAATGAAAGGGGATGGACTTTAGTATGAAAGGTAAATTCCACAAAGAAATTAATCAAGCTGTAACTCTCCAGCAAAGAACAGTGACTAGGTACATATGATTGAATAAGACTCATTGGCTTGGCTGTGCCAAGCTATAAACCATGATGTACAAGCTGCACTAGGTAGGTTTGCACAATAAAAATGCTGTGTAGTTATTACACGCTTAATCAAATGCATTAGCCTGACATGCCAAGCTTGGTTAGTTTTAAGCCTGGTTAGTTTTTTTGTGGTTTAATCTGATGTACAGACCAGCCTGTTTGCTTAGTTCATAGCTTAATGTATCCCATAAATGCAGACAATGGGCTAACTTAGTAATCAGGTTAAGTATGTTGTATGAACCTCAAAGCCACCTCAAAACCAAACTAACCACTTAATGAGACAGAAAAACATCTAAATGCAATTCAGGTTTTTAGAACTAAGTAAAGGCTGAAGTCGTACCTGTTGGTGGGACATACTGTGCAGGAGGTGGCAAGAACTTCAAGGCAGGGCGAGACTTGAAATCTGCAACAGAGCAGTTGGACTTTTTATGGGCAAGTAAGAGCATTACAGCGTCTTGCAGGCACGGGCAACATTTTTTTTTCTGCTGAGGGCCACATTCTTGCAGAACAAACTATTTGGGGGCTATGTGATGGGCAGACAGAAGCAAGAGGGGACAAAGTCAAAAGGGCTCCCAACATTCTCCTTGTGACACCTCTTTTTTAACCCACTTTTTGCACTTTTCCTTGAGCAGAGGAAAGGGACAAAGGCCTCTTAGCAAAAGTCGGAACTGTTTTCTTGCACAATTTTAAGCAAGGTCATAGCTCGCCACTCAGTGAGGCCCTAGGGCCATCATTTGCCCATCCCGGCTCAATGAAAGGAACACACAAGCCCAGGCCAGCTTCCGAAAATGGCCAAGCTCTCTAAGAAAGGCTTGATCTCCCAAACACAAGCCCAGCTATTTTAACCTAGACAGGCTGGTAGGCCAAAGAAAGACAAGAGTTCACCCACCCCCTATCAAATCTTGCTCGGTGAAAAAGAGGAGAGCTTGACGGACAGCCATTTCTGGGGTCAACGACATCAGCCTCTGAAGATTACTGGCACCAGCGCTTCGTGGACTGTTGGATGACTTCAGAAGCTCAGAAAGACCGGCAAAGGCTCCGATCCGCCGCAACGCACAAACGAGGGCAGGGCGGGATGTCAGCACACGGATACTCTCCTGCCAGGATTTATCTCCAACTTCGAAAGGGGTGATTTCCTTTGCCTGAACCCAAGTGAGGTGGGGCAACCATTTGAGCGCAAGAAGCTCAAAAACTGAGTCAGATACTTCTGCCAAGAGAGACAAAATAACCACCAATAACCATGTTGTCCCCTTGGGTAACATTCTTCTAGTTTCCGCCCCCATCAGACATTCATAAAACTGAACATACTTCTTTCTCATAGTAGTAGAGCACGTACTGGGTTTCAGAGCATCTAAGATACCAAGGGGAGGGAAGGAACTCTCACCTGGTTCCCTGTGTGTAAATTAAAGTGGTACTTCACTTGAGGCACTTCTTTATTGCATAATTGACTTTATTATTTTGCTCTGTACTTTAGCTAGGTTCGAATTAGGATTTAAACCTAGCTAAAGCTGAAGCCATAGGGTGTAAGGCTGGAGGACTCAAACTGCCTCTGAGAGATCCATGCACTGTTCTGAATCCTACCTGGACGCCTTTACCTGGCATGCTCCCCACTAACTCCAGAGTGTTATTTCTCACAGCTCATGCCTTACTGACAAATGAAGCAGGGGTGGGGGGCTAACTAAAAAAAAAAAAAAAGGAAATAACTGACTCATGGAAAATTGGACCTGCCTCCCTTTTCTCCTTTGTGGGAAGACAAACCAATTTCACAAAGATAAATAGGACCCAACTTTATTAAAACCAAAAAAGAGAATGGGAACATTCACTTTAAATAAGTTACGTGCAAAACAATTAGGGATGGGGAAAATAAAAAGTATGGGATTGCTCAAATCACAGACAGCATCTTAGAAGAACAACCAGAAGAAAAATATTCAGGAAAAAATAAGGCTCTGAACAGAACCCGAGATGTTGATTTAATTCTTCTCCTATTTAGAAGCACCTCTGATGTAAAAGAAGGCCCTCCCTTGGTATAAAACACACAAGAACAGAGCTTTTACACCAAGGATGATAAATAAATTAGACTTAAAACACGTGGAAAGGGAAATTAAACTTAATGCAGTTCTTAGATAGAGAGCCGGTTTGGTGTCATGGTTAAGGCATCAGGCTAGAGACTGTGCTTTAGGCACAAAGCCAGAGGGGTGACCTTGGGCCAGTCACTCTCTCTCAGCCCTAGGAAGGAGGCAATGGCAAACCACTTCTGAAAAACCTTGCTAAGAAAACCACAGGGATTGTATAGGCAGTCACCATGAGTCAACACTGACTCGAAAGCACGCACACACACACACACAGAGACATAAAAGTTCTTAGATAACTTTTTTCTAGAAGTACCCTCCCAACAGATATGATTCTGTACCAATTTGTTACCTAGAATTTTTTCTGCCTGAAAATTCCAACTTTAATCAGAGGGTGCAGGAGAAATTTAGCTCTTTTTTCCCCTACCTCCCTGAACAACAGCACCGCAGGTTGTCTGATGGAAAACTGTTTGCAGTTACCAAAAGCACAAAGGTGGATCTCTCATTTGACTATTTGCTAAAATAAGTAACTCTCCTCAGGAAGATCCTGCATGAAATAAAGGGATATATATCCCGTGGCTAGGCTGTCGGTCTTGTGAATGTCGAATGGCATCACCACCATACTTTTCTCCCATTGAATGAAAAATTCCAAGGTGATATATAATAATCACACTGGCATGTGCAGAAAAGACCCAACCATTGGCCTGCTAACAACTTTTTTTTAAAGAGGGTCAGGAACTTATTTTGGGGGATGTGCGGGAGATTGTCCCACATCAATCAAGAGGAAAATATAAGCCTGATTCAAAGAAGTGTGATAAAACAGCCCCCTTGGGGCTTAGAAGGATGCTGAGAGAAGAGTACAATTGGAGCTAAGTGCTCTTACACCGAAGTATGTGTAATTATGGGTTTTTAGGCCGTCCCTGATAATGCTTTCCTTGAAGGGAGATTAATTATAGATGTAAAGAAAACTCTACTATCAACCTGACACACTAAGGAACTTACTCATGATTTCTGTTTGCAAACTGGGATCCTTTTGTGTTGTGCCAGAAATCTGGGGTGCTCAAGATTTTTCTCATGCCGCTGAAGTTTGCACATCTGTACCTTGTACACGATGGCATGAAATTCAGCGACAGTATTTGCTTGTTATCTTGGAGCAGTTCCGACTCAGCAGTTGCTGTTCAACGATTGATAAAACTAAGAACTTTGAGGAAAAAAGATGTTGGCTGCATTTACACCCTGAACTAAGCCATAATGTGTTTTGTTTCCTTTTGACTTACTGCAATATATGAGCCAGCCAGTGTGGTTTGTAAACCATGACTTATGGTTGGCTAAGTTGTGTGTCTACAGCCAACTGATGAGTATTAATAAATGGTAAACAAACCAAGGTTTAGCCATAGTGCCAAAGCTTCTGTAATCTAGGGTTGAGGCAGGGACCTTCTGCAAGACTGGCAGATAAAATAAGGCAGCAAAAGGAAAGTAAAGATTAGAAAAAGGAAAAATAAGAAATACATCATCCTGGGGGGATGGCATCTGGGTTTAATCTGAAGCCATCCTATCTCACCTACCACAGGAGAACTTCTCAGCTTAGCCTACCTACCTTGGGCCGAAACAGGAGTGCAAAGCCTTTAGAAATTTTATCCTGAGTATTTTGGGTAAATAGTCATGGCAACAGCTGAAAACAAAGATATATTATCACTGGAGCTATGCATTCTCATCAAGTGTATCAGCAGACAGATCAATGGAAGTTTTAGCTGATTTACTGCAAAGGGCAAGTTTTAATGAGTGAAGGCTGTGAGTGAAGGATGCTCTCCCCCACTTCTTTGCATGTTCAGGCTTGCCAGTCCAGCCTCCACTAGTGGAGAGCATAAATATTTTTCTTTTCTACGTTTATATCCTACCTTTCCTACAAGGAACAACAGGTGACATATTTGAGGTGACCCCTCATTTTTAAGTTCACAAGAACTTTGTGAAGTCAGTTGGGCTGAAAACAGTCATTGATTTAAACAGTCATCTGGTGAACCCTGGGTTCAAGTAGGCTTGAACCCAGGCCTCCAATTCCAGTCCAATATCTTAACTACAGCACCAAACTAGCTAAGATGTCTTGTGTTGGTCTGGTCTTATTAATTCATCTGTTTGGGAGATTGATAGTTTGGGATTGCACTGCTTAGAAGTGGTGGAAATCTGGCCTTAGAGAAGACCTTCCGTTGCGCTGCATGCTCCCTCCATTCCAGTTATGTGTATTGTGGTGGTCACCCAACTCTGGTTGGCTTAGCGAAAGATGCTAATCAATGGTTAACACATCTGTGGGTGCCCAAATTGCTAGTTGCCTGATTTCACATAACACATTTAAATCTAGGATCATAGACAAACCCAGTTGGTATCAAAGCTGCAGGGTTCCATTTTTGTTGAGCAGAGGAATGTAGGGTCCAAGCTGAGAATTACCCAGAGAGTTGGCCTGTTGCTGCGCAAGGCCAGGTGTGAGGATCTGATGAAGAAAACTACCAGCACTCTTCAGAGCATCTTTGCCAGTAAAAGTCAACAGGACAACTTGCTCCAGTTCAGAATCAGCAGCATACCTCCGACTGGCTAAAATGTGCATGGGAACATTACAGGGGTTCGGCGCAGCGCTGAAGTTGCCTCCTAACAAAAGAAAGGGTGAGGGGCAAAAAGCATTTTCAAGACTCCAGAGAAGACTTAAGGTACTTTGAGTTGAGCAAATAGTTATCTGCAGTGGCCTTACATCCAAAATGGCACATGAATACAGAAGGTGGCCATTCTGAAGGCTGGAAGAGGCTCTTCTCTGCTAAATTGCCCCAGGTGGGTCATATTTGCTCAGAACCTACCTTTACTAATTTCTGGACATCATAAAAAAATGGATGGTTGTAATAAAGGAGGCAATTCATTTCCCCAGACATATAGAGTTTGTGGTCGTAGACTTGGAAGACTCCTGACCAGTTCCAGCTATTTCTTTTGAATAACACCCAGCATTTATTCAGCATTTGGTGGTTTCAAGATAGGGACTGTGAGGTAGCTCAAAATTAATCAGCTTGGAAGGTGAATTTTGCTGGCATGCAATACTCATTTTTATTACAATGGAACCGTCTTTGTCTGGAAATTCATATTTGGTTGGCAATTATGAATCAAGATTTATTATAACCTTTATGACTTATTGATGCATCTACGCACATTGCTCTCCAGACAGTGCTCAAAACTGGGCATGACTTGTTGGCACATGCCCAGAAACAATTTTAACTGTTGATTTTCATCTGAAATGTAAGCTGTCTTATTGCTAAAACCAATGCAGGAAATGTTGCAAAACAAAGATATGCCTAATGATCAATCCTTTGCCACTGGCACAATTAACTGGTTTAGACATGCCATATTCTAACAGCTCATATGCTGCATGAATCCATAATGCAGGTTATTTGGTTTAAAGCTTGGGGCAGGGTGTGAACCCATTCAACTGTGTCAGGAAACCATGGTTAACAAAATCATAGCCAGCCTTAAATATTGGGAGCAATCACTCTCCAATCTAGGCTTGTGAGCTTCCCAAATGCATCTAGTTGGCCATTGTGGGACACATAATGCATAATGCTGTACTAGATGGGCCTAAGGCCTAATCCAGTGTTGTCCAAACTTGGCCACTTTAAGATGAGTGGACTTTAACTCCCAGAATTCCCCAGCCAGCATGGCTGGCTGGGGAATTCTGGGAGTTGAAGTCGACTCATCTTAAAGTGGCCAAGGTTGGACAACACTGGCCTAATCCATCAGGAGCCTTTGGTTTCTATGCCTGGTTTACGCATGTAATGTAATTTGCTTGTCTGAGCCTTAGCATATTGCATTTCAGTTTCTAAACCATGGTTTGATGGGCAAGCACGCTTATCAGGCTGTGATTTGTTGAACAAACAATGGGCAGGCAAACCATGGGTTATCATATGTACCCAGTCATAAAGTGGTTTATTTTAAGAAATGTATATGTTCCCTGGGCACATTTATATTGCACAGATAAAGGAGGCAATGCCTGTTTCTTTTTCCCTTTTGCGTTGTGGACCGACATGTCTTTTAGTAGCTGCACACAGTGCTTGGAAAACGTTGGGTACCTCCTCCTCCTCCTCCTCCTCCCAGTACTGCAGAGATGGCACCAAGGCTGAAAATGAGCAAATTGTCAAAGCACATCCATGACTGTGAGCCTCAGCTATTTTCCCTCTCAGTCTAGGCAAGGTCTTAATTTACCCTTTCTTGTAACTCACCCAGTTCCTGCAGAAAGCTTTCAGCGTAAGGAACCACGTGGAAACATAGGTTGGGGTCTGGTTTGACACTGGAGTGCAAATTGGATTGTATCTCTTCCAGAAAGCCTTTCTCTACTATTCTGTTCATCAGTCCTAAATAACATGCATATATCACAGGAAAGAGTAAAGCAACGAGACTCCCCATCTACCAACTTTCACTTACTTCATTAATGTGATTTTGATCTGGGGATTTGATCACGTAGGGCACGAATGTGTTGCACCTCATCCTAAACCCTGATTTGTTTTAATCACTCTTTGTGGACCAAGATACAATGCCAGCCATAGTTTCTCTTAATACATCATGGCTATTATGTTAAGCTATGGCTTAGCATAATGTGTGAACTCAGTTACTGGCCTGATTCACATATTGCCCCGTCAAAATGTTTCTTTGGTTTTGGCCTGTCTTCTTGTGTGAACCCAGAAAATTGTGGTGTATTCAACAGGGAGTGATTCGGCATAGTGCTATGCACAAACGCAGTCACTCTGGTGTCTGGGAATGATCAGTAAGGTCCGATATAATGCCTACATCATGGTGTATGTAGCCATGGTTTACCGAATAACCACAATTCACCACAGTTCACACCATACAGTAAGTCATAGCCACTTTTGTGGTTTATGAACATACTAAGCCATAATCCAACTACACTGTGGCATAGTACAATGTGTGAGCTGAACTATTCTTGAAGACACTTCACCTTTCAGTAACGCCGGGACATGATGGCTTGCATTTTCCTTTCTCAGCAGCAAAGCTAGGCAATGCACATATGTTTGGGTGAGGAGGTGGTCCTCTGAGCTTCTTCTCTCTGCTATGCCTGAAGGCTTGCAAGGGCAAAATACCGTTACCTGTAAAGACGCAAACCAGTGATTTTGAAATGCTTAATTCATTCAGGTTCTAAATGATCAAGATGAGAGGGTTATGAAAAGGGCAAAGGATTTGAATATTATACTGGGTAATGGCTCCTTTGAATGTATACATGGTCAGGCAATTCTCCTACATGGGGGGAAGGGTGGGGGATAAGCAGAAATGCAGCCATCCAGCAAAACGCTTAGAATTGGTCTCTAATGGGCTATTGGCTTCATAAAAGTTAAATGCAACATCAATCATTATGTCTGATAGTAAGGATTGCTACAGAAGCCAATGACTGCAGAGACTGGGTGACTTGCCTGCTTTAATAGCATAACAAGATGTCCTGCTGGTGTTGCATAAATATTGATGCAAGCTGTTAATTAGATGGGGGGGGGGAAAAGCTCCAGGACTGTACCATTTCAGAATTCAAGGAGCTAACGGCACAAGTGGATTTTCCTGAATTTTCTCTACTAAGAAAAGGAAGGAAGGAAGGAAGGAAGGAAGGAAGGAAGGAAGGAAGGAAGGAAGGAAGGAAGGAAGGAAGGAAGGAAGGAAGGAAGGAAGGAAGGAAGGAAGGAAGGAAGGAAGGAAGGAAGGAAGGAAGGAAGGAGCTTGCTCATCTGAACTAGAATATTCTCTCTGATCCATATAATTTTCTGGATATTCTGAACTTCTGGTACAGAAGACTACAGGAAAATAATCTGATCCATAATGCAGCAATCTAGAAAACGTGTTATCACTTGACCAATGTAGATCCAGGTGTATTTTGAAATAGCAACTGCATGTATTTCCTTCATCAAAAATAAGGATCCACAACAGAGGTGGGGAATCTTTCTTCTACAACCCCCCCATTCCAGAATGGCAAGGCCAGAACCAAAAGTAGATACTTTCAACTCTCAGTTAATGAAATCTGCACCCCAGGAATTCTTCTTCCTTAGGGTGTACAAGGATCCCTTCGTCAGCTTTTAAACTGAGGGCATTCTAGGACAAAGTCTGTAATATTAATAATCCAAAGAAAGTGAAAGATTGCAGCAAGAGTAGATTGTGCAGTACATATGGCTCTAGGTTTCAAGTAGTAAAACTGCTAACAGTGTAGTAGAAGGGATAAGTGTTTTTTTTCTTTCTTTTACCCAACCTTTTTCAGGCAGAACAATGCATTTGGCCTTTGATGGCACTTTAAAAGATAAATGGGGCCAGGCCAACAATTGTATTTTGGAAAAAAAAAAAAGATGAAAACAGAAAAATGAATTCAATGCAATTTATACAATTGCTTCCTATGTAGTTCATAATTTCCCCCTTGTGCCCATTAAAAATTACAATTTAGGGGCAGCATTTGGAATGGGCCAGGAGGCCCTCTCCAAGTCTTCTCCCAGATTTCTGAAAGCCATTCATGGACCAAGGGCCATAACCTTGGGAGCTTTGTGTTTCAGAGATGACATGGTTATATCCTTGTTTAAAAGAATCCCAGTTGGGAATCTCCAAGATTTCAGCTTGAGATCAAAACTTGAATTTGGCATGGAAGCAAGGCTGCTTTTCCAAAGCAGATTCCATACCGTCGGTGAAAAGCTTGCAGACATTTAAAGATTCTCGTGGGATGGAAAAGACAGCAAGACAAACATTGGATGGGTAATATTATTCTTGCATCACCATGTGGCAGCTTCCTGACAAACCAATGTTAACACTGTAGTGAGTCATTATGATGAATCATTGCCTTTAGGAATCTTTCCGGAACCGTCCGTATAAAAATTAATGGGCTTAATATAGCCTTTCCCAATCTGGTGCCCTCCAGTTGTTTCTGATGACATATTCCATCATCCCCAAACAATATGGCCATTGCTCATTAGCCTGGAAGAGGCAAATTCAGCATTTCATATGTACTGAAAAATCACTGCAGATTGATACAACGCTAAGACATAATGTGACCTGTTTGGTCTCAGTTTAGCACACAGGGTGGCTACCTGTGACTTTCCAGATATTGCCAAATTAACTTCTACTACTGACCTGCTGCCTACTAGGAGATGTGGTTCAGCAACATCTAGAGAGCCACAGCTTGTCTACCCTTGGCTTAGCACGCCATGTAAATCTAGGCACTGTGATTTGGAAACCATGGTCCATGGATTAGAATACCAGCAAATCCAACCAACAGAGGTTTCATCAACAAGCTATAACCATGGCTTAGAGTGATGTGTGAACCCAGCACATGTCAGTGGCTTCTGTAATGGGCAGAAGGAATAACCTTGAGGAATAAGAAGAAGAGTGCATTGAGACTTGCAAGATTCTGTTACTATAATTTTATAATAAAAGGAATATTAGCTTGCGTGCCTTTGGTTTCCACGTTTGGTCTACCTTGGAAGGTTGACATCAATCTTGCAAGTCTCAATGTACTTCTCCCTACCTCCCTTTTTCTTCCTGAAAAATAGGGAGGGTCATGCCTGAGACACGTTCTCAAAATTACATTTCTGGCCTGGACTCAGATTTCTTTTATCTGACCATTGTCCTGGTTGCGGCTCCTCCTCCTGATTCCTTCTGCTTATTAGTCTTTGAGATCAAAACCAGGAAGATGTAAATCTCTATTTGGCTCAATGGGTGCCCACTCTTCCCTACAGATGGGGAGTACTGACGTAGTAACCCTCTTGCTGTTCCCTCACCCAGAGAGGGCAAGTGAACGGAAGGAGAACAAGCAAAGCCAAGAGGCTCCAGGGTTCGGCTGCCTCCGTGGGGAGGACGGTCTAGGCAAACATTCAGCAATACCAATCCCTACCTGACTTGTTGACATACTGAGTCTGTGAGCTTGGTTGGGTAACAGCTGCAGCTGCTTGGTTCCCTGCAGAGCAAAACCTCTCTCAGTGCAGGTAGAAATCACTAGGCCATAGCTATGAGGAGGCATGGTGGGGGATGCCATGAGAATAATGTCTCCTGGGAAACAGGGTAGGCAAAACAGATGGAGATCATTACAGTGGCTTCAAGGAGCTCTTCATCCCCATCACAAAGGTCTTTCCATAAATAACTAACCCCAAAGGTGAGCCAAATAACAAGTGTTAGATCTTGAGGTCAATACCTTCCCCTTTAAGACTGAACCTACCATCATTATAAAATCAGAATTGCAAGAAGGCATTAAGGCCTGCTTGCTATTATAACTTTTTTCTACAGATAGCTCCATCTAGTCAGTCAGTTAGAATTAATGGTTCTGCATTTATGATAAAGCTTGCTCCTGGAAAAAAAACCTAATTCAGTGATGAACTCCATTTTATATCTTGCATCGAATGATTCTAGCTTTCACCTTCTCTAAAATCATCCCCAAGCTTCTGAATGTCCAGTTTAGCAGCAGTTATATTTTAAGAACAAAAATAAAAAGAAAGTGTCATATTATTCCTTTGATCTTTAGTACATACTAATGTATAAAACTCCACTAATCCAGTTTATCAATTCTTTAACTTGCCAGATCTTAATGCTGAGAGGCCCCAAACTGACCCCCTGGATCTTCAAAAGAAATGAAGTAGGAATTTATATTAAAGGGCTGCAACAAAAGCAGAAGTTTCATTTGTCAGAAGTGTTACAATCTAGGGAAGGTGCTTCAATTTCTTAGAGCATATTGGGCTTCAATTGAACAACCTTTTGTAGTAGACACCAGGGTTGCTGGAAGTCTGTTGGCTGCCATGTCTTGCAAGCCTGTCTTTTCTTGGTCACCATCTGCTTTTTGGAAGGAGGATCTAGGAAGTTCAAGAGGGGAAAAATACAGTCGTCAAAAACAGTCTTCTCCAGCCAGTTTCCTCTTCCATTGCCTGTTCCAAAGACATTCTTCTCTCAGATGGACTCCCACAGATATTATAATCAAGTCCAGTTGAGAGAAAGGGAAGAGGCTCAGCAACCCCTCAATCATAGGTCTCTACTGCTTTCCTGAATTGGATCCTTCTACCTTTCCTTTTCCACTTGATTTGGGGAGATCTAGGTTTAAGCTGAAGGCTGAAGCTTTAGGATAGAGCTATGAGTTTAGAACTGCGGAGCTTCAGTAACCTTTCCAATCAGATCCTTTATGAAAAAAAACATGAAAAAGCCAGAATATATGGTATTTCACAATCATCCCTTCTACCTCTCTGTAACTTAGATCAAAAGCTTCCCAGTCAGACTTGGAATCCATACATTTTCTTGGGAGTGATGGTGGGGCAAATTAACCAGAGTTAGAGAAAAAACAAAGCCCAATGAAATGTTTGCCATGTTTTTGTCCTCCCCCAGGAATGAGAGAAAGGAAGGAAAGTATAGCTTTTATTAGCCGTCCATCTGTTCAAACTTTTCAAAACAAATTCTTCCTCTGGCATGGGATGTCCAAATGAGACAATCCATCAGAAATGAAATCTTGCATTTGGTTAATTGAAACTTTATAATGTAATTCAGGGCATAATTCCTCAGAAGGAAATCTCAGGGTGGTCAGTCAGAGACTGCCTCTAATCAAATAGTTTAGGATTGCGCTGTTTAATTAATGAGCAGCAATTTTATTTCCTTTTTTTCAATCCCCCTTTTTCATCTTGTCTTAGCCTATTTTGATTCTTGTGTATTAACAGTACAGTAGAATGAAAAAAACAAATCTTCAAAGTTTTTCTTTCTCATAGAGTGACACATTCTCCTTCCTGAATATTATCTAAGCCTTACGCCTCCTTCACTCAGCAGGTCACCTACACTTTAGTAAAATGCAGATTGAGCTACATTTTATTGATTAATCCACAAAAAAGCATATGATTCAGCAATGATATGAATTAGCTGGCATAAATATATACACACACACACATATATACATACATACACATATTTATATGAAAAATGGCATAAACACACAGGGTTGCTAGGAGTTCAATTTCACTCTCAGAATTGAAAGGGGCTGTTAAGACCCCTTCGCTGCTCAGTGCAGGAACCCAAATTAAAGGATCCCCAACAGATGGAGATCCAGCCTCTGCCTAAAGAGTTCCAAGGAAACAGCTGGTTCCATTGTCAAAGTACACTTAAAAGTTAGGAAGCTTTTCTTGACTCAGCACATATCTTGCCAACAGATTCCCTGGATTTGTTCCCCTGAGAACTTTCAGCTCTGACTTCCCACCAGCTATCCCTTCTTTGAACATCCCAAATCCATCCAGGATTGTCACCTTGGTCTGTTATGCTCACAGGCAGGATTCCCACCTCCACTGGGAAACATCTTTGTGCACTGCACTCTCCCACCAAACCAGAAGCACATCTCCCTGTGCACTCGGCTCTCTGAGTGAGGTGAGTAGGCCAAAGGCTCAGCTCTGCTTGAGCAGTACAGAGCGTTGATTGAGCAGTAGTCAGTCACCCTGGCCAGCTGTGGGTCAGAGGGGCCCATGATGTCTTGCAGGACACTCCGTGCATTCGATCCTCTCAGGCTCAAAGCAAGCATGGTGGATGTTTTCTCTTGTGGATAGCAAGAAGGCAGAGTAACTACAGAAGAGGAATTCAGAAGGCAGTGAATACAGAATGGGACCTTGGTTGAAAACAGCATTGACTCAATCTCTAACTTGAAGCAACTGTGCAATCTTATCTCTATGTACTCATAGGTAAAGACAATTGAATTCTACAGGACTTAGTCTCAGATATGTACACCGAGGTGCCCTCAAGTCAAGCTAGACTTCTAGAGCCTGCATTCATGCAGTTTTCTTGGCAATGTTATGGAAGTGGTTTGTTGCTGTCCTTATTGCCCTCTACTGTCTAGCCAATGGCCATGAAATTTTTTGGTGATCCCCCTTCCAAGTCCTGCCCAAGGCCAACCCCACCTAGCTTCTGAGTTTAGCTGAAGCTGATTAAGTAGCATGACTGAGAAGTTAAAAAAGTATCCCAGAAAAAAAATCATTTCCGTAAAACTGTCAAGAAAAGTGCATGGGAGCAGTTAGCAGGAGTTGCTGCTTTACTTTTTATGTGTGTGTAGGGAAAACCGGCTAAAAATACAAAGGAAGGCTCTAAATTTAAAACCCTAGAGATGCTCAGCTCTAGAGACAATTATGTCAACAGCACAATGAGGCCAAAAAATAAAAACATGATTAGGAGAGGAAAAAAATTGTGGACAGATGCTGGATCACCTACTTCATGCATCAGGCTAAGCCATTATTTAAACATGGCTTGCTGCACGAAGCACAAATGGCTGGGTTCACACAACATGCTAAGCCATAAACTTCAGCATAGAAACCACAAGGGGCGAATTCACAAACAGGCTAAGTCAAAACCAAACAAACCACTTTATGGCTTAGCACAGTCAGTGAGCAATGTTTATAACAGTCATGCAGAGGTCTGGATCGAAGGGACCAAGGGTGATTTGGAACCTGCACAGAGATATATATGCACCTGTTGGGAACATCTAAAACCAAAGCTATCTTTTCCTGAGATCGTGTGGTGGCTGTAGAGGTAGTTGTCCAAGCTCTGGAAAAGACAAAGGTGCTGTAAGGGGTGCGTACTCCCATTTAGGACCTGCAGGATGCATCACCCAGCGAAAAAGAAAAAGGGAAGTCAGATTGCAATGACCTTTACCTATTCACCATTTCTTGAGTTTGTGAAATGCAACTCTTTTGACCTAAATTTCTGCATCTACACATCACTTCGCTCTCAATGGGGCTCCTAGAGCCCCTTGCAGTACCACCGTTTTTGTCTCAGATGCAAGCCCAGGCCTTCTTACTTGTGCCGGACCGCAACATCTGCTGCTGGGGATAAAGGAGGCGGAGTCCACAGATGTCTAAGCCAGAGGCAAGAATCAGCTGCAGCAAGTGATGGACGGCCACGGGGTTTCGGAGCAGGGTTTCAAAGAGCAGCGTCATGGCAACCTGAACACAGAGCACCAAGGGGGAATGAAGCAGACAGCTCCAACACACGCCTGCTCTTAGGAGGACAGAAAAGCATTTTCATTTGCAATTACGGGCATTTGTTTGAGACATCTCGGCGGCAGTGGCAACTGCCACCCAACCCTCCTCACTGATAACAGAAACCTCAGGGATTTTGCAAAGGCCTTCCCAGATGGATGAGGTGGAGGAACAAATGGTGAAAGGTGGTGTGTGTAAGGGTGTGTGTTCTTCTCCAAGGTGCAAACAGGGAGGCAAAAACAGATGTGCCAGAAGAAGTACTGTAGTCACTGCTTTAGTTTACCATGACTGTAATGAGGTTTGGAAGGAAATGAAGCAGTGCCCTGCTGCATCAAAACTGGAAAATGGACACCGCTCAGTGATCACCTGAACTCACAGCTACCATTCAGCCATGGTTTATTGAATGAACTCCAGGCAGTTGGGATTTCTGCAAGATCCTAAGCCATCAAGCCGGATTAGTAAACCACAAATGACGGGGTTCACATGGCATGCTAAACCTCAAATGAACCACATCATAACTTGGAGCAAGTTGCGGGTTGCGTGATTCCGCCTTCAAGCCAGGCGAGGTGGGGAGAAACTGATGATTGAAAGCGGCAGAGCGACCTAAAACAGCTGAAACTTCCCCAATCTGGCACCTCCCAAACGCATGGGGATTGCAGTCCCCACGATTTCCACGCAGGCAACATGGAATGAGAATGACTGTGAGGCTAGCAGCCCATCATCGCATCTCGTTGCTCTGATTCCCACGAAAGCAAAAAGCTTTATAGAAAACTGCATGTTTTGCTCTTGAAAGAAAAGCTGTTTTCTGGCTGGGGTGGGATACAGAGAAGAATAACTCTGCGGTTGCCTGAAATGTTTCATTTTGAACTGCCCCCAAGAAACAGCTTTCTTGTTCTGCCCATAAAAGAGCCAAGGAAGTCGCTGTTATTGGGCACTTTAAATGAGCATTGTCAAATGCTCCTTTCCCGTAAAGACACCTTGAGATTCACCTGATTGTTATAAATCTACTTAAGTAATAAAAAGGCTTACCTGGCTAATGGGATGAAAACCTATTATATGCCATCTAACTAATCAAAACTCGTTTTTTTGAACCTGCTTTCGAGTGCCTGATTTGGAACTCGCCTTGCACCTAAGTCCATGTGAAGGATGCTGACACGGAGGGTTTTCTTTCCTTCCTTGTTTAAAAATTAAACCTGTAAGCTCCAAATCATTTGAATGATTGGGGCTGTTTCTCTCAGGCCTGCAAAATTATGAAGCAGCTGGACTGCGCAGAAGAGCAAGGCGGATGTCTTGGATCAACCCATCCCAAGATTTCTTTTGATTATATTAACAGATCCCTCTCAACCTCTAATGGAGCCAATGCCCAACCAATAGTTTTGTGAGCCACATGAATTCAGGCAATTGGATGACTTGAGTAAATCATGGTTCAGTTTACTATGACGAGCACATCATGAAAACCCAGTTCTGGTCAAACTGACGTGTGCTCATTTTGGGATTTCCCAAAATGCCCTCTAGTTGTGGGAGTGTTACACAGATGTGTTTTGTTTTTGTTGTTGCATGTGTTTTGTGTGTGCATGAGTGTGCTTACCTCAGTTCCCACATCACTGCTTTCCCTGATGCCACTGCTGCTGGGGAAATATTTTTCATCTGTCTCTACTGTCTGCCAATAAAATCCAGCTGGTACCGCAAAGACTTTCTCTGCCGCCTGAAATGTATAAAGGGGAGGTGGTTGTTTGAGACTTGTCTCCATTCTTCAAAGGCAGTGCTTGAAAACAAAGATGGCACAGTGAATGCCAAGGAGTGACATCAGAAAAAGAGAAGGCACAGCAGAGCCATTCGTCACTGAGATATCATTTCCTTGGCTGTTTCTGTATCAGCCGATTGAGTGCTAGAGAGACGGAGCAAAAATCCAACCACGTGAGTTGCGGTAATTGACACTTGGGGCATAGAAACACCAGAAGGAAGAAAACCAAGATACAGCATCGTGGAAGCTATTGGTTTTGATGGAAGAGGCCGGCCTGCCTGGCAATCTTGGGTACAACTGGGAATTTAAAAAGCTCCATGTGGCCCCCTCAACTGCCTCTGTGGCTCAGCCTATACTGCTTTGCAAAATTTAACGGATAGTATCCATGGAGAGAATTAGCCATGGGCGAGCTGGCCTACCTCAACTAGCAGAATTTGGTCTACCATCAAAAGGCAAGAGTGTGTCAATTTCTTACTTTTGTATTAATATACATCTTCAAAAAGATCTAGGGTGTCTATGATCACGTTTTGCCTGCTTACTGGGGTAACTGTAGAGCTGACTGGGTCACTTGAGCCACCCACTTACGGCATCTACTGGTTTCAGGTAGGAACTAGCTTTTGGAAGAGACAGGGAGTGTGCAACCTTGCGGACAATGGTGACAAAGCCCAAATGCCAAAGACTGAGTATTGTATGTACCGCAGAGTCTGAGTTGAGAGTAGCAAAATAGCTGAGATGGACATCAGGAATCTCCGGAAGGAAAGGATATAGCTGGTTTTGCAGATGGCTACAGAGCTGCCCCTTCCACCAAAGAACATCTAAAAGAGACGTCTGGGTGAGAAAAGTGGAGATCTGCTGGTAGAAAAGTGACATTCCCTGAAGAAACAAGAAACACTCGGTTAATGGACTGGTCTTCTAAGTAAAAACCTAATTCCTAGATGAGTTGTGAAATAGAAGTGGTCAACTTGGATTAATGGAGGAAATCAATTCATATTTCAACTTTGTTCAGCATTCATTCCTATCTTTGGGATATCAATATTGCCTGGATTTGTTTCTGGCTGGCAGTTCACAAGCCCACTTTGCTGAAATTGAAAATAAAGCATCCAGAGTACAGGCAGACTGCAGAATGCTTCTTCCTTCAGATAAAATATTGTCCTGTCTTTAAGGGGCTTTTTAGTACAGAGACCTTTTCTGAGCAATTGTGGCTGCTGTTAAGGGATCATACAAAACAAGAAGACACAATGGATGTAGAAGAGACAACAGGAAAGCCAAATAACCACCTGTCTATAAACTAAAAAGACTCCAAGAAAAAACACAGCTGCTTTACAGTGAGAAAGAAAGTTCACTAAAAGCCTCTTTTTTGGCTTGCAAAAGGAAAAGAGGAAAGGGACAGAGCTCACCCATCAAGGCACATGCAATGGGCAGCGGTGACCCTCCTCAACTGGGTGCCTTCCAGATGTGTGGGCTACACCACCCATCCACCCCCAGCTAGTGCTGGGCTACGGCATCCCAGCAAAAGCTCCTGGTTGTAGAAAGCTAATGCCATATTGACTGTGAATGGTGGGAGTTGTAGCTCAACATGACCTTGGGGCATTAAGCTGGATCAGACCAATGGAAACAGTGGCTGGGATAAAAGTAGATTAGAGCCACTGCAGGCTGCTTTGGTGGGGTAAGGCAAGCAGAGATGTTAGTGGAGGATGATTGAAGCTGTAATCCATGTTTGGGAAAGCCAGCAGCCATACTGTCTGATGTCAGCCTTCCCAGGAAGACCAGACAGGATGAGCTAATTCTACTTTATTGTAAAGCTACATTAATAGAACCTTGGAAATCTGAAAATACAAATTTCCCACCCTCTCTTTTTACAGCCAGATAAGTTAGGGAGGTTCCTTTATGAGTTTCTTCCCCTGCTCATTATGTAGCTGTAGGCTATACCCTCTTTTATCTGATCGTTCCCTAGGCAGCATCTCTTCCCCTCCATCTCCCGAGGTCATTCCCACCTACCATTACCTCAGAGATAATGTGATATGTAGTCCAAAATATCTGTAAGGCACCAGAAAAGAATAACCTAAAGGAGGGGTGCAGTAAGGTGGTACTGGCTTTGCATGCAAAGTTCCACTACCATCCTTAGCCTTCTCTGAGGTGGTTGAGAAAAAACTCTTGGCTCCAATGTGGGAGACATGGTATCTGTGAAAGCAATGCAGAGCACTGTCTTAGCCTAAAGCAAGGACCTGGCTTCTACCTCTTCCCTGAGATTGGTAGGAGAGGGCCCTTGCTTGCTGTTGTGCTCTAGAAGCTTCTGAGATGGTGGTCTACCTTGAGCAAACCTTCTAAACCACAAAGGACTTCTCAGGAGTGCCTCTGTTTCTGCCAGGACTTTCGTAGGGAAACAAGGTTGGATCTTGCAACAGACGGTGTGGCAATTCTGCAAGGGACCTTGAACTCATCAACCACCCTGCCTTCCCCAAGGACATTCTCTCGCTCCCTCTTGTTTTTTTCGAAGCAACTCTCTGCCAAAAGACGGAGCTCCTGAAGCACCAGTCTCTGCGGAGATATTTGCCAAGATAAACATGTCACCTTTTTCATGAGGTCTCTATTAAGTTGTTTTCAGAGGAGGTAATGGAGGTGCTGTATGACACCACTGCTCAGAAAGGCTGAAGAATTAAAGCCAGGCAACCACAGCTGCCTGCTGAGAGGCCACCACTGAAGAAAGCACTTGAGAGTTTATTTGCTTTCTCTTGGCTGCTGCTGACATTTTGGAAAAGGTTTCTTTTCTGGTTTCATTTTGTGTGGTTTCCCCAACAGGTTTTCCCTTTCTACTGTGAATGTCATCTGCTCAAATATTTTGGAAGGATAAGCAGAAGAGAAAGTTGGTGTGGCAACTCTCAGAAAGACTCCAAAAGAGATGTTTCCAAATCAGTCTAAGCCAAAATGCAGTTTCTTTGGTTTTAGCCTGGTATCTTTAGTGAATCCAACCTTTGTGATTTATTAACCATGGTTTAAATTTAGCATGATGCATGCATCTGCCAATTGTGTTGTCTTCAATAAAACATGGTTTAAAAAAGTATAGATTGGTACAGCTTTGAGCAATAATTTCTGGCTCCAGGATCAGACTTTTTGATTGCACCCTGTCTGGGGACCACACAGAACCTGAAAGGGGACACTGTGACTTCAATAGCCTATCTTTGTATTGGGGTAGTGGGGATTAAGTTTTTCTGGTGCCCCGAATCCCCCCTGGGAAAATTGGGGTTGGGTTTTATGAAGGATGAAATGTTGGCTTTTAAACCTCCTCAGCTGTTTAAAAAAAAAAGGGGGGGGGAAGAGTGTTCTGCTCCAAGTGCCTTGTGCAACCTGAGTGCAATTTGATCCAGAGAGATCCCAAAGTTCCTTAAAGGGAACAGTCATCCTAAACATTCTCCAATGGATGCTGCAATTGCTAAGCCTCAATGGCTGAAAACTAGAACTTTTACCCTTACCATTTTTCATCATTCCTTACTATTCATTCCTCATCACTCTCTGCAACCAAAATCTGTTGCAAACCAAAAGGAACTTCATTTCTATTTCTACTGTACCATAAATTAATCCCCTTCAACTTGTCCTTGCTATGAAGCAATAAAATTATTCTGTGTGGAGCCCAGGGATGGTACTGACTTAAGCTGCCTGTTAAAAGGAGTTGAATATAGTCTCACGAAGAGTGGAAATTATGGGGTCCTCCATTCTGGGAGTGCCCTGGAGGCCCTTTGTGGAACATTATGGGGTTGGCAGTGGCCCTTGGAATGCCCACTTGTGGATTAGGATGATGGTAGAATGAAGCTACTGTGTTCCTTCAGCTCAGGAAGACAAGCTGGCCATGGGAACTAGTGGGGCTCCATGGAACAGGTTCTTATGGATCCACCAGGTAGGCTGCCATTCTCCCAATCAGCTCCTTGCCTTTACCACATCCTCTGCCCGTTTGCTCCATGGAGGTCGGAAATGGTACTGCTGCCTTTCCTCCCAGCAGTGTCAGTTGATAAGAGAACCCAAGAGGGGTTACTGCACACTCTTAGCTATCTCATTGATGAGCCCTGATGGAAGCTGCTGAACAAAGACCCTATCTCGCCCAGAACCTGAAGCCCAAGATGTTGTCTTTGACGGCTTCAGGCCATTTGGACCTTGGATAACCTGTCCCCAAATCTGACATCTGGCTGCATTCTGTCCCAGAAAGGAGACAAGGCTGATAAAAAAGAGAGATCTAATTCTCACTGAGGTGACCAGCCTGTAACTGGCCTGCACCCAGGATTGGGGGGGGGGGGGGGGCTTCACCCACTGCAAAAGGCCTCATTTGTTTTCAACATGGTTTGTAGGCCAAGCCAGAATGGTTGGGTTCACCTTACCGTTAATCCATAAACCAAGGTTTACAATCCATAACAGCTCCATTTGTATAATCAACAGCTGAAACCAACAAGCTAGGTTACTGTTTAATACAATATGCAAATCCAGGTGATTAGTGCCAATGGCAGTTCCTTTAGGCTGGTTGCCTTCCTGGCTGGTATTTGAAGTGGGGATAAAGGCTTGGAATGAGAAACAGTTTAGTCCACATGTGAATCCTCATCTGTTGTGTTCACACAATACTGTGCCCCAGGCAGGGTTAACTTACCCATAATTCAGTCTGTTTACTTGTTTGCTTCAGCCAACATAATGTATCATCAAGTGACCCCAGAGGGTTTAGAGCTGCCTGGGTTCACATAACACCGAGAGTCATTGAATAACCAATCACATTTGAATCCTATGTGCTGTGCACATTGAACTATAAAGGGGTCCAGGTGTCGTCAGACTTCCCCAAGCTGCCTTGGGGTTACAAGGTCTAGCTGATGCTCACTTATCTAGTTATCAAGGGGACTTGAGATCAGTTCTGGGACCACGTTGGTCCCAACCTTGAAACAATGTCTTCAGTGATCCTTGAAGACTTACGGCTCCCATCACTGACTGACTTAAATGAGCAGGAAATGGGACTTTTTTTTTTAGCATCTTGGCTGGGTCCCATGTTTCCGATCTGAAATTTGCAGCTGTCCAGAGGCTGTCTGATATTCCACCTTCGATCTTTCTTTTTCAATCCAGCATTTCACATCTTTCCTGAGAGAGTTTTGAGGGGGTGGGTAGGAAAGAAATGGACAGTGAAAAAAAAAAATGAAAAAGAGCACAGCAGCTTCAGTTGTCATGTTATGGGTTTTTACGACACACTGCAGGAAATGTGGCTTTCCTGCACTCTGGCAGCAGACCGACAGCTGCAGTCGCTAAACTCTCCTTGCAGCTGAGAAAGGGAGGGCTTCAGCGGCTTGAAATGAGATATTGTGTACCAGATGGGATTCCTCTGAAAATATCAAAATGCTAGCCATTTCCTGTCATGCTTCTGGACGGTATTTGCTGGCCTGCTCCAATGTAAAAAAAGAGGAACAAGGAGCAGTATGTAAAAGGTATCTGGATCTTGACCTTGCTGGTAGGCATACCAAGATTTTGAATGTGGGGACGGTGCTCTTTTCATTCTCTTTGGGGCTAGCTGGCTGTATTACTTTTGTACTCTGGAAGCTGGTAAGTCTTGGGCACCGTGACTCAGCCTTCCCCAGTTGTATGCCCTCCAGATAACCTGGAGCTGCCATTCACAGGATTCCCTGCCTGGATGGTGGGCCCCAGGTTAGGGGAGGCTGTTTTAACTTCTGGATGGGTCCAGTCTACAAGAATCCATGTGACTGTAACTGAGCAAGCTTCAGAAGTCAAATGCATAGCCTTTATAACTGCCCTAGAATTTCCAAACATACAAGGGCTAAACTAACTGCTTCGTAGCAAATCCAAGTCAAGACACATGTGATGCCAAGCAACTGCATTGTTAGCCCTGTGAGGTAGTCCAGACAAGAAGCACAACCAAGAGTCCTCGCTCTATCTTTATTGTCAGGTTATATTAACAGAATCTTGCAAGACTGAAAATATTTCTCCCCTCCTTTCCTTTTATTCTGAGAAAACTAGGGAGGGTCCCTTCTGAAATGCTTCCCATGCCCCTTTTCCTTCTGTGGGCTGAGATACCTTTTGCATCATGGTCGTCTAAGCTGCAACTCTCCCTCTTGTCTCCCAAGGTCATTCCCACATACTACTACGTGCATCTTGTTAGGGGGAAAGGTGCAATTCATAGAAGAGAAACAAACGTATGGAAGGAAAGGCGATATACGGGCCAAATGCCTACGCTCACCCTTTACCCAATGCCACTGTTTATTTTAACTATGGTTTACTGAACAAGCCACATGGTTATGCTCGCACATTGCTGGGAGTCGTAATTCAGCAACTTCTACAGCATCATACTTGCCTACCACTGACTTACTCAACAGGGGAATAAAAGGACATTGCAGTGCCATAACTTACATTCTGCTTTGGAAGGCTGGAGCTGATCTGGGTTAATGACTGTTCGGCTGGCACTATACAGACACGAAGGGCCAGACCGCCCTCCTCCCAAGTCTGTTGCAGCCCTAAGACTTGGAATGGAGCTCTCTTCTCTTCTCTTTCTTTCAAGCAGGAAACCTGCAGTTGTGTTTGAAAAGACAACACAGATTAATTGCTAATAACTCGATCTTCAACTGAACTGCAATATATCCTGGGAGGGTTTTGCTCCAAAAACAGGACATAGCTAACTTTTAGCCAATACATCTGTTTCTCCTTAACAACCAGCTCCTAATATTCCATCTAGTGTCAGACAGAAAAATTCTCAATACCGTTTTTCCCCCTAGCAGTTCTCATTCAACTTTTGAGGGAGAGAACTTGCTTTTGAAACTTCTTCAAATAGTCTATATTGGCTATATCAACTATATGAACAGCACTTTGGAGGGATACACTTACAGGTTTTCATCAGACACCCCATGATGGAGAATCACAGCCCACATTGGCCCCGTACCCCCATTTATACCCCTCCCCAAGGCCTTGCAAACAATACAGCATAAAAATGGTAATTTGGGGCAGCATGGTATCCTCCACTTTAGATCACAAATTAAGGGCACCCCTCCCCAAAGTAAATTAAGCTCCAAAGCAGACCATGCATCTATTTTGAGCAATCTTCCCCCCAAACAAGGCCAAAATTTCAGCCCCATTTCCTCCCTAGAACACAGGGTGATTTATCTCCCTGTCACTTTCACCTTTGGCATTCAGAAGGTTATGCAAGAGAAAGAGGCTGGTAGCTCCTGTTAATTTTGTAGCAGGAACTAAGAACAGAGAGTCCTCATCCACTTCCATATTCTCGTGCTGCAGCAATGCTGTACGCTGCCTTTATTGATGATAATGGAGCCAATAACCTCAGCTAAAAATCAATACAAAGTGATTATGCCATTACGAGATGGCACAAGCCTTTTTTTCCCAGCAAGTCTTCACATTACCCCGGTAATGTGTGCTAATAGTTTTAAATTTATCAGTCCCCTTCTGCTTCCATTTGGAGGAAGGAGACACAAAAAGGTTCAGAAGGAAAGGAGGAATTGAATTTGCTCCTTAATTGGCTGGATGGCTCTAAAAAGAAGGTGGTTAAGCGGACTTTTTGTCAAAATTACTAGCCCGCAAAGTGAACACAGAAAAGACACCCAACTGGGCCATTTGCTCATTAGGGGGCAGGGATGGTTAAAAGGGATTTTATTTTATTTTTTATAGAAATATTTTTAAACTAAAAAAAAAAAAATCTTACAAGCACACACAATAAGGCCGCACAATAAAAATTCCCAAAGATACGGATGTGCCTCTTAACCCCCTCTGAAGACTACTTCAAATTGTCATGAAATAAAGAGGGACTCTGAAATAAATAGAGAGGTGTTCCATTAATGGCATTTTACTGATTTCATGTAATCTAGATTCACTTTAAATGTAAATAAAATCCAGTAAAGTTTGGAATCCGCCCCCCCCACCTTTACCATGGATCTGCTCACTTTTAGGGTCAATCACCCCAATCTTTTAAAGGCCAAGGGTAGGGCTTCTTGGAAAAGATAAAGTATCTCCCTCGGGTTTTCTAGACTTGAAGGGCTGGGTTCGATAATTTAGCTGATAAGCAAACTGGAGGCATGCGTGGTAAGCAATCACATGAGTCAGCTTCATGAGCATTGCTTGGGTCATTCACACCAGATGCTAAATCAAAAGGTATTTATAGCAGGAAGGGGCATATTTAAAAGTCACACATTTTTTCAAAAGCATTAAATTAGCAGCTGATTAAATTCCCCATGGAAGCTTTCCTTGGGCTTCTGACAAATCTTTCAGGCATGTTTCAGTTCCATTTCAGCGCTTTGTGTCTGGAGTGGCAATGTCTGAAACTTGCTGGATGTTGGTTACTTGGAAAACAACCTGGGTAGCTTTTGCCTGGATTCTCAGGCAACAAAGATGTCTTGGACCAGCATGGCTGAATTCACTGAAACGGACTGCAAAGGGTGGGCGGAAAATATGTGCTCCCATCAACCCAGTATAATTTTTGTAATCACTGTCCTCTGAATTTGAAATCAAAATGAGGCTTATTCTCTGTCTCCAGTTCTCCTAACATTCTATGGGATGAGGTGGTATATCAGCTGAAACATAATGTTTGTTACTTGTTTTCTGAATTAAATATGGTTTCTCCTCTCATTTTATCTGACTTCCTGGAAAAATGAATTCCGGTGAAAGGAACAAAAGGTATAACTTCAAAATGGAGCAACTGACAAACTAGACAGAGCTACTCACTTCCTACAGGGAATCTCAAATTGTGTACAAGGACATAACCAACCAACCAACCAACCGAACAGGCAACCCTAACCCATCAGATATCTATATGAGGATTGCGCAGAGTTAGCAACCATGAACTGCTATGACTGATCCGATCAAATGGAAGACTTAGGCAGATGGGAAAATATATGGCTGGCTGATTAGTATTATGAACAGAAGCATTCTACGCTGCAGCATTTTGTTGCAAAACTTCTTGTAATTTCTTACTTAGTTGCATCATACAAATTCAAGGAGTTCTTCTCACCCCCACCCCAGACATACTATTTTGCCTTTATGCCAATCCTATGAGATAGCTTAGACTACAAGATGGCAACTATTCCTTGGTTCATCACCCTTTGACTTTTGATCCATTCCTCTACCTTTGAACACTTGAATCCTCACTTGTTTCAAGTGTCTATATTGGCTGTCGCTAACTGAGTGGGAGATTATTCATGTTGCATGTAGAAGATCTAGGGTTCCAGCCTTTAGTTACAAGATAAGTAGTAAGTGATAGGAAAGATCCTCCTCTCCCTAGAATCTTGGGTCAACTTTGTTCAATATGGACACTGTTCAGATGTGTGGACTGGACAGAATCGGAGTTGGTGTCACCTTCTCTACTGATAACCCATGGATCTCTCAACTGCTGCTCCATGTAGCAACACATTCAAAGCAGCTTACTGCATCCTGATGATGACTCCTAAAGGAGATGAAGTACAATTCCCAAAATTCCTAACTGTCAACTTTTTCCTCACATGTTTATCAGCCCAAAAAAGGAGTGTTTTTATGAAATAATGTGCAGTCCCTCCGCTGATCTTCTTGGGAGTCCCTCTCCATATTTCTCACTACTGCAGTTGATGATGCTGAAGCCAAATGGGGGGTTCCACACAAAGCTATTATTATATAATCACCATGCCTTGTTTACAGTGTTTTTCCCTTGCAACCCTCCTGTGTTTTCCCATTGTTAATTCCACCTCTTTTCTTTCAACCAGCAGCAACAACCAAATCCCATTAACCAGTGAAAGCTGGAATATCTTGCACAATGCTTTTTGATGGATGGTGTTCAGCAGCTCCATCTGGAAGCCCTCTTAAGGGCTTGGAGTTGACTAGCCTAATTCCTGTTGAACTCTGTACCATGAAGAAGAGCAGAAGAAGGTATAAAAACATTATTTTATGCTCCCTCTGCTTCCTCAAGGAGGAAGATCCCACAGCTGCCTTTTACCATTCTTCTTTGTGCAGAGAGAAATACTAGAGACTTAGGGCTAATATTTGTTTGCTTGCAGATACACAAACAGATACTCATTTCCCCCCCCTAATATCTGTTTATTTGCAGATCTAGAGACTGAGGGGGAGGATGGGAAGGAGAGCCCCCCCCCCACATATCCAGACACATAATATGAGTATTTAAAACCGCAGCAATCATTTCCCCCTAAACAAGAAAGACTTCCTTTCTTAGATCTGCCCTTGTGTCTTTCCATTACATCTTACATTCTAAAGAGCGACATAATGAAGATGGAGCCTGTTTATTACTGCAGATGGGTGCTTCTGCCAGAAATAGCTCCTATGTTGGCAATTCAATGATTAACCCTTGAGAAGCCACACAAAGTCGTGCCTAAATCAAACATGCAATGGGACAGCCACCATTCTTGATAATGCATTTTGTAGAGGTACCCAAAGCTGACACCATGTCCCCCCCCCACTCTCAAATCCTTGCCATCACATTGAATTACCATCACCTTGTTTCTTCTCTTTAGTTTTCCTTTTCCTAACATGATTTGAAAACCAGGACCCAGATTCCAGCTTGACTTTAGAAGCAGCCACAGAAGACTGTGATACTTCATTTAAATAAGCATCCATTGCTTTCAAAGGGGAAGGAAGGAAGGGAGGGGGGGGGAGGAAGGATGGAAGGAACGAATTCCTCAAGAAATATGGGCTACAAAAGTAGGAAACTGCTTAAGCTTGCTTGCTTCTATTTTAATCAAGTGAAGAATTGGTGGACAAGAAAAGAGTAATCATGGAGTAGGGTGGAGATGGCAAGAGGAAGGAAGAATACCATGTGTGTCACCATGATGGGAGAAGAAAAATAAGGGCCATGAGTCAGACATAGTGGAGACTTTTGTGTCCTTGTGATGTGAATGGAAGAAACGTGGAACTTAATTCTACGTGGGCTGAGTCAAAAGGAAGAGGCAAATCAGCCAATTTCATTTTCATTTGGTTTCTCATCTCCCTAATGACAAGTTCATTTTGGCCCTGTTTCCACATCAGATTATAAAAAAAAAAAAAAAAAATTGTGTGTTCGTGTGCTGGTTTTTTTTTTAGAGATACATACTGTGGTACATGGAATACATTTTATTCATTTATTTACTGCAACTTATATGCCACTCCAAATCCAGAGAACTGCATTACAAAATTCTGAAAAAGCAGCGTTTAGCATACATGAGCCATCTGTTCATCTGTAGGTATAATAGATAAAAATGGGGCAAGTCTTTTTTAAAAATTAATGGAAAAAACCCTCATTTCTCATTAGTCAGAAATTCTATTTGGGGAAGAACAGAGGTTAGGGGACTCCATCCCTACTAAATGGAGTTAGGATTGCCCCCCAAGATGACAACCCCAGGCACACTTGTCTGGATACAACTCCCAGTGACTTCATTGTGATTTCCCCCAAAGATACTCCAAGATATACACAGAGTTTGCTTCTGAACTTGACAGAGCACTGAAAGTACTTAACTTTGGTTTGACCGTGCCATCTTTAAATGTTTAAATCTTTTTAATGCCCTAATTGATTTTTTTAAAAGGAACATCTATAAATGAATGCCAGGCTCTTTCTCATTGCTCCAATGGCTGTGTACCCAATGCCTAGAATTCTAGAAGGCAGGAACGAGCAGCTTTGTTTTGAGAAATTGGATAGAATATTGCCTGCAGATTATTTTACAGGAAAATGATAAGAAGGACCAACATTCCTTTGAGGATTTTTTTTTTTTTCCAGTGAGATCAGAAGTCAGGGAAGAGTTATATGGAATACATCGGAGGAGCTGGATTTCCTTCTCCCATGCCAACAGTACACCACCAATTTTTCCTTAATTTCCAAGGCTTACTGTTGAGCTAGTGCATCCATGCACACTTGAAAAAAAAACTGGAAATTTTGTACCATTCTGTACAGAATCAGATCCCTGGCTTAGCATCTTACACAGCGCTCACTTGAACTCATTGACAGGACTTTCAGAGATTCCTGAAGGCATTTTCCAGCTCAATCTGGAGAGGCTATGGATTGAAACCCAAATCTTTTGCATGCAGAAGAGATGTCTTGCAACTGAGCTACAGGGCTTCCACTCAAGTGTATGAAGCTGAGAGAGTAGCTGGTTCTGACCCCTTTCAAAAGAAAGTAAATGAAACAGACTTTTGAGAAGACCTTTCAAGAGTTCTGGAAGTTATAACACTTATGGCCTGAAGGATGCCCAATGTTGGGTTGACAAGAATAATGCCACAAGGAAAGAGAAAGTGACAATGTGTTTTTAAAACAGCTAAACATTTCTCACACATCCTCCTTCCCTTAGTCTTGACTTTTCCAGCCTTTATTTTCCATCCAGATTGAGCAAAACTGGGGCTTGGTGTTTGAGGTGTTTGGCTATGAGACAAAATTCTAGTGTACATCTTTGTCCTTGAGGCTGCTACACTCACCAGGGACAGGAGCCAGGTCACAACTGCAGGGTAGATGCTGGCAGCAGCCGAAGTGATTCCTGGAAAGACGTGGCTCTGTTGGCAGCAAGGTGTCACTTGTCCACAGCTGGAGAGGCCAATGGTCAGAAGCAGCATGTTGCTTTCAGTATGTTGGTGGACTGGTAACATGTTGACGGGTGCAAGATATGAGGCCTCCTGTTGACCCAGAAAAAGGACCGTCTTATGAACTTTAAACTGCATTATGCTTACTCATGTGTTATAATTTGCCAACTAGTAAAATCAAACCAAACCAAAACACACAAACAAAGCATTAAGACAAAGCATTTGTTAAGAAGCACTATTCTAACTACAGTATTTTATTTTGACATTCTAGGAAACATATTCTAATCATTTCAACTTATAAGTTACTGGAGTCATGGCTTGCTTAATTACATTTGTTTAATGGATGTGTACAACACACTAAACCACAAACTACAGCTTACCAATCAGAAGGACTGGTTCAAATGGCAATTTAAAACAAGGCCATTCAAACCATGATATAACACTGCATATCTTGTAAACCTAGTGGTTAGTGATGGATTAGGAGTCAGGAAATCCCTGTATAATCGCCACTCAGTCAAGAAGCTCATTGGTGACCTTGGATTAGTCAATGACTCTCAGTTTAAACTACCTCACTGAGGTCACTGTATGAATACAATGGGATGGTGCAGGGAGAAAACATCTACATCAGAAAACATGGGTTAAATACAGAAAATAAAAACACCTCTCTCTTGTAAAACAGACTAAGCTAATCAGACCGATTTCATGCTACCACACTGAAAAGTGAACACAAAGCTGCAGATTGGAGTTAAGGTGCACCCCAAGGCTCATAAGGCTGGTGTCAGCAGTTCAGCCTCACCCCAATCCATTAAAAATAACAAATGATCAGGTCAGATTTTTATGGAAGGCTTTTGTAAGCAGATAATCTACTCTTATAACCGAAGTCCTCATCAAAAAACAAGCAGGCTCTTCTACCATTTGATGGGCTCTGTGCTGTTGTTGCACTCGATTTGGGGCAACAAGGAGTTTCATCTTCAGCATAGATTTTTTTATTCACCAATGGCAGGAATTAGGTATGCATCCTAGGCCAGCACGAACCTGTCATCTTCTCTGCATGATAGTTTAGGCAAGGGTGGAAAAAAGAGCAACCAGGTGGCATGGGGTCAGAGCAAAGCATATTGAAATGACCCAGCCAGTTCTGTAGACAGTGAGTAGGACAAGCTGAGTTCAGGACTATGGACAGCGACATCACCACCGGATCTCAAGACAAATTACTCCAGCGCTACCTCAGCATGGATTGGATTTGATAGTGAGGCCAGGATGGTACTGATGTGCGGTTTAACTCTGATACAACTTGGATTGTCAGTTTGATTAAACATTTTTAACATGTCCAACAATCTGTGTCAGTTTGGACTAGAACTGTGGAGACCCAGATTCTAGTCTATACCCAGCCGGGGAAGACAAATCACTCTCTCTCAGACTAACCTATCTCACAGGGTTGTTACTGTTGTTGTTATTTACATTTATAACCTGCGGAATCCCTAAGGACTCTCAGTGGTGGACAGATAAGAAAATATACTGTACAACAAACAAAATGCAGTAAATAAGGTACATATGAAACAATATACAATAAACAACGAACAGAAAGCATATACATTCTAATGAAAAGCATATAATAATGTTAAATTAACCAAAATAAAACTATAACCAAGATGGGGTCAAGGCCCAAATATCCTCTGGAACAGCTGTTTTGAGCAGCTTCTAGAAGACAATCAAAAGATCGTTGCTGTGGGGAAGAAAAGACTTAACCCTACACCACCTTTCCTTGAGGAAAGACAGAATAGAAACCTAACTAATAAATAAATGGTTCTATTTTCTGAACTGATCTGCAGATCTCTAATTCAACTCACCTTCCTAATGCAATTCTGAAAGTCAACTCAGTCTGAAGCATCACCAAATCCTCTTCAAAGTTGCCAACTGAAGCTTCATACCTTCCTACAGGATAATCCTGCAGCAAATGGGTTATCTGAGGGACCATCTCTCCCCCATTATATTGACCCGTCCCACCTGGTCAAGCAGAGAGGGTATGCTGCGGACCCCGTCGTCGAAAGAATGTCGACTGGTGGGGCCCAGGAGAGCCTTCTCTGCTGTGATCCCCACCCTATAGAATAGCCTCCCCCCAGAGGTGAGGCAGGCCCCTACTCTCTTGACCTTCCAGAAAGCAGTTAAGACCTGGCTTGCCAACCTGCATGGGGCAAGAAAAGGGGCAATCAACCCTGGGGGTGGCTAGCACCTTGAAGATGCTCCTGTATGTTAATATCTTTTCTACCAGCACCACCTTGGAAGATATTATTATTTATATATTTGGTTTTTATTCCATTTTTATACTATTTTATTGTATTTTAATTAATATTTGTTATTTTTATTGTAAACCACCTAGAGTCACTTCCTTGTGAGATGGGTGGTGATCAGATTTGAAATATTAAAAAAAATGAAACAAAATAACCTCATCCTTCAAGTGCCGTACTGTAGCTGGCACCTTCTTTTTGCTGATTTCTCCTGGATGGAGAAGGTTGGAAACATGATTGACAGGTCATAGAATGCTTGGTGGAGCTTTCCTATTCAGCAAAGGGCTCTGAAATCCATTCTTTAGCATTGAGAGACAACAAATAAGCTCAGTTCTGAGCCATGACAGTTCCTTAGAGGTATCAGAGATTTATAGCCTTAGATGCAAGAGAAAGCCATGAGTACCTTTATTTTCCACAAATGTGTGTAATCCTCTTCTGAAGGCCACCCAAGGTGGTGACCAGTGCTAGTTTGTCGTGGTGAATTTGACAGATTGATTAGAGACAATGTGAAGAAATCATGACCCACCAGAACTGGCTTCTACGTAGAAAAGGTGAGAAATGCATAATCAGGTCTGCCAATAGAGAGGCCATCTTTTTGGCACTGGGGATGAAGAATTCTTGGGGAAAACCTGGAGAGATTTGGCAGTTTCTAGAAAACTGCTTAGAGGCATAGCTGAGGGCATTCCTTCTGGTTATTTTCACCCCAGTCTTGGTCAAGGCAATCAAGCAGCTTCACCGGTGAGTGGTAAATTGCTGTCTGTAGGTATCTGCCAAATGTTACACTTTCTGTGCAACGCAAGCTGACTTTTCTAGAGCCTTCAGCAGTTCTAAGGAAATTCCCTGGCAGTCACTCTCCTTTGCTTTGTGTAAAAATGGGTTGAGACTTGCACTGCGGGCCCCCAGGCCAAACTGGGAGAGGCGAGAGTATGCAGAAAACAAAGCCAAGTAACCTGAGCTTTTGACAGAGGGAGCTGTGGAATTTGCACCTCAGGTTGAAGGTCTCAAATAACTTATTACACTGGCATTTGACATTTTCTCCAGAAGCATCCAGAACAGCTCCTATGAAGCTTTCCCCATTCTATCTTCATAATGCCCCTGTGACATAGACAAGGTAGAGAAACAAACAACTTGTCAAACTTGTGGTTAAGTGAGAGTAAAGAGCTAAAGATCTGAAAAATGGTGGAGATCCAGGCATTATATCCTTCTTGTGCTACTAGGGACTGCTCAAGGGAGCTCTTGGTTTGATCACCGCTGCACTGTGGGGCCACCCAAATAATGGCTGGATGTGCCACTGTTGCCTTTCAGTCTTGATTGACCAGGTGATCAGAAGAATCCAAGGGCCTGCCCTGCCCATAACGCTGATCCTCCATGCTTGCTTCCTCAGCCTCAGCAATTTGTCACCCCACCTTGACTTGTTACCAAATAAAGGTGGGATATAAATCTAATAATACATAAATAAATCTCAGAAGGGATTTCAGCGCTGCCTGGTTTTCTTCTCCAGAACCTATTTGCAACCCATCTCTGATTTTGTTTTTTCCCCTCTGAGGATCTATTTGCTTCTGATCTTTGCTTGTTTTGGGCCTTGGGCCTTGGGTCTTATTGTCTGGCAGAGGCCTGCCTTCCCAATTCCAATTGTCCTATTTTGTGGATTTGTTCCTTTTCCTGGGGATACACAAGCAGGTACCCAGGGTTAAAGCAGAGGGCCAGAGCCTTCTAATATCCTATAATTTGAGCCAAGCTTTCAGTTGAACGGCAGGACGCATCCCTGTCTTTTGAGCCAATAATCCGCATTTTTTACCTTATACATTCAAATTGGAATGGAAATGTATCCCCAACTTCCCTTGTGCTCCATATGCCCATAAACGGCACAATTATGTCATCCTCTCCAAAGAGACAGGATTACATTTTACTACTGAAGAAAGACATTTTAGAAATGTCAACAATTTGTTTCTTGCCATTCTTCGGGGAAGGCTAAAATAATGACAATGCCATCTGTTAGCCGATCTGAAGTTCCACGTTAAATTGTAAAATAAATCCCAGAACCAATGTGAGAATTGCTTTGTCACGGGGGGGGGGGGGGAGAAGAGGAAGAGGAAGGGGAAGGGGAAGGGGAAGGGGAAGGGGAAGGGGAAGGGGAAGGGGAAGGGGAAGGGGAAGGGGAAGGGGAAGGGGAAGGGGAAGGGGAAGAAGAGGAGGAGGAGGAGGGAAGAAGAAAAGGACACTCATAATTGTGCTTTCAGCAGCCTGGATTTGCATTATTAGAGAAAACATCTGACTGTAGTAAAGTGGGTAATGCTGACAGTAATGGACTTTTAATACTTTCAGTGAACGCACTTTATTACTAAATTTGTATTTCATAAAATTAGCTATTTCCTGTATATTCAGCATTCTGAAGTCACCAATCTGAAAAATATGAATCTGTCAGGATGGCACTGAAATTTCTGGCCTTTGGCTGCACTGCCTATTTTTTGAACTGCACGATGTTCAAACTGCCACAAGCGATTGAAATACCCTGACAAAGTCAGGGCACAAATACGCATAGTTCAGTAAGCCGCTGTTTTCTTTGCCAGTTTCTCTCTCTGCCCTCTTTTTATATATATATATATATATATACACACACACACACATTTCTGTGGTTGTGTGTGTGCTATGATGCCAGGGAAGTTCTAGATCAGATGTGGATTTAGATTCCTAACAATATTTATTTATTTTTTTAAAGCTTCTAGACCCTTGTGATCATGATGCTACAGTTGAAAAATGTTTAACAGCCAAATCAGAATTCCAAGAGTTGGAGGATAGTAAAAAAAAAAAGATAAAGGCTCCCTCGAGTCAAGTCCACCTCCAGGGGACTGCATACATTTATGTCCATTTAATTTTCTTAGCAACAATAGAGAAATGGTTTCCTACTGCCTTCCCAGTCTAGCTTACAGGCTAGGATTTTCTGATGGTCTCCCATAAATACTAATCCAGTCTAATCCTTCGCTTTTTCCCGTATCAGCTAAGGTCAGCTAAGCGCTGCTGCCTGCTGGAAGTAAGTAAGAGAAGCAGAATAAATTATGCTAAATAAAGAAGATTGCAGAACAAATGATGCAGAAGTAGGTGAACTAGCCGAAACGTGTTTGATTTGCATAATGGTACAGAGGCTGAAAAATGCCGTTCTGGGCACGGAATTTGTCTCTGGTGTCCTCTCAAGCGGTCACACGCACCCTGCCTCTCTGGCCTTAAGCTTTTTACAACTGTGAACGGCCATGCAGAACATGCCTGGAAATAACCATAACCCATACATCTGGGGAGACAGAGCCTTGTAGAATGGAACTCGGTGGGGCAAAAGTGTTCAGTTTCAGGGGTGTGTCTCCAGATACTTTTTTTTTTCTCGTAGTGTTTGGGGGAGAAGGATTTGTCACTCTTGAGACCCCATTTTCTTGCAGCCACATCCCATTTCCTCATAGCTGCTTCTCCACGCGTACCAATTGCATGTCTTTCAAGAAGTATTCAATCGTTTATTTCGATCCAGACTGGCCTTCCTTCCTTAGGAGCATTAGAGAATTGCCCTATGTCCCAAACATTGGTGAGAGGGCTGCATGCTATCAACCTTTAGGTCAGTGTTTCTCAACCTTGACAACTGGAAGATGGGTGGACTTCAACTCCCAGAATTCCCCAGCCAGCCATGCTGGCTGGGGAATTCTGGGAGTTGAAGTCCACCCATCTTCCAGTGCCAAGGTTGAGGAACACTGCTTTAGGTGACTATATTAGAACTGGACAGATATATCTCAACATTTCTCAAGGAAGTCAATAAAAGCAGTAAGTTAAAATCCCAAGCATTATTTCAGCTTTTTTGAGTTTCCCTGTTTAAAGAGCCACTGACCTCAATGGCTCACTAAAGAAACAAACCAAACACAGAAAATATACAGTAATTTGGTACTGAATTCACCTGTTTTCAGGATTTGCACAGTACACCAAACTAACCCAAAGAGTTCCTTTTGTACATCAGGCTGAGCCCCCCAAACTTAGCAAAATTAAAACTAACCAAGGTTGGTTTGATGTGGAAATGCAACCATCAAGTTTTGAACTGACCTGGTGAAGCATGCTGTGTGAAAACTGCTGGGTTTTTTAAAAGGGTTGATCCAGGCCAGTATTTCTCAACCTCAGCAACTTGAAGATGTAGGGACCAACTCCCAGAATTTCCCAGCCAGGTGCTGGGAAAACACTGATCTAGGCCATTTCTTAATGACCATTCAGTCTGCCATAAATATAAATGGGGAAACTTACTAGCCCATCCTGCTGTTGAACAAGCAAGGTGGCTTACCCATGTGACAGTTAGTTCCACCAAAACTGGCTTTCAAGTGTGTATTTAATACGTCTGGTCATTCATTTCACCCAACCCCCAAATGAACCCAAGGTTTACAAGAGACTCATTTCTTTCATACTTCTATAAGACCATTAACATTTTTATAATTAGAGAGAAAGGACTGAAAGATGCTCACACTGGGCTCAGCTGCAAGAGCTCCCTTCCCTATCATAATTGGGATCTAGCAACAACTCATCAGTGACCAAAGACTTCTGCTGAGCTCCTCCTACACGTATCTGACCTCCTGCTCTGTGATCTCTCTCATCCCTAACATCCTGATGAAGCAAAAACATGTAATTAATTTTTTCCTGGCCAAGACTATTTTAAGCTGGAAGGGGACAAATGAAGGACCTGTTATCTTTGTCAGCATGTGCTGCAGAGAGACAATTGCATTCAGGGCTATCTCTGGGCATCTAGTAGCAGCCACAAGGTTGCAGATGGCATGATGTTATTATGCAAATGATGCCATTTGCAATCCTTTGAGCAATGACATCATGCTATGCTTGATGTCAGTAACACACCCCTTCCCTCTCCCCCTCCTCTGGGACATCTGTGGTGGTTTCTGATTCTGCTTGCATTGCTTAGTCTTTTTAACAAGGCTGCATCTCTACTAACCCAAGAGTAAGCCTCATTAAACAAACATCGGAATAACCATGTACATTTACACTGTACAAATAAAAATCAACCTAGAAATTCAATGAGAAGGAAGTGTTTCTTGCTGCATTTCATGTGAATATGCAGTGTAGCACCCGTGGTCCTATTGCTCTTCTCCCTTAAAAGCAAAGATGTCCTCCAGTTTCTTTGTTTGTTTGTTTATTAAATTTCTCACCCGCCGTCTCCCCCCAATGGGGGAACTCTGGGCGACTCACAACAAACATTAAACACACACACACACACACACACAAAACATCAATTAAAAGCACCACTAAAAAAGGGGAAGGAGAGTCCAAGATGATGAAAAATCTGAGGCTGAAGACAGGAGGCCTCTACAAGGCTAGCCATCCCCATGCTTGAGGTATTCCCTCCCCACCCCAGGCCAAGTGGCAGAACCAGGTCTTCAAGGCCCTACGGAAGGCCAGGAGTGAGGGGGCCAGTCGCACCTCCGGGGGCAGAATGTTCCAAAGAGCGGGGGCTACTGCAGAGAAGGCCCACCTTCTGGACCCCAGTCGAAGTTCTTTCACCGAGGGGGTCTGTGTGATCGGGTGAGACGGGTTGAAGTCATAGGGGAGAGTCAGTCCCTTAGATAACCTGGTCCCATGCCATGTAGGGCTTTAAAGATGATAACCTTTAAATGAAGGTTATTTAAATAACAGTTAAATGCTCAGCCAATCATGCAATGACTTTGCCTTCTTCTGAGATAGATGTTTTCAGTTTCCCAGTCTTGACCTTGTCAGCCCTGGAATGCATCCCTTGAAAACTTTCTCAGAACTGGGCAGTGAAAAGTCCTCTCTCCTTTGAGCAAAGATAGACAAGAAAAGATAAAGAAACCCTTAATCAGAGACTTCGGTTGGTTGGGTCTCTGTGGAGACAATCCCTGCAGGGCTTGAAATACAGAATACGCGCCTCTCGAAGGTTGCTGGAAAGGTGATGATCTCCACGTCTGCTGCCATGGATCTTGTTGCACAAATAAATTGGCATCGCTTTATCCGTATTGTCTACAACACTGCCACAAACATATCGCTATAGAGACGAGGCCACCAGCTCATTAACGGCAATTTAAAGCGTGAGCAAGGATCTGCAATGTTGGGGATGATTTTTAGGGGAAAAAAACCTCTTTCCCCCATTCAAGTGGCACAGTCCTTGGTTGCCATGAGACATCTGAAGATGTTAGAGAAGATGACATCTGAAAGATGTTAGAAGAGTGTTTCTCAACCTTGGCAACTTTAAGATGTGTGGACTTCAACTCCCAGAATTCCCCAGCCAGCATGCTGGCTGGGGAATTCTGGGAGTTGAAGTCCACACATCTTAAAGCTGCCAAGGTTAAGAAACACCGTGTTAGAGGAACACAAATCTAAAGATAGCCTAGAAAATGCTTTTGGCACCACCAGTCCTGATGGGGGCTGCCTATTCAGTTCATGTAACATTAAAACGGGCAGCCCCTACAGAGTTTGTGCCCTCTGAGCCCCCTTTTCTGGCAACGAACCACCAATTCATAGAACTGCCATTTCCCACAATATGTATGCAGATAAGTACATTCCAGCTTGAAGCTTGCTACAACCTCAAAGCAAAACAATATCCTAAGGCCAAAATAGCTACTTCCCCTTTGGTAACATCGTTAGCATTGTGGTCCTGTTTGCTACAGCTCTTGACTGCAATAAATAAGAGAAGGAAGGAAGAGAAGGGCAGCCCCAGGCCAAAACAAGATTGCTCACGATCCCCTCTTGCAACTTTTGACCAACTTTTGACAAAATTGTAGAAGGAATGACAACTTTCTTCGCTCATGTTTGCAGAGGCAGATACCTTTGGGTTTGACTCATCTTGTTGACCGAGGATTCATTTTTGGCAGGTACAAACTTTGAGTGCTTGGGAAAGTATCAATCTCCTTCTCCATATATATAAATTGATCTAATAAATAAAAAAGGATTTCTAGGTCTGGATCATACATTTAAATAATAGCTACAGCAATAGCTGCCTTAGGAGTTTATCTTGCTTGTGAGCTTTTGTACATTTTTTCAGGAGTTAGCCTCTAAGACAGCCTCTCAACCTTGGCAACTTTAAAGTGTATGGACTTCAACTCCCAGAATTCCCCAGCCAACATGCTGATTGGGGAATTCTGGGAGTTGAAGTCCATACAGCCTAAAGTTGTCAAGGTTGAGAAACACTGCTGTAAGGGGAAAGGAATATGGCTGGGCTCAGATACTGTATCTATAGCAAGATGACTTGCTGGCCTGCAAATAAGTGATTTGTCCTTCACTGATGATTGCAAATCCAAGCCTTCTGATTTTGCATCTTTATTCAGAAATAGGTTCTAATGGCTTGAATGGAAGTGACCACCAAGTAACTGAGCTTCAGGTGGCAGCGTCCCTGCCAATTCTTATGGTGGATTGCAAAGATCTTCTTGAACCACAGTGTTGGTGGTGGGTTTTTTTACAATCAAAAAGAGACCTTCAACTTTATTCCATAAGGTCTTCCTTCCTATTTGTTAATAGGATTCTGGAGCCATCTGGTGGCTCTTCGAAAAATCACTGTCTAGCAAATTGCTACAAGACAATTCCCTTGGGGTGGGGGGTGGGGGAAGACTTTCAAATAGGAAATCACAAATACCCAACTTTTTTGCAGTTCACCCAATAGGTTGAATGGGCTTTGTCAAAATGGGGCAAGTTTGAGAAAGTGCTATACCACAAAACACAGAAGCAAACCCTTAATCAAGTTTAAAACTAGCCAAGGTTACGCTAATGTGTGAATGCAGGGGCTCTGAGTTTGATCTGGGTAAGCGTGTTGTGAAAACCCAGGTAGGTCAATTACAAATGTTTATTTATGTACACATTGATTTCTAGTGATTTTATGCCGCTTCAGTTATGAAACTTTAAGTGGTGCACAACAACGCCATCAGACAATATACATATTTCAGCAAAAATCAGTACAGGAACATTGTAAAGAATATCAAATCAATATACAAAAGCATATCCTAAGCATAGAAGGAATGCTTGCATAATAAGCAAAGTTAGATTTTGTGTGGGTGTGAAAGGGTGAGTGTACATGAATGGCTCAACTCAGTCTATTTGGTCAGTTGATGGTTCAATGTACTGTGCAATACCCCCCTTCCCCAAATGGGTCAATTCGGTAATGAAATTAAGCATGCTAAATCAGAGAGTAGTGAATCAAAGTACTCAATCCAAATTTATGTTAATTTAGTACTTGTGCAAACCTAGCATTTGTGTGAAAGCAGCCATGGAGTATTTGCACAATGTCAAAACCCAGTTTAAACTATAGAGTGCCTAACTGCAATCTGAATCCAGTCTGTTGTACCTTTACTCACTGGAACCGTATCTCTATCTGCCATTCTGGCTCCTGTCCTGAACACACAGCTTGGAAGTAGGAGTGACTTGAAAAATGGAGATGCTGTGGCCACAACATCTCCACTCTGCAGCTCCAGCTACCTTTTCATGCACCACCGCTGGGTGTACGAGGGTGAAATGGAGACACAAAGGGCTGAGGGGAGGTTCAACCTTCCCCAGCGTCAAAGGGTGATGTGGAATTGCCCCAGATAATGGGAGTTCTGCTTGTTATGTTTCTGAATTATCCTCAGACGAGGCCACTTGAATTCATTGTTAGCTTTACGTATCATAGAAAATAGAAACAGAGGGGATTTCTGCCAAAGAACAGAGAAATCAGCTTCTCCAACAGGGGAAGGGATGAACTAAGGAGTTATTTTGAGGTTTCTCTCTTAACTTTAGATAAGGTAAGACTATTCCTATAATTATTGAACAGGATGGATGGGTGGGTGGGTAGGTGGATGGATGGATGGAAGGAAGGAAGGAAGGAATTCTAGTAATTTAGCAGACTAATGAAGGGGGAAGGAGTGTCTGTTAAAGGAGAATGTTGATTAAATCCAAATGGGATTTTACACATGCATATTCCATGTATTTTATGCATTTTATACATGCGTAGAATGGATTGGTGTATCACATGAGAGGTGTATGAGTTTTGTGCAGATGCAAAATGGCAGGTGCAATTTTGCACATGCATAGAAGCATAAAGCATACAGATTTTGTCCATGCATCTGAAGTCTGCTAAACCCAGGTCCATTAAACCAATAATTTATTGTACTTTCTAAGCGCCAGAGTAATTACTGTTCAGCTCAATTACTGAGATGCATTATGAATGGCCTGAAAAACGATCATGTTCCAAGTGGAGAACACACTAGCGTGTCACCCAAAAAATGCTACTATGTCATGAAGAACAACTAAACCTTCAAGTACAAAGCTAATGGTCCATGGTGGAACCTGCCTATTCTATCTCTGCACGATTTATTGCAGAACCACTCAATTACAGGTAGCGCTTTCTCGGTTAAGTATCACATGGCCTTGGACTGAGTTGGCTCATCCAAACCGGTTACTGGATCTTTCTGGATGGGAAGGAACATAAAGATGTAAGCTTTACTCTGAAGTCTTCCTATACTCATGATCCTGCCTTCTGATCTGGATTCTTTTTCTGATGTCATTTAGTACTTTCCCACAGCTTTCAGCTCAGTTTAAATTTCCACTTGTGGATAAGTCAGTGACTTAGAAGATGTGGCCAGAGGTGGCCTAATGCTCAGACACCAGATCAGGCAGGTGAGAGTTGGAAGGCTCAAAGTAGAAGACTTGGCCATAGTTGAACTGATGGTTGGAGGTGAAGTAAACACTGGATTAGGATTAACACTCATCAAAATGGCCCAGTTGAAAATTAACTGCACACACACATTTACCCTCTAAGTCATATTCATTTCCAAACATCAAAGGGACATGGCTGCCAAATTGCTGCTGCTTTGGTTTCAGACGTCAAAACAACTTAATTCTTCAATCTGTATATGAATCCAAAAGGAGGGAGAATGTTCTTATCCAAGACACAGAAAGCATTGCTGTCAGACCATCTTTCAGGCCCATCTTGAAAAGGACAGCTGTATGGGGACTGCTGACGCCTCTTCATCTTCCCTTTGAAATGATTTATTAATAGTTGTTTATGAAGAATGAAGATCCGTCAAAGGGAAGAGTCATGCACGGATTGCAAGCCACATAGAATTGTTTGATTGTTGGCACAGTATTCAAGTGGAAAGAATTCTATCTTTATTAGTGGTTTAAATGACAGAATGAGGAGTCTGCTTATCAGACTTGCAGATGAAAGAAAAGTGGGCTGCTACAAAACACTGAAAGTTAGGGTTGAATTCAAAACTATTTTGCTTGGTGGAAGTGCTGGACAGGTGACAGATGAAAAGAGTAGAAAGAATGAGCATGAAGACTACTTTTCTCAACCCTGGCTGAAAACCAACTTCTGTGTTTTATTATGGTCAATGATCTCATTTTTTAAGCCCCAGGAATTTTAAATCATATATTCATATAGATAGCATATTAAAAAGCAGAGACATCACCTTGCCAACAAAGATCCGCATAGTCAAAGCTATGGTTTTTCAAGTAGTAATGTATGGCTGTGAGACCATAAACCATAAAAAAGGCCGAGCGCTGAAGAATTGATGCCTTTGAACTGTGGTGCTGGAGAAGACTCTTAAGAGTCCCCTGGACTGCTAGGAGGTCAAACCAGTCAATCTTAAAGGAAATCAACCCTGATTGCTCATTGGAAGGATTGATAATGAAGCTCAAGCTCAGATACTTTGGGACTCTTTGGAAAGACCCTGATGCTGATGCTGGGAAAGACTGAAGGCAAAAGGAGAAGAGGACGGCAGAGGATGACAACAAATTCATTTTGACTGATTGGATTACGTGCCATCAAGTTGTTGTTAACTCTTAGCGACCACATAGATTTTTTCCATGATATTCATTTTAGTTTTTATGATTTAAGATGATTTTGAAGGGATGGGGCAAATTCATAGAAGACAGCGGTATCAATGGATACTGCACTACAGTCTTGGTAGCTATATATGACCTCCTGAATCACAAGCAGTACTAGTTGTTGGGGAGCCACAGGAGAAGAACACAACTGCCTTCCCATCAGTGCTTGTAAACCACTTGAATGCATTGGTTCTAATGCTGAGACGCCTATATAAATATTAATTGACTCGTACACTATATTCCAAGTTCAGATAAGACCTAGCCAGAGGAGGAGAATTTGCTAGCAAATGTTGAAGCTATTGTATTTAATGACCAACATTCCTGGTGCCCTTGAGATCTTACATGGAAAACCAGACTGGCCAAACATTCACTCATTTTTAGCTTGGTGTCTTCTTATTGCTGATCCTTGTTCTGTAGAGGATGGATCTTGTCCTGAGACAGTATAACCTCTGCTCATGCTGCATTGTTTTTATGATGTAAGGAGTGGAAAAGGGAGAAGACAGGTCACATGAATACACAATTACCAACAAAAAGAGAATCATGTGGAAAGAAGACTAGGCTAAATAGTTTTCCCCTTGATGTGCTTGTTTTCTATGCTTGTAGGTCTGTTCCTGTGAAGTTCAGTCATGGGTGCAGAATGGTGTTTGGGAGTAGTATGGCCCAGGCAGCAAGAAGAGAGAACTCAGCTACTGCTCCTAGACCTTTGCACTTAGCTACATGCTTCTGTTACCTAAAACCTATCTTTGTTGGTGTTTGAATTTCAGATTTCGAAATAATGCATTCATCCATAACCAGAATAGGGCAGTGTCCCCCTTTTCCATCCAGGTAAAATACATGAGATGGCTCATACACCGTCACCATAATTTTTTTTAAAATCATACAGATATCTACAAGAAGACAAATAAGTTTCATGTGCTTGGATAAACCAGAAGATTTTCATTGGATTTGTAAGAAATGAGTAGCCGAAGTGCTGGTCCCGCCTCCAAAGAAGTAGAAATAAAACTGGTGGTGGTGTAATCAATCAATCAATCAATCAATCACTCAATCAATCCCAGGTACCTCAGTAAAATACTACACAGAACCATGATCCTTCTCTTAGTCTCACTTCTCTACAAGAGCTAGTCACATTGGAGGTTCTTGGACCATTAGACCAGCTTTATTTACAGTCAGAGACCACAATGCTATCAGCAACCCGGACATACACAAAGAAACTAAACTAGGATGGCACAGATAATATACAAAATAGTTAGGACTATAACTCCACAATAAATAGGATGTAAAATCATAGTTAAATCAGTTGGCTGGGAGGAGAAGAGCAATGATCTCTTCTGAACGTCTGTGACTATTGACAATTAAAGGTGTTATTAAATCCTCATGCTAGGTCGCATGAAAAGAACAGTGTAAATATACATGTTTGACTGATTCAACTTCCCCCATGCCGCTCCTTTCCTACAACCTATGGTGAGGAATCTTAGGCCATTTTGTCTTATGTGTGAGGATTCGGGGATAACTTGAAAAAGTACTTGAGGAAGTAGAGGTAGTGGAGGAAAGAGGGTTGATCCTCTTGGATAGTTTCAGCTGGAAACTATATTTTGGAATGGGAGGGAACAGGGCAGGCCTCCATATTTTCCAAAGACAACCCCAGAGATAGAGCCTTTCTGGTGATGGCTGAGGATTACTCTCTCTAGATTATGGCCCACTCTTCCCGGCTATTTCCTTATTAAGTTTCAGATCCCTGGAGAAAAGGAACCTCTTTGGAACCCCCCATGTACTGACCGTATGGAACAAGATGGGGGTTTGTTCAGCCATGGGTTGCTTCCCACCGGTGGAGCACTGTGGCTTTGATTTCTCCAGCTGTTCCTGGAACCTCAGTTTCACTGTTTTCTCTTTTACTTGCTTTTCCTGCTGGTTTTCTAGAGTCCTGCAAAATACAGAATGGAGAAGAGACTTGTATCTTTTAGAAACAAACCACTTTACATGGGAAGGCAATGCATAAACTTCACCTTAAAGATCTATAGGACCTTTCCATGTTATTATTTAAATAACTTTCAAATTATTTAAAATGTAATAGCCACCCAAGTCCAATGGTCTTTGATTATAAATTGAAATAAATATGCTATTGATTATTGCCAAGAGCCAGCACCATGTAATGATTGGAGCCTTGGGTTCAAACTGATGAAGAAGCCCAGACTCAAATTCCTACTGGCCATGAAGTTTTCAAGACCACTGACTGGGTTCAGAAATCATGCTAAAGCCATGACTGGTCTAACAAAGACTGAATGATTAAGCCATCACTGGCCATCTCATGCTGAGGTCCAAAACATGACTTTCAAACAACAATGACTGGATTTGTGTTACATGCAAAGGAAAACCAAACCACAGTATAGTTCAGCATGATGAGTGACCCCAGTTAGTGACAGAACTAAAAGAGGGAAGGTATTCTGCTCTCTTGAGTTTCTTGGAGGAAAGGAAGTACATAGCAAATCAATTATATTTCAAGCGTTTTCATGCAATACCTTGAGTGTTTGGCATCTTTCTTTGCAGAAGAATCTGGAGGCAATTCTGAATGTGTCTCTTCCTTGGTTTCTTTCTGGAATTCTCCAGAAGGCTTAGCTGCACCCTTAGTGCAGTCAATGAGAAGGGAATTCCTTGCATTAGACTCCAAATTTCCTGCCATCGTTGAGGACTGACGCCGATGTTTCAGACTCTGCCTTCTTCTGACATTCAGCAGATCAGTTTGGTCAGGTTTCTGGAGATTTTGGCTCCTTTTGTCTGGTGCAGGAGCTGGCAATTGAGATATCCTTTTTCGAAAGTTTCGGAGCTGTTGCAGCAGAAAACATTTCCCAGTGCAATTTTCCCTAGAAATGAGAGAGAGAATGCTTTGGTTGACATAGCATGTTGGATTTATACATCATGTTAAACAACACCCCCCACCAAACAATGTGGTTTAGTTCACACATCATGCAAAGCTATGATATAATGATGGCTTGTTGCAATAGTCTGCAACTTAGGGCAGCCCTTTAAAAAGACAAGTAAAAGATTAATTAATTAATTAATTAATAAGCCAACTGCAAATGTTTTGGCTAGGTTCAGAAATTGCACTCAGTTCTGTATACTATATCATGGTTTGTTGAACAAGCTGTTTTGACCTAATTCACAAAACATACTAAGCCATAAATGATTAGTTCAAACTACAGTGGCTGATTTCACACATCACACTAAGCCAAAACCATTCAAAGCCATATTATTCTTAGGTGAAAGTTTTGATTCAGCCAGAGTTGTTAAAAAGGCCTCTACTGGAAGAGCTTGACTGTACAGCTTTTCTTAAGGAGCTGCGTTGACTCTGAATGATGGGAACAACAGTTCTATCTATCACAGGGTTTTTCAAACTTGGCCACTTTAAGATGTGTGGACCTCAACTCCCAGAATTCCCCAGCCAGCATGTTGGGGACTGTGTTTGAAAAACACTGATCTAGAGCCTGTTGAACGATGGGAAAGTTAGTTTGACTGGACAATCAATGCATCAATGACAGATAAAGCTGACATATATCCACATTTCTTAACAGGAATTGTTAAGAAGTCATCATGCCTTCTTCCAGGATTTCATTAAATATACTGGGTACAAGCGGAACACAGTACTGGCTTTCTCCATTTCTTAGTCTTCCATTTTTCTTTTCCAACTTACATCCAACATTTCATGGCTAATGGACCCACTCAGTCTTCATTAGCCTCTTTTTATGCATGTATGTATGTTTTCATTCTCCCTCCCACTGACCATTAACACTTGCATTCAGTATTAGAGGCAGCGGCCCTGGATTGATAAGATGAGCAGAAAATGACAATACCCCAGAAGGTCACCTTGAATGAAACTTAGGGACAGGAGACACATTTTACATGAGTTCACGTTCCTAAAAAAGTAATGTGGAAATGAGATAAACTGGTATATAGAGAGACATTTCATATAGGGACTACCCAACAGAGCTATGGTTGTCCAGAGCACTCAATCAAGGGTACATTTAATAGCAAATTGGCAGCCAGGAAAAATGTAGCAATAACTGCAGAAGATGGGTGAGTGGGTAGTTAAAGTCAAGGTATTTGTCAGGTCATACTGGATCAACTAGTTTCCCGTGTGATTGCAGAATGGATTTGTTGCTGTGAAGATAGCTCATTTGTGTCATGAACATGTGGACTGTTGCTCATCTGTACCGTGATGGCTGGGAAAACTCATTCCTGCTCCCTTCTTCTTTGCTTTGGGCTGTCACTTTTATATCTTCCTCGTCATCAGAGGAGCTGTCACTCAAGCTGAAAAATGAGAGGGAAATCTGATTGCTCTGTTTTATTACCGGTGGCCACCTACCAGAACAACAACTATAGACCTGATAAGAGCATTCATTGCAAAGCAACGTTTGGCATCAAATACAATAAGCACTGGGAGTTTTTAAAAAATCTTACCTGGAACAAATATTCAAAATATGCTACAGTAGGAGTAAGCCAGTTTGCTTACTACAAGCTACAACAGACTTTTCTTAATTCTTGATTCCTATTGTCTTACTAGAGCTGATTTTAGTTGCCTTTTGCAGGCTGATAACTCAGGAGCTTCCACTCTCAAGTAGAAAACAAATAATCCCCTTTCTTTCATCAGAATCCAGCTCTAAAAAGCAGCAGCTCTCAGAATTCAGAAGAGCTTCTTTTAGCCTTACCTCAAAGAATCTACCCTATCATTCAGATTTTTTTTAATATGTTTGAAATTGCCTTTACAGGGAGTCTCTGGAAGACGGGCATAGTAAACAAATCTGAATTCCTTTCATGTTGCTCCTTTAAGTTCCCAAAAAAGAAAACAAAAGGAAATTGTAGCCCATACTGATCCATTAAAACAACAGCAAAATCCACAGTTGGGATAGTAACTTTATTAGAATCAACCAAACTGACCGCAAAATGTGCAAACTTTCAGGTTCTCTAGAACTTTTCATTAGATGGGATATTACAAAAAGCAGGGGCGGAGAAGAAGAAAAACAATCCCAAATCAGGATGGATGTTGCAGCCATGAGCCCATGAATGTTGTCTTCTGCTTTCAGGCTATTGCTTACACCTGGGGTTGATGAAAACCACATAATGTACACTGAGCAGGGGTTTAAACTAGATTATTTCTGAGGTCCCCTCCAGCCTTATGCTTCAATTACTGAATGATAGGAACAAAGCAGTGGCATTCACATTTTTAAAAATCAGTTTATTTTTCATATCTCAGATAGGGGTTCATTCCCTGTGGCCCTGTGCTGCATCTGTTCTCCTTTCTAAATCTTAACTGCCTTTGCTCTATCAGAACATAACTTTATGTATTTTTCTTCTTATCAAGTTTCAATTGAAAGGCGAAAGAATCAGATTTAGGTTTTGGCCTGGACAGCTTCTTTTTGAAGCGTGTGCCCTCTCTGCCCCAAGTCACTCATGGCCATGCAACTCCTATCTTAGATGATACAAAAGCATTTTCTGGTCCCACGATTACTGCAAGGCAACACACTGCTAATTACCTTGGTGCTTCGTCAGCCAAAGGTTTGAGCTTTTGAGATATGGTGTCCCTTAAATCAATATACACGGTCGGGGGCTCTGGAGCACATAACAGAGCTGCTGGAGTCTGACTCAGATCATTTCTTACTGGTGCTGGGACAGAAACGTCTCTGAAAGCATAAATGACATTCACTGTTGCAATATCTGCTCTCCCTCAAAAATGGATTAGAAGCACTTTTACAATAATCATTTCATTGCACTCATTTAGCACGCAAGCTAAGATGGCATCTCCCTACACAATGTGTTCAAAACAGACACAGTATAGTCTAGTTCAAACCTGGATTAACATAATCATTTCCAACCAAGAAACAGCAAAAAGAAAAAAAAATGCAACCTTGAGCTGGTCAAGAAATTATAAGAATTTTAAGTATCATCACAAATCAGCTCTTTTTCTTGGTAAGAGGACATGATGGTAATTAAACCAGTTTTACTGCATGGTTCTATTCTAGTTTACTCAAAAGTAAGCACAACTCAGATTAAAACCTGAGTACCAAGTCCAGCTAAATGTCAAAATACAACCTTCCCTTGCTAAGAGAAAGTCTACAGAGATGAAGCTTGACTGGCCTCCCTTGGAAGAGACTTGTAGAACTTAGGAGAAACTACTCAAAGACCCCTTCCATGTCCCTGTCATCCATGTCTCCAATGGAAAGACTGAGTAAAGGAGGACCTGTCCTGGAAGTATTAAAAACGGAGAGACCAGTGCGGTTTTCCAAATAACCCTTTTCCAATTCACGTAGGCCTTTGCAGACCCAGCATTTTGAATTGTGCCTAGAAATAATCCGATTACCAGTGAGGCTGTTGTAAACAGAGAGTGACGTGGGTCCACCTCCAGCATTTAACCAGCTCAGGAGGAATGACTGGTCCAAGGTCACTCCCTGAGCTACAGAGCTAATAAGGGATTTGATGGGGGTAAGAGCTAGTCAGTCCAACAGGATTTTCTCAGGAATAAACATTCACAGATCAATGGTTGCTGTAACCAGATTCCTAGTCTTTCTTTCTCTGTGAATGTTGTGAACTTGTATGCATCTATGAGTTTGAGCTTGCTTTGTGTGTACACAGGCAGGAAAGATCAATTAATTTTACAAAATGGAGTACCTTATTTTATAGGTCATTTGTAATCAGTTACAATGAATTCCATGAGTCAATAATTACTTGTGTTGTCCCAATCATGCCTCTTATTTTTTCTTTTGAGTTGGCTTCTGGCCAGGGTGTACATCCAAAAATGCATTTTATGACAAAAAAGAAAAATGTCCAGATTGGTGGGAGGTAACAACCCCAGAAAGAACCAAGGGATTTTTGTGTGTTTTCAGTCAACTCTTTTTGGCTTAATTTTCCTTTTGAGAAAAATCATCTTAAGCTTAGGGCTGTCACCCATTGAGGTGAATATGGCACTGAATTTTAATTAAATTGAAATCAAATCAAATTCAATTTTTGTCCTGGCTCTATTTCTTTGTCTTGACTTTCACCTATCCTTTGGAGTGGTACCTCCAAAGCATCACTTAAGGTATGGCACATTGCCTGGAAAAAAATATGGTGCATTCCCAAAGTATTAGATAACACTTTTTCAGTAGCAAGAAACTTTGGGCAGATCTAATGATGCTTCCAGTCAAGGCAACAGAACAGACCTACCTCGCATCCCCCCGGCATTGGTCAAGGTTGAGATGTTTGGGAGGGCACCTCTGGCAGTGAGAGAAAAATGCCTTTGACTGCTGACGAGACAATTCTTCTAGTTTTCCCATCAGCCTTGACTGGGACACAGCCCTGAAAGTTTCTGAAGGTGGGAAAGAAGAACTACTTAATCTTGCTGGGAAAAGGAACGTCAATATCTTCATTTCTTAGTCTAGCCCATCAGGAGAGGAGTATGGATTACTCACTCGCTTACAGAGCATTTTTAAATCCTTATTTACAGGAAAGTATTATGATAATCATATCTCATTTAAATGAAAAAAGAAAGTTATTTTGGAAGAAAGTCACATCCTCTAAAAGAGCTGAGAACCTGGGGGAAAAATCATGCAAATGCAAATAGCTTTTAGCCAGCTATTTAGTTTGTTGTATTATCATAGATAAAATTATATTGCAGAAGCCAGGTTTCCAGAATCTTTATACATTTGAAAGATGCATAATGGTGGGGATAACCTCCACTGAACAGCTGTATTAAAAGTGGACTTCAGCTCCCATAATCCCTATCCAGTAAAATCAAGTTAGCTGGGATTATGGGAGCTGAAGCTAAAGTTCATCTGGGGGGCAACAGATTGGGGAAGATAAAATAATCAAGAAGAATCTGAGTACATTACAGTAGGAATAACTATAAAGCACTACATAAACATCTGAACTTTGTGCCCCCGTGGATATGCGGCTGCATTTCCACTGATTGTGGCAGATTTAGTGAGTTCTAATGTTTTGTGAACTCACCATGGCTCATAGAAGGAGATCCAGCTTCCACTGGCCAGCTTGTAGCCTTACTTTGCCTCTCCAGCTTCTGGAGAACTTTGTCTAGATCCCATTTCTCAATATCCTGGAAGGAGAATAGTTTGTGAATGAATAAAAACCAAGGTTGCCAGCACTTTGGATTTCATCTCCCAAAGCTGCTTTGGAGTGCAAACTGGTACTTTTTTGTGACATTAAAGTAAATGTGTCTTTCTGAACTACCTTTTGGAAGTCAAATTCAAAGTGCTACACAGCCATGAGAGGGACCACTTAAGTTTAAAAAATTGGTGTTAAGGACACTTGTGGGAATATGCTCCTGTGAGGCAGGAAGTATACTGTTTTAACACAAGATGTTAAAGTTTTAACTTGCACAATCTGTAAGTCATGTCTAAAACATAACTCTTATTCATTTTTATTAAGCTTTATAACAGCTTTCCCTCGGGCCACTGCAAAAATTCCTCACATCTTAACAATCCATCCAACACTCAAGTTTTATTTTCAGTACTTTCAGCCTTAAAATTTAGCTGTTTTTGCCATCTATCTGACACTTTTTAATACTAGGAACATGTCCAACACCCCCCTCCCCCCCCCTCTTGATTGCACCATAGAATGCATATGGCTCCATCAAAGTTACCAGGCTATTCAATAGGGTTCTGGCTGTATTCTCAAACATTTGCTCCCAAAGTATGTATTGCAAAAGATAATATAAATGCCAGTTTTCAAAATATGAACAGTTAGAAATGAGTGTTGCTGTTTCTTTCATATTAGAGCCTCAAGCTTTGTGTTATAAACTGACAGCTTTAGGACCACAATAGCAATTGTACATCATTCTGAAGACATAAACTGCCAATTACAGCTGAATAGCATCACAGTTGCAACAAATATGTAAATTCAAGCCTTTCATTCTGATTCAGACACTGTTGGTGATCAAAGCTAATGCTGTTTCCATTGTAAACTCTCATCTATTTGTTGTCTCTTGAAAAAACAAAACCATAATGTTGTTCTTGGCTGCTAAACCTCCAAGAAATAGAAGACCATCCTCCCACCCCAAATTAGCCCAGCTCTAAAATAGCAAAATTTGCTCTGGGTCTTGATCAGATGCTCCAGCTTAATTTGTCACATCAGGCTGGAGCTAACTGTGACTTGGCAAAGACCCCAGAGATCCACTGATTGCAGAGTGGGGAAGAGACGAAGATGGCAAATAAATAGAAATTACATTTAAAGCATTTTTCCAAAGAAGCATGACAGAGGTACCTAAATCCTCTCCAGCTACAGGAAAATAAGGCTGATGATGCACTGGAAACCTTCAAAAATTTATTATGAAGTCCAAGAAATATTCAGTGAATGGGCTACGTTCATGAGCTCTGAAACAGGACTATTTACAGTTCAAATCAGACATAGCTTTGCTAGAGCTAGGTCAAAGGAAAGTCCAGCTTTGGGGCATGTTTGGAACTCTGGAAGCCTGGCTTAGTCACTCACAACATTCCTCCTCATGTGTACTGGAGTATTAGATTGTTCTGCTAGCACACTGACATTTTCATGCCTTGTAATTAACATGTGGCTAGGTCATTGTGCCATGCTGGCTGGGGAATTCTGGGAGTTGAAGTCCACACGTCTTAAAGTTGCCAAGGTTGAGAAACCCTGCACTAGAGACCTAGCTCGGTGCTGTTGTTCCTGACCAGTGGCACTCCCCAGTGTTTCCAAGAGGAGTTTTTCCAATCCTACTTAGAGATGCTGAGAACTGAACTAGGGCCTCCTATGCGCACAGAGAACGGAAGAGGCTAAGAGACAGTGCATGTGATGGGGCTGTTGCTTCCTGACATGAGGCCTTCACTAATTTCTTGTTATCTTCTGCTAGTATGCCCAATGACACAGAATCACTCGCAAAAGAGAAAAAACATAAAGAAGCCACAGCAAGGTAAGCTACATGGTCACCACGAGGCAAAAGACCTCTGCTGTACCACCTTCAACCATCTTTTAACCAGCAGCATTCGGCCAACAAGTTTTGTTCTCCTGAGAGTGGAGAGACCCAGGTTCTAATACCTCCTCAGCCATAGAAGTTCACTACCTGTATTTGGGCCAGTCACTCCTCTCTGCCCAGCCTATCTCACAGGGTTGCTATGAAGGAAAAATAAGACTTGCACTGCACTTAAACATAAGCATATACCAAATAAACATATTGCTATACTAGCATCCATAGGCTTTCCACCTTTATTCATGATAATAGCTGATTAGGAGGATTATATTATCAAATACAAAGAAAGGGAGATTCAGAGGCTTGGATGATCAGATGATTACAGAGATAGAAAAGATCCTACTCCCATCCATACCTTGAAGCAAAATAATGTCAGTTCCTGGGGATGTTCAGCTAAAACAACTGCTGCCTCCTTTTTTACCTCTGCCATTCTTTCTAAATTTTTTTTATTTTGGGATTGTGGATAACTTAAGTCAGAAGGGAGTCTCAATGGTGCTTTGGAAAGGATCTTTGTTTCTATTAGCTTCCTTCGCTCCTTCTCACTAGTGTCTAACATCAACAAAGGTGAGGTTTCCATGGTCGGTAACATATCAGATGATGAATTTGGAGTGTTCTTCTCTCTCCTAAGATCCCACTCTTTTCCTGTGATGACTCTTGAAATACCCTCGCCAAATTGCTGCTCATTCATAAAGAACTCTGAAGAACTAATGGCATGTCGGCTTGGCTCTTCTTCAGTTTGAGATCTGAAGAGGCCTGTGTCAAGCAGGAGGTCCCCCCTAGATTCAGACAGAGGGACCCTCTCATTCTGAAAGGCTGAACTTCCCAGATCTTCATTCCAGATCTCTCGAGGATGTCTCATGAAGGAAAATGTTTCCTAAAAGTTCAGAAGAAACACCAGTTACATTGCCATAAACAATAATGCACATTTGAAAAACTTAACATGCAGAAACTTTGTGCCCAGTTGTTGTATGCCACATATAAAAGCTATGTTTATACAACACACTTAATGGGGTAAGTTAAAGATCTAGCAGCTGTATTTGCACAACATGTAATGCTTGGGTAGTGTTACCCTTGGTTACTTTTGTTGTTGTTAGTGCATTGTGCAAAACCAGTCCATTTGTTAGTTTATGCTTCAATGTACTGTGCTTATCTATAAAATGGTTGAACACAGTAACTTAAGTAAGTTGTAAAACTGCATTCAGAGAATTTTGTTCAGAACTTAAGCTAGGGAAGCTTTTTAAGTAAATTAAAAAAGCTCTCTTATTTAAGGCTTTAAGAATTTTCTGGTTGGCCCAAGTAAGCCTTAATTCTGGGTTAAATAGAACCAGATAGAATAATTAGATAAATTAACTAAATAGAATCAAATGACCTGCAAGTGTGATTCTTCTGGTGGAAGATCTTTTAGTTCTTCTGTCAGGTCAGGAATCAAGTTGGGCTGATCTCGTTGAAAGAGGAAAAGCTCCCCATCTTCCTCCCCATCAGCCTATCATGTAGGAGACAGAAACTGGATGAAATTTGTTAAAAAGCAACAACAATAAAAAATGACACTGACATCTGCCTGCTGTTTCTTTAGGGGATATCATTAATCTCAGCACAAAATTGTAAACTTAAGCTCATTTCCTTGGAAGAATAATGCCAGTGCCTCTGGCATGTCACTAGAAATGATCTTTAAAAATAAAACAGGATTGAACAAATCACAGCAAACAATATAGTGCTATTTAACAGCATTAAATTTTCTTATCTGGTTATGGATGCTCTTGGGGGAAAAATTAAGCCAAACCTTTACAATACAGGGCCTCCGTTTGAATTTCTATTGCTATCGTAGCCTGCCTTGCAGAGAAAACCAGCTTCTTCATCCAATCGCTCTCAATGTCATATCTGGACAGGTACCACAGTTTCAAAGAATGCCCCTCTAATCATTCTGCAAATCTCCACCTCCTGCCTGAATAAATTCCTCCTACTTGAGAAGAATAACTTACACCTAACAGAAAATAGAACTGGAATTACCAAGGATACATCAGAGTCCATCGAAGGAATCTGATCTCTTATTGCAGACAGGAGGGCTCCCCACCGGAAGGGAGGGCCATGAAGGTCAGGGGGGGGGCCCGTTTCCTTGTTTCGGTCCCCCGATGCCATCCGAAGGGGTCTCAGGGTACCAGCTGAGCTAGGATCCAGTGCACGGCATTAAAGGCACGGAGCTAAAGCAGCAAAAAAAAACACCAATTCCATCCAAGTGGAGAAATGCTATTTTTGATATGGGAGCTTCTATAGGGCCGGTTCTACAGGGGTCTCACTGGGGGTCTTTGGCCAGTCCTGGCCCTTGACCCTCAAGACCACATTAGCACCAGACAGACAATGATCAATCTTTGTTTCAGTTACATCAGTTAAAAAGGGGGGAAGGGCTTGGAGGCAATGAACTAAGAGTGAACTACAGGGAGGGAGGAAAGGGAGCCTCGTAACTATGGCAACTGTCCATCAATTAGCCCCGCCTCCTAGCAACGGGGACAGCCTTCGGTGCTTCCCTGGCAACCAGAGGCGGCAGCCGCTCTCCGGTTGAATCCCGCCTCGTTCTTGTGCCACCACCGTAGCCCAGCCGCTCACACGATCCCTTCCCGATCACAAGGGAACAACCGCACTCGCTCCACGTCCCTCAACCGCCGTTATCCCGAGCCGCATTTCAAACGGCGTGCGTTTCCCGGCTTTGGCTCCACCCCCCCCGGAGGTCCTGGCAGGACGTCCACGTCCATTTAGCGTGGGCTCCCCTACCCTGCTTGGAAACGACTAGCCGATAAAACGTAAGACGTTTGAAAGAGGTCGTGTCACTGCGAAGAAGAAAACCCCGCTATTCTCTCTTCCCTCTCCTCCTTCTTTTTTTAAACAGCCGCTTCTCGTGTTATCGTTTCGGACCTGGCCAGGCCCGGAGGGAGATCGTTCTCTCCTCCCCGCTCAACTTTTCAGGGTGTTTATTGGCTGCCTAGTTCGGGAGGCGGGGGGGTAGCGCGAGCCTCGCTTCTCATTGGATAATTGAGCCACAGCGATGGATGACGGACGTAAAGGAAGGCGAGTGGCCGGAGGAGGCGGGAGATAAGTGGGGTCACGTGGATGGAGCGCGAGCGAGGCCTGCAGGCCGGGCTGACGGCCTCTCTTCGCGGTTTCATCGCCGCTCGTTCGCTGGAGAGCCGGGTAGGTGAGGCGGTACGGTGGCCGAGAGGGGCAAAGCTGCTTTGGCCGCGCTAGAGCAGCTGGGCTGTCTCGAGGCTCCGGAAGACTTCGTGGCCAGGGAGCCTCCGGCGCCTGGTCGTGTCTTGGCGTGGCCGCTCGAGGAACGAATGGGCGCCTGTGGTGAGTGTCAGAGGGGTTGGACTACAACTCCCATCGGCCCCAGCCTATGGGGCGGTGGGGTTGATGGGCACCGGTGGCCTTTTGTTTCGTTTATCCCAGTGTTTCTCAACCTTGGCAGCTTTAAGATGCCTGGCTGGGGAATTCTGGGAGTTGAAGTCCACACATCTTAAAGTTGCCAAGGTTGAGAACCGCTGGTCCATTAGCACAACTTATACGTGCCTAGAGGGACACCAAAAAGCAATAAAAATAAGAATAATCCGGGATCGAAAGTGAATTCCGATTTCCCATTCAGGGAAGAAGCTATTTTATGATGGTTTTTATACATCTTTGCCTGGTTTATATTGTTTTTGAATTGTTTTGTATTGTTTTACCTGTTGGTAAGCTGCCTAGAGTCGTATATATGAGATGGGCGGCTTTATTTATTTATTTATTAAATTTACATAGTCGCCCATCTCGCATACGTGACTCTGGGCAGCGTACAATAAAACAGTCAAGTATAACAATTACAATACAACGGTATAATGCGACAATTAAAAAAATGTAAAGCAATTTAAAAACAGCTTAAACGCAGGTATAAATAGGACTGGGGGAGAATAGACTGGCATCCTACATGCAGGGTAACCATCTCGCGGGCTCCCTATTTCGCTGGGATCCTGAAGCCTGTTGCGAGAACCAGGTTTTGAGCGATTTCCTAAATGCCAATAGAGTCGGCATTTAAATATTTATTTACTTATTTGATTTATACAGCCACCCATCTCACATCTGTGACTCTGGGTGGCTTACAAGGTTAAAACACGAACAGTACCAAAAATAATCAGGCAAGCATTAAAACATCAAACAATTAAAACCATGTCATACAATCCACAGGAGAGCACAGTCAATATCAGGAACAATATAACCATTTTATAGGCTCTGCACCACCACTACCAGATGGCAAAATGGCAAATAAAATATAAATTGGAAGAATAAATATATAAATAAATAGACACGCGAGGGTGGCTTAACCTGACCCTGCCCTGACAGGCTGCAGTGCTAAGGCCAACAGGGTTGGGGCCGTCCAGGTTTGAGGCCAGCCCCTTGGCCAGATGGTTTCCTATTTTATTGACTTCAAATTGTTTATGGCATCTTTATCCTGCTCTTTCTCAGGAAATAAAGGGGGATTTCGTAAGACTGCCTGTTTTACTGCTGCAGCAAAGGTAGGTTGTCTTATTGTTCTGTTCCAATAGACACAGAGATAAACCACATTTACACCCTATTCAAGAGACCATAAAAAACCTAGGAAGGAAACAGAAAGGCTCCAACACATCCCCTCCAACAGCTTACCTTCAGATAACCAGGGATCAGCACCAGACAAACGATCAGGCAATACTCTAACCAAGGAGGCAACCACACCCCCACCAAAACTAGCAGGGCATGCTAGAGCATATTAACAGGCAGCAAACCCCACACTCATTCACACTGATGATGTTACCTAGTTGGGAATGCAACGTCTGCAAGCCGACAGCCAAGCTCAGAGAGCACCAAGGACTCCATGGTTTTGTTGTTGTTGTTAGTTCTAATGTTGTTTTAATTGCTCATATTTTTATTTTCTTCACATTCTGCTCACAAGCAGGGGGCAGCTTCTGGTTGGCCTTGGGAAATAAACTAAGTAGGGGCAAATCTGGTTAGTATTTCATTGGGAAGCCACTAGGAAACCAGGAAGAGTATAAACTTTTTTTTTTTAATCCTGAAAAAAGGGAATGGTCAGCCTCTGTACTGTTGCCAAGAAAACATATGTGGACAGTGGGAGATGACTCAAGGGAGACTTTGTCCCATCTGTAACCCAGTTAGAATATGATCGCTTTGGTTTCAGTATTATGTATAATTGATTTCGAATTTAAAAGTTATCCCCCAATTTCTAGATTAAAGGCTCATTTGTGAAGGGGATGGATATGTTTTAAAAATTCCTTAAACTGCTACCCTTGGCATATTTTGAACCATGGATGATGGGAAGTACATGACACCTGAAAGGAAATACTGATTCAAACTTTTATTATAATCAAAGATTATACACAATCCCACAATGCAATATTCTGTGCTGTTATTCAGTGCAGCAGGTCCTCCTCCTTTAGGCACGAGAGTCTGTTCCGTATGACTGGAAAATGAGGGTGAAATTAAAGAACTCAAGGAACTTGTTTCTTTTGGACAGAATGTCGGAACTGAGTGACGAAGCCAGCGAGTCGGAGCTTCTGAATCGCAGCCTAACCATGTGGCACGGGGAGGCTCAGGCAGCCAGCTGCCAAGAGTTAGACGTACCTCTGGACCTTCACACGGCAGCCTCTATAGGCCAGTATGAGGTGGTAAAGGACAGTATTGAGCGGTAAGAGAATGTCTAATGGGAACCTCTCACTGGAGGTTCACATTTCTCATCTGTAAGTCATCGGCAAGCAAGGCCTGATCTACAATGCGGTAGTATGGTGGTATAGTCTGGAGATAGTGGAGGGGCAGGACCTCATTTGCGGATGGCATTTCTGAATGTAAATGGATGAATTTGATGAGTGTTACTTATAAAAAGTAGCACCCCCAGTAGAAAGCTATCACAGTAGAGCAATGTTTCTCAATTTTGGCAACTTTAAGACGTATGGACTTCAACTCCCAGAATTCCCCCAGCCAGCCATGCTGGCTGGGGGAATTCTGGGAGTTGAAGTCCACACGTCTTAAAGTTGCCAAAATTGAGAAGCACTGCAGTAGAGAGTATATGACTATACATTTCTCCTGAAGGTGATGATGAATATATTCCACTCAGTAATAGGGATGAGGCTTTTACGTTCCAAAGTGGTGTCTGTCACATTCAGCCTAAAATGGGAGACTCCACATCGCCACCTCATTTGGCTGCATTATCCCATATGGATAATTCAGAATAATTCTGTGATACTTGAAGTTAGTGACAGCCTAAGAATGCCTTCAAGCAAACCGGAGGAATGCTGAGAGTAGTATACTCATACAAGCACAAGAAGAACATTTCTAGGCCCATCTTGCCCAGTATTTTGTTTCCATGGCAACTGGTCCAGTGTCAAACTTAAGCAGATGAGCACAGTTGCCCTCCCCACATCTTCTGAAGCAAGCCATGTTGAAAAGTTAGCTCCCAAAGGGCAAAATGAACACAGGTCAAAAGGATTTTTGAAAACACTCATTTTAGGCCAGAGAAACAGTGCAAGTGAGGAAGCACCCTTTCTGACGTGTGAATGGCGGTAGCTTGCGCTTTTCCACTACTAGGAAATTTCACATCTTGTCTACCTTCCAGAGGGGAGAAGGACTTGAATCAGCAGAACCGCGGTGGCTGGACTCCACTGATGTATGCCTCCTATATTGGTCATGACACCATTGTTCACATGCTGCTAGAAGCTGGAGCAAACGTGAATATGTCAACCCCAGAAGGACAGACTCCGCTTATGTTGGCAGCCAGCTGTGGAAATGAGTGTGTTGCTGCCTTTCTGCTTAAGGTGGGTGAACTTTATAATGGTTGGCAAAACCAATAAACTAGTCATGCCGTCTAAATAAGGGAAGTGTCACTTCTGGTCACATATAGCTAGCACAATTAAGAAACAAGGCCAAATCTGTTGGTACCCTAATAAAAAATATGAGCACAAAATAACTAACCAAATATGATGGAATGTCTAACAGACCCTGGGAACATGGAAGAGGGATCTGGAGTGTTACAGGAGGACGCAGGGCCAGTACAGAAAAGATTTCTGAATCCAGGGGATTGGGGGTGTGGAAACATGAGAAAGAGATTCAGAATAACACCACTTTAATTACACTAGGTATCAGTTAACTTGGAGAATTGCTCTGGTAGGCTTCCAAGATTCTGTTATGTTCCTAGCAATAAAGAACCTTTCAGAAATCCAAATAGTGGTTTCTCAAGTTTGCCTGCCTTGAAGAACTTGACACCCAGCGTGGACATCAGCTGCATTCTGAAATTGTCATGAAGGCACCTTGAATAGGCCTCCTTTTCAGTGAGGTAATCCTGGGGATGCGTTACCATAACAAATGCTCTGTTTCTTTGAAGCAAGGTGCTGAGTTGGAGATGAAGGACATCCATGGTTGGACAGCCCTTTTTCATTGTACCAGTGCCGGCCATCAGCAAATGGTCAAGTTCTTACTGGACAGTGGAGCCAATGCTAACTGCAGGTAGGAGAAAATGGCCCAATGTAACAGTTTTAAGGAGTGCAGGTCTAGCTATTATAGCATAATGCTGCAGTGTCTAGAAAGTAACAAATGTGACCCCTTGATTTATAAATAACTAATCTAGAGCCTAAATGGCCACAGTGGCTGGCCTTACAGAACTCCAGCAGTCCTAATCAATAAGGACTGAGAAGTCCTATTGCAGCTTCCAAGATTTTATACTTCTCTCCTCTTTTTATGTTAAAATACTTGTGTAATTCTTGCTTTCTTGATCATGCCATGCTATGAGAGGCTTGACGTTTATCGGTTCTGCTTGTATAATACACTAAATGGGTTTACAAAGCACAAGGAGTGAAACCAGGAGCAAACAAACTACATGGCTTCTTAGGCAAACTTGCCTGTTGCATCACGTTATGACGTGGCATCTTCATTTTGACTTAGCATGTGGTGTGAATGCAGCTGTTTTCATTTTATGACTAGCACACCAATGGGGAAGGATTGTGACTTCTCCACGCAGCACTTAGAGCCAGTTTGGGGTAGCGGTTAAGGTGCTGGACTAGAAATTGGGAGACCATGAGTTCTGGGCCTCCCTTAGCCATGAAAACCAGCTGGGTGACTTTGGACCAGTCATACTCTTTCAGCCCAACCCACATTACAAGGATGTTGTGGAAGAAATAGGAGGTGGGAATATTATATCTGCCACCCTGAGTTGTATAACAGAGATATAAATCTAATAATAAATAAATCTATTCAGTCCCTTAGCTAGTGGCCCAGAAAGACTTAGTAAGCTGGGGCTGTGCCTCTTTTTCTCACGGAGGCCGTTGGAGAATGCTGAGAAGAAAAGTAAATTGCCTGGTTGCTAGCTCCCTAGATAGGTTATTGTTCCACAGCCACCCTGTCAGGCTGATTGACTTTATGGAGCTACTTTGGGAGCCGCATGAAATTAAGAGCAGAATCCAGATCCTTAAACTAACCGTGTTCACCTTGGAATGCAAGGTCCTATGAAATAAATCTGGATTTGCATTACGCATTTTTTGGATATTCTCTCAATTCTGTGTGTTTGCAACCAGTGTGACTCTGCCTCATGGATAATCATACCAAGTTCGACTTTAGTCTTCCATAAGTTTTAACTTTCTCTTCTGCCAGGGAACCCCTTTGTGGATACTCCCCTCTGATGGAAGCAGCGGCTTCTGGCCATGAGATTATCGTCCAATATCTTCTCAGTCATGTAAGTAACCGCTGAATCCAGGGAGAATCCAAAGCACCCCTCCTGCGATCCAGCATTTATAAACAGTGGGGATGTGTACATCGTGCTCAGCTGTAATATCCTTTTTTGTTTTGGGCTGAGCATGATGTGAGAAGAAAGCTGTTACAGTTTAGGATAATTTATGCGCAAACCAGATTATTAGAGTTGTTTTCAAGAAACCATGCCTGTAAGTTGTTGCTTGGTCATATGTATGATTGAAATCCATGTATCATTTCAGTGTACAGTGTCTGTTATATAGCCTGTGTAGACTCTGGGACTTATCTTTCTCATAGAATCATAGATTTGGAAGGACGCTTGAGACTATTCACTCCACCCCCCTGCTCCATGTAGTAATCTGAATTAAAGTTCAGGTAGTCCTCAACTTACAACCATTTGTTTAATGACCAAGGTTACGACAGCACTGAAAAAAGTGACTTACGACAGGTCCTTGCACTTATGACAGTTGCAGTGTCCCGGGTCACATGATCACCATTTGTGACTTTCCCAGCGGGCTTCCTACAAGCAAAGTCAATGGGGGAAGCCGGATTTGCTTAATGATTGCGTGATTCGCTTAACAACTGCAACAAAAGAGGTGGTAAAATTGGGCATGACTCGCTTAACAACCACCTCGCTTAACAATGGAAGTTCTGGTCCCAATTGTGGTCGTAAGTTGAGGACTATCTATATCCCCTCAACCCTGATTGCTCATTGGAAGGATCAATAATGAAGCTCAAGCTCAGATATTTTGGTCACCTAATGCGAAGAGAGATCTCTTTGGAGAAGACCCTGATGCTGGGAAAGATTGAAGGCAAAAGGAGAAGAGGACGGCAGAGGATGAGATGGTTAGATAGCATCACTGAAGCAATGAGCATGAAACTGAGCAAACTCAGGGAGGCAGTGAAGGACAGGAAGGCCTGGCGCAATATGGTTCATGGGGTCACGAAGAGTCGGACACGACTTAACGACTAAACAACAAAATCTATATCCCCAACAAATGGCTGCTGAGCCTCTGCTTGGACACATCCAATGAAGATAAGCTCACCACCTGTCTGAGTTGTTGGTTCTGAAATCCAACTACCCTTGCCATCAGGAAATCTTATTTTCTAACATTGAAATTAGAATTTGCCTTTATGTAAATTACATCCATTATTCTGCTGGGCACTCTGGAGTGATAGAGAACATCCCTTTAGGTACTTGAGAAATATTATATCCCTTCTCAGTTTTTTTTTTCTTTAAGCTTAATTTTTTCAGTTCTTTCAGTCTTTTCTGAACCTCAGTGTTCTTTTCTGAATTTCCAGAGAGCCCACCCGTTTTTAAGTTAAGGTTAGAGTTTAATCCTATGAGCCTCTTGACTTAGGCTGGTTTATCTGGTGGTTATAATTGCATTTTTAGTTGACTAAAGACATAATCGCATTGACCATTTCCAGTGCGGCATTTATATAATCCACAACGCATTCTAAAAGTTTCTTATCAAGCTTAGAAAGCTTTTCACAGTAAATGCGTAATCCCCTGGTGCCTGCAATCGGAGCACGGGCACATAAAAGCTTCACATTAGGAGCGCTCAGTGCAATTGTTTTGGTTTCTAAATGCTGTAGGCTAATTCCTACTGGTCCGATTGAATGAAGGGTGCTGTCTCCCCAACAGGGTGTGAAAGTGGACATACGGGATAGCACAGGGGCCACAGCACGGACCTTGGCCATGAAATACGGACACATGAAGATTGTAGGGCTGATAGACTTGCATACAGCCCCCGTGCCCAAAGTCTTCCGCAGGGGCACAGGTGAGTAAAAAGGCTGTAATGTAACCTGTCTTTGAAAAGAATCTGACTCAAACGGAAGCCCAGTTTGATATAGTCGATTGACATATGCCCTTTGAGCTCGGGCAGGTCAGTAAACAGACTCAAGAATGTCTGGAACTCTACTTTATGGATATAAGCTAATAGAATAACAGGATAACAAAATCTTGAAAGCCTGACTGTGTTTTCTGTTTCCTCCCTCTTACAACCCAGGCAGGCCCATGAGATAGACGTCCAGAAAACCAACTCTTCAGGAAGATTATTATTATACTTTACTGAGATAGGCTATAATAACAGAACCTTGCCATTCTGATTATGTTTCTTCTCCCCTCCCTCTTATATCCTGTGAGTCAGGGAGGGGCCAACCTGAGTCTCTTAATACTCTCTTTGTTCCCAGGACTTACGGAATGCTTCTGTCATTTTTGCTGACCTAACGGTTTCTGAATACTTGCTTCAAGGCCATCTCCTTGGCTCTCTCCATCCCTGGAATTAAGGTGGAGCCAGTCTGAGTTTCTTTCTAATGTTTTCTTCATTTCCCAGGGTTAAAGCATGTTTCTGTAGCTGACGCTGCGTAGTTGCTCCATCTCTGTGGCTCTCCACAAATGTTTAGAATTTTGTGTATTTAACAGCAAACTTTAATTGTGAAAAAGATCAAGAGGAGAATCCATGATGGAAATAGAGAAGGGCTGGGTGGTTCTTCTGGATCCTTTATCCATGACAAAAATGCTCGCATATATACGCTTAGAATCTTACGTTTCCTGCTTGTACATTTGGGCACTCAGGAAAGTATGAAGATCTGAGCTCATCAGATGAGTCCTCCTGCGCTCCCCAAAGACAAAGGCCTGTCCGTAAATCCAAAGGCCCCAGTATTCATGAAGGTCCTCATGCTCTGGCCAAGATAACAGCGGTCAGAACTGGAGGGAAGAGTCGGTTGCATTATGGTGAGTTCAGGTTTCACCTCCTCTGCTTCAGCATCTGTCTAGATGGCCTGCTACCCCTACAATGCTTGACATCCTAAGTTAATATTGAGGGGGAAATGGAAGGAGGGAGGGCTGTCTTGAGCTCCTAGGGAAATAAAAAATAAAATTCTGCATAATCATTTCCCAAAGAGCTCCATGAGGAACTTCAGGGACGTCCTTTGTTACTATTCTAGAGAATCTGATAACTGCACTTTCTGTAAAGTACTAAACTCACCAGCTGTTGTTCTGAAAGTAAGTTGCGTGAAGCCAGCACGCCCTGAATTTGCTTGTTCTGAAAGTCTTTATGGTGAGGCGTGAGAGTTGTTTCAAAGGGCTAGATGACTTGCTTGATTATCTAGATTACTGCAACTGCCCTTCTTGTGTGTGTGGCTTTTGTATAAAAAAAAAAAAAAGCTTGTACAATGTTTCATGCTGCCTTTTGTTAGCTGCTTGGAGTCTTTCCAGCACAAAAGTAGAATAAAAATGATTCAGTAAATACGGTCTCTGCTCTTTTGGCCCCCTCCTACACACATCCATTTTCCTTCCACTGAACTCCCCAAGGAACATTTACGTAGTGCAAATTGCTAAAGGCTTCCCATTCATTTGTTCACCTCCCTTCCTTTTACTGTTCCTTCCTTTTACACACAGAGCAGGTCCCTCCAGAAGGCTACGTCACCTTTAAAGATGATGGAAGTGGCTTTGAGGGAGGTGACCTTCGATACCGAGATGTCATCTCTCCCATCAATGACCACGACGGGGAAAGCAGTAGCAGCCGAGGTAACCTTTGTTTTCTTTGTCTGGATAGACTGATCTTGCAGACAGTCTGAGATTCCTCTCACGGCCTTCCAGGCAGACAGACTTTTTTTTAAATACAGACTGTTTTATTGCAGGGATGTTTATTTTGCTCCAGAATACATAATCTAAAGATGAATTAGGCTTCTTCGTTTCTACTCTCTGTCAAGCTAAGGGGCTTGAGTATGTTGTTCCTGGCAGATGTTAGAGTAGGATTATTTTTGTGTTTTCAAAGCTGAAGGAAACAGCCATTTCCCTGCTCCTGAAATTAGGCTGCAGTCTGATACCAGCACCGTCTACGCCAAGTGTGTGTTCAATCCACGACCTCTGTCTTGGGACTGACTATGACCTCATAACTTAGATATCTAATTTTGACATTTCTTTTGCTTCTCCTCATTACCTATGTTTTATCACATTTCACCTGTTGAAAAGTTGGAGAACTTGAAAGTTGCCATCTTGCATCTCAATTAAAACTATAACCCAGCCATATATTTTGGAATTAATCTGAAGCACTCACTGTGAAACAGGGATAAGACACTTGTAGGCCAAACTCAGTGCAATTTGTACGTGGTGAATAAATCAGAATGCCCCAGGATGCCAACATCCAAGATTTTTCTGAATACTGCGGTGCAGTTCATGGTGAAAAATAGTGCTGTTGGCCTAAAATTGACAGATTTGCCCAATATTTTTTTCAGTCAGTATCATGTCAGTCTATAAAAGTTCCTGCTAATAGGCCTCCATTGAGCTTGAAACGGACTCTTCTATCACTTCTCACTGTTTCAGAAGAGAATTCCTTCTTCACAAATGATGTGGGCGCTATCCGGACCAGCAGCAGCAGTGAAGGTCTGGCCAGAACTGTGGGGATCAGCAGCGAGGGCTCCTTAGAGAGCAACGAGGTAGGTGCAAGACATGGTGGCATGAATCTCAAGAACTGGCAACAGATGGGCAATCTCATGTGGGCTCAAGCTAAGCAGGATTGGGCCTGTTCAAGTACTTGGGTGAGGGACCACCAGAAAATACCAGGACTATAGACTAGGTTGAGAAGACCACTTCTATCTTAGTTGCCAAGGAAATGGCATGGGTGTGTCCATGTAGTTACCAGGAATTGAGCTAGACTTAAAGGTGTCTTAAGTGGAGGTTCCTGTTTTTAGAGCAAATACATATTGGTGTGGAGGAGAAATATGAACTAGAGCAATTCTGGTGGCTTTAAGGCAAGCTGAGGCTGCTCCTCAAAAAAAAGCATGATTCTTTTTCTACTCATGATAAGAAGGTAACTATGGGGCTCCTGGAGTTGTTAGGCCACTGACCTTTGTTAATGGAGGTGGTCCTGTCATTGTAGTCTAATACACCTGGGGCTCGAGGAACACTGCTTCACTAGCCTTATCCCCTGTCCTTTCTCAATGTGTGCAGGATTCTGACCACGCAGCAAAGTCCTCCAGCCGAAAACATGCCAAGAGTTCCATGAAGGCCAAGAATCGCTACGGCAACAGTGAAACTCAGTGGCCTTGGAAATCCAGGGCCTCAGCTCAGCACTGTGGCCCTTCTAATGAAGAGACCACCTCCTGTCCTGGTCCCCAGGTAACTCTCAAGGCTCGCAAGGCTAGCCAACCCAGGAAAGAAGAACCATCTTTATTGGTAGTTGGGTATTGTAACAGAATCTTGAGAACCCATCAGAACAATTCTCCAGGTCAAGTTATATCTAGAGTAATTAAGGGGAAGTTATTCTGATTCTTTTTCTCATCCTTTCTCCCTCTCCTGGACTGAAGAATCTTTTCTGTAACAGTCCTCCTCCCTCCCCCGTGTTCCCATGATTTGTTAGACATTCCGTTACAGGACACTGGTGAGCCTGTCAAGAAACTAGAAAAGTTGAGTCCCCAAGGGCCGGGCAGAGACAAAGGGGCAGAGACATCCCAGCGAGTGTCTACAAATGCCTTGTTGTGTTTATAAGTGGATCCAGGGACAGACTTGTCTGCCCCATCCAGTTTTTGCTAGCCAACCTCCAGTTTCCTAGAAGGAACGGTCTCCTTCATTCTCGCTACAGCCTTGTAGAGTAGGATACTCTGAGCAAGCGTACAATCCAAAGCTGGTTCAGGGAAGGTTATATCTAAGTAGGAGTTTGGAGTTACTCCCAACATCCCAACTTTCTCAGCTTTAGGACAGTTCCACTTTAGGCGTTGCTGACTGTGTGCAGAAGCTGATAGGAATGGTGGGTGTTTTGGTCGGTAGAGCTGGTATAGGAATAGCGCAGGTCCTTTTTTCTTGAGTTGCAATGCAGCCTCCTGAAGGTCTGTTCTGTTTGCCTCGCCTGGGCTGTAGGATCTTGCTGCCTTCCTAGATCAGATTGGCTGCTTGAAGTACTTGCAAATATTTGAGGAGCAAGATGTCGACCTCCGCATCTTCCTAACTTTGACGGAGAGTGACCTAAAAGAGATCGGCATCACGTAAGTCCCTGGATTTCTATGCTGAGGACTGGGCCCAGAGCCGTGCAGCTTTCCAGCCAAATAATCTATCCCTCAATGCTTCACATGTTGCTGTTTTGGCCCCGAATATTCCTTAATGCTAGAGACTCTGGCTGCATTCATGCCACAGCTTCTGGTGCTCTGCTTGCTCTGCTTCTGCACAGCCAGAAAGAACAGCAGCATTATTGTGCAGGACACAGATTGTAGTTAAGCTCTGAGAACTCTGTTGAATGTTGGGATAGCAATCAGAGTCTGGGATACCTGTTTGCTGAAACTCCCAAGAAGGACCAATGGTGGCAGTTCTCTCCTAGGCTAATTCAAGAGATGCGCTCTTTTATGAGTGCTTCTCTAGCTCCCCCTTGTGTGGATTGTCTAACTTGAACTTCCGTGGCATGTTGTTTTGTAATTAGTTTGCTGAGAATTTCAGTGTGCTTCTAAGCCAACCGAGTTTGCCCTGCAGAAGTTAGCATTCCATATCACAGAGCAGTTTCATAAAAAAAAAAAAGGATAGTTGATTTGGCTAAAGATACAGCTGTACGCAGTGACCTCCTGGACACACTTGGTGTCAGGTGGGTCTTTGTGGGAGAACGGGCATGCCCATCCACACAAGAGGCAGCTTTGTTCTGCCTGCAGACTTCTCTTGCAGGAGCTTCTTTCTGAATCCTGGTCCTTTCCTCTATAGGCTCTTTGGACCAAAGAGGAAGATGACCTCTGCCATTGCCCGATGGCATAGCAGTGCCCGGCCACCGAGCGATGCTCTAGAGCTGGCCTATGCTGATCGGCTGGAAGCAGAAATGCAAGAATTGGCCATTCAACTTCACAAGGTAAAGGACCCCACTCGTCTAGTGCATTGGGGAACATCTGCCTGGCAAAGCATGGTTGCTATGGGCAGGGATGTTCTGTTGCACCCCGGTTGTAATACATACACGTTGCTTGGGTGCCTAATTGGTTCAAGTCCCTGAAATGCCGAGAGGGGGAGGATGAAATACTGGTGCCCTAGTTCTTTTTCTCTTCAAGTCAGAGGAAGTCCAGCAGCTGTTCTTCATTGCACAAAAGAGTGTGGGAATGGATTTAGCGTTAGTAGTTGGATCTCTGTGGCACCCAAAACTCTGGACTCTGGTCCCCTTGTCCTTTTTCTCTCTTTCCTTGCAGAGGTGTGAGGAGGTTGAAGTGCTGAAAGGACAGGTGAGCCAAGAGCAGGAGCTGCGAGCTGTGGTCGAGAGCTGCCTGATGGAGCAGGACGTGGCCTGGAGCAGTGCCCAAGCCAAACTCCAAGAAGCCCAGGCCATCACCAGAAATGCTGGGATCCTCTTGGAGCAGATGCAGTGAGTGCCTTCAGCAGGACTCAGATTTACTCCCTATGCGATCCCTTCCTTGTGCTAGTGCCCATTCAGTAATTGCAAGAATCAGAAAAGTAGAATGCCAGGGTGGCTTTTCTTAGGTGACTCTTCTGTTCTGGTGCTTCACTTGGGCTGTCGCCTTAGAAGCAAGCAAGGCTGTATAAAAAACATTGACTGGGCGGGGGGCGGGGAGACGGAATAGGGTACTAGATATTTCTCCTGATAAGTGGGGTGGGTTGGTTGGTTGGTTGGGGTTTTTTTTTAATGTTCAAACCATCCACCCTGTCCCTCTAAATTTCTAAGTGGTGATGATATGATTGAAGCACAGTCTGGGAGCCAGAGTTGACTGAAAAAGATTTCTGGTAGTTGAAGGCGGAGATCATCTTTACCTCTACGCCGCAAATATGAGTATCAGAGTAAACATGGGGCAAAATAACTCATGTGACAGAATTGTGCAAGAAGTCCTAGTGCTTTGAATCTGGAAAGGAGGTGCTTCTGTCAGCCAAATTTCCCTTTGTTTTTAGGTGTAGCTTTACCTTCTCTGGGTGCGGAGCTCAGATACCACCTGCCTTTTAAGGGTTGTTTTACAAATAAGCCTTAGTTCTGTGCTGAATGATCCTTCCATGAGAATATTCTGGTTTCTAGTGCTCCGCTGTTTCGATATGTGTTATTTCCTTTCACAGAATCCTCTTGATGTTCTTTTGGTTTCTCTTCAGGGCCTGTCAGGCAGAGCTGGCTTCCCGGATAAACCAGGAGCAGGCACCTGGCCAGAGGTTGGAGATCCGAGCACACCTAGAAGCCAGTAAGTGGGCCGTGCAATTAACGACCAAAAGGTGGTTGCATTCCCCAACATAACGCACCTGCAGGCCAAACTAAAACAATGGGGTGTGGCGTGTCTGAGTGGCTGTTGGAAACTCCCATTAGATATGATATTAAATGGATGACTGGGACCAGTGATGATTTTACCAATTAGTTAATTAGAAATGGAGGGATTGACCAGACCACTGACCTGCCTTCTGGAGATCTGAACAAAGCCACTCATTCAGCCATGTAAATTTAGGTGGTAAGTGGCCAACCTACAGAGGTATTTTACTAGCCTGCTAGGGGCTGGTAGAGGAGGTTGGGTGTGCTCTGCCCCCACCCCCCGGTCACTTGCTCATTTTCTGCAGTACCATGTCAGTTGTAGCTACTGAGCTAGTGATTAAATGCAAGGCTCAGTTCATCTCTTCCATGAGGACATCATGTTTGTGCAGTTTTCTTGGCAAGATTTTTGGAAGTAGTTTGTGGTTGCCTTCTTCCTGGGGCTGAGAGAGAGAAAGATCTACAGAGAGATCTAGTCCCACCTTAGGCACAAAAACAGCTGGGTGACATTGGGCAAGTCACTCCCTGTCAGCCCTAGGAAGGAGGAGGCCAGGGCAACCACTTCAGAACATTTTGCCAAGAAAAATGCAGGAACTCGTCCAGGCAGGCTCCAGGAGTCAACACGGCATAGAAAGAAAGAAGTCATGTTAGTGATTCAGTTGTTTAAGGCAGGGTTCCTCAACCTTGGCGACTTGAAGATGTGTGGACTTCAGCTCCCCGAATTCCCCAGCCAGCCTGGTTTAAGGCCCCTAGAGTCTGATGAGCATGCAAATTCCACATAAAAGATCCTTCAAGCACCAAGGGGTAGGGATGGAGAATATGCTGTTATATTTTGAAAGCTTGTATGAGAGTCGACTTGAGAAGTAATAGTCATTTTGGAAGGAAAATGTTAGAAGGAAAACAGTCATTTTAGAAGGAAAATAAGTGATTTTAGAAGGAAAATCTCTCCTTTCCTATTCACCCTAATACTTTTCACAGGTTCCTACTTTTCTTAGGGCAAAGCAGCTGGATTTCTTCTTTTTGTAAAAATAAAGACTACCATACATGGCTCTGCTTTGACTGAAATTGGGGAAGGGGCTTCTTCCACATCCATCTGACCTTTAGAACAATGCTGGCTTGAATTAATCCTGCTGATTTCTTTCTTGGTCTTAGGCCCTGAAGGATGGTCATCGACCTTGAAGGCCCTTAGCCTGTCTGAGCTGTCAACTCTTCTGGAGGAGTGCGTGGGAGAAATGGGTATGGTTAATACAGGCTGTTGAGCGCTTGTCTTCTCCTTAATCTGACCAAAATGACAGCAGCAGCATGACACACTCAGTGGGTGCAAAAGGCTGTTATCAAAGGGAAATAATGGAATAAAAGACAGCCTCCCCTAACTTGCTTGTCACAGTGGATGTTTTTGCCATTCCCAACACTTGTGGTAACTGAACTGATCTGTCTCTCTAGGGACAGCCCTTTGTTCTGTCAACCATAATCTTGGGAGGCTACAGCATCCAGAGAAGGGCAAGGCACTCCACAAACAACCCTAGCAGTAGAGGAAGGTAAGTAAGGAGCAAATAGCCCCCAGGACTGAGAGGTGAAGCTGGTGTATAAGATTGTGATCTTCAAGCCCAAGATGACTTGTGAATGCTCTGGGGGCATTTGGTTGACCATTCTGGGAAACAAGATGCCAGACCACTTCATAAATTGCTTGCATCATCCAGAAGGTATATAACTTTCTGTAAGTCGGGCTCCTGCATCACACCAAGCCATCTGTGGTTTGTTTGTGGTTCAGCCCAATATGTGAATCCAAGTTGATGCGTTGGAAAACTTCTGTCTTGATGTGATGTGAGAACCCAGCTTCAGAGCCTGCTCAGCCTTGTAAAGCATCTGCCCCAAGTAGCAGTGCCCGGTTGCTCCTGTCCCCTTTGAAAAGCTGGCTGAAGTCCATGCTTTATGTTGCAGAGATGCTGACGTTGGGTGATCATTCCACCCTGAAGCTGTGTTTGCCTGAGAGAGTGAACGAGTGCAAGCGATGGATCGACTGCACAGGCCATCTCCAGCGAGAGCCTCAGAAAGCGTGCCTGCCGTCGGTTACAGTTGAGGGCAGATCTGCTGGGTGGCACACCTGCTGTGCTGAAGGAGGAACGTGGGTCTGAGTCTGCAAAGCCAGAAGAATGGTGAGCACAGGAGCTCTCTAAGGCTTGGACGTTCCAAGCAGGCAAGTTAAGATGTGCCTTGTTGTGGAAGACATGCTTGCTATTTCTTAGTGATCAAGCAAGCATTGTTGATGTCAATATCCAGGTTTCTTCTTCATCTGTCCCTGTGTCCACAACAGGAAACATAATGGCAATAAAACCCTCAGCCTAGGGACTTCATCCTCTTTTGACCTGGAGACTGAAAGAGTTTGCAATTCTCCCCTCCCACCATTTTATGGCTACCTGTTCTTTTGTCCTCCAATCGAATGTGATTTTTTATGTGGAAATGGTTATTTTTAGCAGGAACAAAATGCATCTTTTGTGTCCTTTATTTTAGCACACAATTTGAGATTATTGTCTCACACTTTGCAATATGAGATGACCCCCATAAGCAGAAATGAGGTTATAAAATCTGCTAGGAGACAGAACAAGGTACTCTGGATTTGGTTAGGGTTCTATTTCTGAAGGGCCAGAGATAACACCCTGGTCTTGTCCTTATAAGAGTAGTAATCCTAGGATATGTAAGACGCTGTTGAAGGCCTCTGACATAGAGCTCATGCTCTTTAAATGAAAAACACATTGAAGTGATCTCATGGATAGTTATCCCACGATAACTGATGTTGTAAGATGGTCATGCGATTCAAAGCAGAAGGTTGTCCAGGTCTAGCTAGCATTTAGAAGTAATGGTCCTGGAAGCTGTGAAAAAGTTGTATCTGCCAGAGCCTTCCCTGATTGTTGAAGAGTTGGTGGGAAGGAGCTAAATGTCTTTTCGTTATTCTGTTCCTTATTGATATGCATATCTCACAAGTGCCTTGGCTCACTTTACACTTATATTTGGCAGAGATTCCCAAAATGTAGAACACACAACTCAGTGAACCTGTTTCTTCTGCAAAGCAAGTCACCCAGAACCTGGCTTGGCTGCCATTAGCAGCCAACCTTTGTGTGCTGTTCTCTGAAATTTTCAGACAGTGGAGGAAGGGTAGCATGATGTTAGAAAGATCCACTGTTTGATAAGACTGATGCTGCCAGAGGGTGCCTCTATTCTGGCTGGACTTCCTTTTCTATTTCACCCCATGATAATGTGGGTATTTTTAAAGCTTGAGTGACCACTCCAGGGTTCATGGCTGCTAGTACTCTTAGTTAAAGGGAGTTGGGTGTGAAATGTATTATTTTCTGATGCACACCATAAGCCTACTCCTCTTGGAAGCGGTACGATATTTTAAAGAATGTCCACTTTTAATACTGTTATAGTCTGGTTTGTCTTCAGGTCATATACATCTTTTGCCTTTGACTAAAGATTGTGATTTTTAGCTGTCTTAAATTATATCTGGCAAGTGAGAGAGATCTTTATGAAATACAAACCAGTTTAAATCTTGGGCATGGCTGTACTACTGCCAACTGTAGAAGGAACTCAAAGGATCACATGGTTTTACCTGCTTGTTCATCCTTCTCCATTGGGTGTCTTCTGGATGTTTTAAAATGACTTTGGATCCAACATAGCCGGTGATCAGAGATGATGGGCATTATGTTCTGAAATGAGTGGAGGGCACTAGGTTGGGGAAAGATGGAGGCAGGGTTTCTAGCTCAGATATTTTACCTGTTATGCCAGCTAATCTTATATGTGAAGGAACTGTATAGTAAAGAAGGTGGTTCAGTCATAAAATGCTCAATTGTAGACTGACATGGTACGGCTCAGGTATGTCTTCACCGCTTTGTGTTTTGCTTGTGAAAACCAGACAGTTGGCTATTTATAGCAATGTAGAATAAATATTGCAATCTATTTTTGATATACTGAAGTAGATGCTTTTCAAATAAAACAATGACGTTTTAAAGACCAAAATGCATGATTTTAGAACAGCCTTTTTCTATCTTATGGCCTCCAGCTGTGTTCACTATGCTAAGTGGGAATTTTCTTCTCTTCCAAAACATCCGGAAGGGGCCATAATGAAACTCTGCTGCCTATGCTGTAGCGAAACTGAAGAGCACTGGAGCCTATTTATCAGGGCTAATGACCCAGCTGAAATAATGGGAGTTGTAATCTAATAAATCTAGAGGACACCAAATTTGGAGAGCGTGCCCTAGAGTATGTTTCACAGGGGGGCTTTGGAGAAGAGGATGCCTCTGTTTCAAGCATGGGTTGTGGGGAAGGTATTTTCTTTTCTTTCCCTTCCCTTCCCTTCCCTTCCCTTCGCTTCGCTTCGCTTCGCTTCGTTTTTTTTTTTTGCAAATTCAACACTCATCTTTGTGAACAAATCACAACAATGCTTAAATGGTTCAAGATGCTGCTTGGTTGTGGATTTCGTGTATGTGTATATCATTCATTTCTTTATAGGATCCTCCTCTACCTGTCTTCTGTGTAACACAACTGCAACTCAGACCCACACATTGTCAAGTGCATCCATTTCCAGTCCCCTGTATTGTTAATATGGCATTTTGTGGGAGGTGGATCTTTCTGCAGACATACCTAAGCAGTCTAGGAGAAGCTGTACTGCCACATTCTTTTGGGTGACATAGCTTTCTCCAGACCCATGATAGGAATGAGCAAGAGTTTTGAAAAGTGAAGTTGTTATGTGGCTTCTGCTGTTGATATTGATGAAATCAATGAAAAAGATTTTCCATTTAGAAGAGAGCCCTCCATGGTTGCTTTGCAGTGAAGAACATTAATAGCTACCAGGGTTCCCTTCCGCTGTTTTAGTCCAGTTGATATGCTGGAATCATCTAAAAGTACCTCCACCACCCCAGGAAGTCCTAAAATGTTCTACTTGGAAATGCTCTGCATCCCAGTGCCTCCCTGCTTCCAAATCAACAGTTCTTGAAATTGCATCCAAGCACAAAAGAAGGCACTTCACACAGTACACTTGATTGACAAGCCTGACCAGTTGATTGCTCCTTCAGAGCCTCTGTGATGCACTTCTGCTGAAAAAATATTTATTTACACTATTTTTAATACATGTACAAATGTATATGAGCACCAGCATCTTTCAGTGTTAAATCAAAAGGAACATGCCAGGCTGGGCTAAGTTCACATGAAATACTGTTTTCCAAACATTTATCAGGATTCAACAGCCTGGTGGCTTTTTTGAAACTCCAAAATAGTTTCATTCGTATTCGCCATCTACTTTCCCCAGATCCTAGATCAGTGTTTCTCAACTTTGGCAACTTTAAGAGGTGTGGACTTCAACTCCCAGAATCCCCCAGCCAGCATGCTGGCTGGGAGGATTCTGGGAATTGAAATCCACACCTCTTAAAGTTGCTACGGTTGAGAAACATTGGTTAGGGTTGCCTTTCTTCCTTCATGGGGAATGGTGAGTTTGGTACTTTCTTACTATGCTGGTTTAAAATAGTATCAATTTTAAACCAGCAATTTAAAACTGTCCAATTTCATCCTCTTTTGGACATTTTGGGACACCATGGTTGTCCAAGACAGACCAGTGTCCTTTTTTAATAGGAGATGGGGAATTTGCAACACTAAACCTTTGTGCATGCCATTTCTCCAAGGTTAATTGTGCTTCTTCCAGCAACCCTGATTCTAGTTATGTATACAAAAAACAAACAAACACAAAACACAGATGGAGACAAACATTGAGCCTCTGAATCACACCAAGTCCTTAACTATTTTCAAGTTACATGTTACATGATATCTGTACTGAACCTTGGTATGGATGTTAGGGAAGGTCCCAGGATAGAGCTAGGTGAGTAGTCAGTTGGCCATTGCTTGAGTGGGGAGCCCTACATCAGTTGATGAACAGCCTTTCTAATTCCTCCCCTTTTCTCCCAGACGTTCAGAAGTGAAAGAGCTTTCACCTGTTTGGGCCTCCACATCTGGCTACATGAAAGGCATAAGAGCACCACTCAACAGTGCAGTCAAGCCCTGAAGAGCATTAAGGCCATTACCTATCATGAATGTCAGTCCTGCTTTGACCTATAAAAGTTGAATCCTGAGCTGATTAGGGTCCATGATCTATGCATGCAACACTGTGAAAAGCTTCAATGTTTCTTTTGCAGTTTGTTCCAGATGGTTTCCCATCATATTCTTCAGAACGTCGGCATCATCCTGCCAATACTGGATTCAGTATTTGCAGTGTCACAATAAGCATTTCCCCCTTTGTCTGGCCTCAAGACAGTGAAGATAGCAAACCATCAAGGAGGGTCATTCCAGAGCAGGACTTAGCTGCCTTAAATAGCAGCAGCAATCCAATCTGAGCAGTTCCAAGGCCCATCTGGCAACTTCTGCACATTCTTGCAATGACATACAAGATTCCACCTTATTTCATTCACTGAGTGCAGCAGAGGGCTGGATGGTCCAGTTTCCACAGTTGCCATTTCTTCTTTATTTCAGATTTCACCTGGAACAAGAACGTTTGGTATTTAATGTTTCTGTCTGGATCCCACAGCATTTATACCTCTGCCTACGCAGGAATAGGGGAGATCTTGGTGATCAAAACACACAGGGGATTAACTGGCGATTCCGGAATCCAAGAGTGGCTGAAAAGATGGATGCATTTTTTAAAATCACTACATTTACATCCTGCCTTTCCTCTGAGCACAGTGTTATACATGTGGTGGTGGAGATGTCTCCATTTTATTGCACAGGAACCAATTTGCGAGGCAGGATGGGCTGTGAGAATGACAGGTCCAAAGTTGTCACCCGCTTGTTTGAGTGGGGACCTGAACCTGGGTCTCTCACCACCTGAACCATAATGTTCTCTGAAAACTAAATCTGAAAAGATGTAAGTTTTCATTAATATCTAGGCTTCATCTTGTAAGCTTACAGTAACTCTTTAAGGTCAGTTCTAGACATAGATTCCCTCCCCCCACTTTTTTTTTTTTAACATGGCCAGTTAAGATGATTAGTGCTCAGTTTAGACTGTCTTTGGTGGTGCCTTTTCTATCTAAAGGTGGAGATGGCCTGGTGGGGCCCTCTGCAGCTGCTCAGAATTAGTGGCAGGGTCAAGGGGGAATACTTACTTCTTTATTGGCAAAGCAGTAGAGTACAGCAACCAGGAATCCCTATAGTAGATAAAGCAGCATGAGCTTACAATAACTTTTAGAGATCTATTAAGTCACAACTGTCACGATACCCAAAATTGTGGTGGTTGGGCACTGGATCTGGACTAAGATAGCTATGATCAGAAGCATGTATGATCTGGAATCAATTGCATAACCCAAATCCTGCATTACGAAAATTAAATTTTTGGTGTCAGTTGTGGTAATGGTGGTCCCTTCCAACTCTACAACTATGATCTTTAAGTACATCTGTACAGCTTTACAGAAAACACCCATGATTTATCTCTTAGCAGATTTAATTCTAAAATATTTCATGCACTTCAGAGCCAAACTTGTTCAGATGGACTCTTCCTTCTTAATTTTTCCATTCTTCCCCAGTTCAGCTTTCCCCCACCTGCTACTTTTCATGCAGGGTGGGTTTGAATTTCCAGCAAGTGTAGCTATCATGTTGGCAGGAGACCCAGGATATGGGATTGGAAGACTAGCACATCTGGAGGGCACCACATTGGAGAAGGAAGCTTAGGCACTAGATTTATAGTCTTATATGGTCAGCTACAAGAGCCAGTTTGGTGTAGCAGTTAAAGGCGCCAGGTCAGAAACAGGGATACTGTAGTTCTAGTCCTGCCTTAGGCACAAAGCCAGCTGAGTGACCTGGACCAGTTTCTCTCTCAGCCCTAGGAAGAAAGCAATGGCAAACAACTTCCAAAAATGCTGTCAAGCAAACTGCAGTTGCCAGGAATCAAGTTTAACTTGAAGGCCCAAACACACACAATTGTCAGTTACTGATATTCCAACAATGTTATCTCCCAGAATGCCTTGATACAAAGCTCTATGTGAGCCACAGTGTGAAAGGGGAACTCTTCAGCTGTTCAAAATGAAAAGAGCTACCAGATAATCTTTTTGGAGAGGCTACTGGAGAACACGCTGGACATAGAGCCAACCTTGACAGATCATTTAACTATCAAGAAACACAGGTTCCTACTGCAAAGTTGGTACAATAATATTTTCCATGCCTGGATATAAGAACCTATAAGTGAAAGCAGTAGCTAGAATCCAACCATAAATACCTGAAAGTTGAATCAGAATGGCATTGAAGTGAAAGTTACCTGGAAGGAGTTGAGGAAAATTGTGAAGAAAACTTTGATGTAGCGCAAGATTCCTGTGGTTTGTTCATCTGTAGCAAAGATGAAGACCACTTCATGAATCCCAAACAGAGGGATGAGGGTGAGGGTGGCTTTGGCTAACCTGGAAGAAACCGTAGAGATGTCAGAATTAGTAGGGGAGAGTCAGGCTTAGGTACAACCTTCCATTAGGAAGCCAGAATCGGCCATGATCGTTGGCCTGGAGCTCTCAACTCACCGCAGCTTGTAATCTGCATAGTCCTTCTGACTAGCCCGTAACTTAGCCAAGATCACTTTGAGAATTTGCATGAAAATCAACAGATTAATCTGGGAAGAAATAGGAGGCATTTATTGGAGGATGACTGAGATTTCCAAGTAAACAAATATTTTCATTACAGAATAAGGTTAAAAAGATCAATCCCAAATTTAAGGGGAAATTCTGTTCTTCCTTTGTCAGCCATTTATGTTTTAAGTTAATATTTGTCTGTCTGTTGATCATATTTGTATAGCCGCCCATCTCACAAGAGAGTGACTTTCCATACTGGGCCAAACTGTCCTGTTCATCCTAGAAATTATTACTACTGGCTTGAAGAATTCCTCTTGGGATACAATCTCAGCTGTGCTTCATCCTGTGATAGGGAGTTGGGAGAGAGATTATCTAGTGCGAGGCACACGAATGCTGTAATAAACATTGGTATGGCCTTAGAATGGCTATTTCCTTATTCTGTGCTGCCCTGAAGCACCTATAACAAGGTGTTGCTGTAGATCATGATGGGAAGTTTAAAATGGCAGCCCTTCCTTGCTTCGCTTCTGAAATGGAATCCAAGATCTTGAAAGCAGATCATGTTTTGTGAGAAGGACTAGAACCTAAATGTTGTGGCTTTGCTCACAAGGACCATTTTCTTCATGAGTGCATTGACCTGTATCAGAATCCAGAGTAGGAATACATCTATTAAAAGAGAAGACACTCTGCAACACTTAGTTGAAAGCTTGTCCTAAACTAAGCATTATCCTTCTGTACTAAAGGGGCATAGCTCGCTTAAAAATATATTATCAAGCAGTTCAGTTGGCCGGTATTACCCTTCAGCCAAACAGCCAGTTGAGATAGAAAATACTTCGTTTCGGGTTAAGAATTTAAATTTGTCTTTTCTCTCCCCAACAGATCTTCATAAAATAAATGAACTCAGTAATGATTTCACGCTTGCAATGTGCCGAAATCTTGAGGAAGCAGTTTTCAGGACTTATTCCAGGCATTGAAGAAGTGCCTTAACTCCATTGATAAGTTATTCAAATTTCAATAAAGATAGAGCCGTGCAATTGAAATTATGGAAAAAGAAGGGTCTTTCTACAATAAAATATTTATACTTACCTACCTACCTATCTACATGCTGCTATTTAGGACAAGTTGAACAATTAGAACAGGAGTACCATGGTTTTTGTGGTGTCAGATCAATTCAACGTTACAAAATAAAGTGATGGAGTTTGCAAATAGATATCTACCCCCTTTTTCAAAGAATAAAGTAGAATTTCAAAAAAAAAAGATTGTATTTGAAATAGATTATGGCAAATCTGCCACAGAGATAAAAGAGGCTCAGAATTTAGATTTAGGGTAATAACTTGATTATGTTTGGCAGTCTCACTGCAGCACGAAGGATTCTTCTCAGCATCTACATAGGAAATATATCTTAAATGTTTATTTTGGCAGCATCACACTCTGCTAAGAATCTCACATAAATCTTCCAAATGTTCAGTGAGTTGCTGTACATTGAAGGAAACATTCTTTCACCTCTGGTGGGAATGTGAGAAAATTTTAGGTTTGTGGAAGAAGATATTTAATGAAATGTCATATATAACTAAGTAGAAAATTGAATTCTTTCCAGTTAGGTTTCCTACACATATTTGATGCCAATAGAAGAGAAGATATGTACCTCAGGGTTGAAGTGTAGAGTCCTTGGGGTTCTCTGAGCTTGGTGGTTTTCTTGCAGACGTTTCATGAAACATTTGCAAAACAACCAAGCTCAGAGAACCCCAAGGGCTCTACATATTTGATGGTCAGAACACAAAATTGCAAAATAAAAATCTCACTAAGTTTCTATTTCTAATAGGCAAAGTAGTTGCTGTTGAACAATGGAAATATCTAGATTATCTAGATATCTAAAGTAACTTCAATAATAAATTATCTAATTTATTATCTAATAAATGCCATGATAAGGGCTGGTCTCTAGTGTTGCTTGAGAAAATCTCTGATAAAATCTATTGTATGACAAGGCAAAGTAGTGAGCCATTGTTTTACAAGGAATGTGTGTGTGTGGTGGGGGGTATCATTGTTTAAATAAGAAATAAGCATCTTGGCAACCGGTTGTATCAAAACTAGCAGGCAAGTTATAATGTACCAGCACTATATAATTATTTAAAATTAAAAAACTAAAACTATTATGGAAAAACACTCAACGTATGTGCTTGCAGTTTTCCGATTCTTGCTGTTGTGGAATGCGACAGCCTGTCAACCAAAAAGATTCTCCAGTCCTGCTTAAAGGATCTAGATAAGTACAAGCACAGATGTGCCTCCTAAGTCCTTTATCAACATTCCCTAATTCTCCAGCCAACATCCTGGGAGCTGCAGACTCAACATTTCTGGAGAGCATCAAGTTGGAGAAGAATGGACTTTGACCTCATGAGACTTCTCCAAAGGGAACACACATTTCTGCAGAGCTTTCAAGGCTGATTAAGGCTGTATACTGAGCTGGTGGAATCTGCTGTTTAGCCACACTTAGATGCAACCTGGGTTTCCAAAACCAATATGAGCCAATGAATCTAACCAGCCATAGCCTAGCTAGGATAGCAGGCCCTATGCACCTTCAATTGTTGCTCCAACAAGAGATGCTTGCTGTCCCAAAGCAAGACGTTTTTGACCTAAGGCATCCTTCATACTCCTGGAGGACTGAAGGCATTCTGAAAGATATGATCCCAGCAAGATTATGCTGTATCTTTGTTCCTTGTTGAATGTTTGAGGAGTTGCACAGAGCCACATGTTTCGCTTACAAAGAAGTGATGAATGATAGGAAATGCAATCACTCTGAGGAACATACAAAGCTCCTTTATACCAAGTGAAGCTACTGGTTCATCTAGCTGAACCTTCACCTAGTCCTACATGGTTCATCTACTCTGAGGCTTCAGATTGGAATGTCTCCATCATTACCTGAATCTTGGACCTTTAGAATACATATCAGGGTCTCCATCACTGAACTATGGCCCATCCATAGCTGGGTTTTCATGGAGCTCTGATCCTGCCACCTTCAGAAGCACCTTGTCATCTCCCTCCCATTCCAACTGGGGAGGTGCTTACCACAGATGCTAGCAGAATAGGGATACGAATAATCCACCAGTAAGCCATGTTCTCATTAACCCCCCAGCACCTGCAGTTTACAAAATAAGACAACCATTAGACATAAATAAGACCATATTCTGATCATCCATAACACAGATAAATGTTCTAATAGATTATTGATAGTTCTTATCAGCTATGAGGATTTAAGAGCATTGGGGTTACCTTATAGTTAGCACTCCAAAATTAGGTCAAAAGGGGCACTATAAGATAATCTTTTTCAAAGAAATTGATTGCCATGATTGGAATTTCTTGACTAGTTTGCCCAGTGACAGGCCTGAATGAATGCAAAAGCCCATTTGCTCACCACCAAGTCCTGTTGGATGCCAGCAGTACAAACCTCTCTCCCTTGCCCCAGTGGGCCTTAGTCAGCAACCTGGGTTTCACAATGCTTGTTCCTCATCCAGAGTCTGGTTTTTGTTGAGCAGAAAATGCATCCAACGTGCTGTGCTGGCTTGGAGTTCTGCAACGTGCAGAAATAAGGTCTGTTTGGCCCAATCTTGGCCCTGCGGTGCTTGCTTCTTCAAGTTGCTCCAGCAGTACATGGCGTCTCCAGTCCCCAGTGTGAGGTTATCCTTAGGATAACCCTAACCTTCCCTCCTCCATCTAGGATACAAATCTTATGAAACCCTTGGACACATTTTCAGGTCTCTTTCTAACAGTTCAGATCTGGGGTGAAAGTACATTTTCCTCCAGCAAGATTGTAGAAGAAGACAGCAAAGGTGTGAGATTGTCTACCTTCATTAGGTCTACCATCCACATGGCCCTCTGCCAAAGAATAGTTGCTTGCAAGAGGTTCCCACCCAGCATCTCCACACTCACTCTGCATTTTCCTTCAGGTATTTGGCAGCTATCCATGGTACCACAAAAGCCACGGGGGTCCCTATAAAAAAAAAAAAGGCCAAATGATCACGGGAATCAATAAGCCAGTTCCCTCCTGTTTTCTTGCTGTAGTTTTTCTTAGATACTGAAAAGATTGCAGCCGAGAAGTATGGCTGAGATTTCATAAGCCACAGAATGTTCCAATTTAAGAGGGAAAATTGCCCAGGGAATGCAAATTTTGTACTCAGAATCAGTTCTGCAGGTTTTAAAATGGCACCGTAAAGTGGTTTGCATTATTTTGACTCGAGGTTTCAAGGAAGGAAGGAGGAGGTTATATTTTGGGAAGAAATGGGGGGAGCTGGGTTGGGGCTCTGGATTCTACCTAGCCCATAACATTCAGGACTTGCTCTGCCCTTCACCTTCACCCCACGCAACCCAGCTGGTCCTTCAAGATGGACCTATGAGGATAGGAGCTTTGGGTGCCATTAGCCAAAAGGCTATGGGTCCAGTGCCCCTACTCAGGCAGGGATGGGATTTTCTTGCAGTAAATATACTTTGAAGTTCTTGTAAATAAATTTATTCTTAAATAAACCATAAATGGTTGGCAAGATGTGGTTAACAGGCAGAGCTGTAGTGGATAGCTGCTGAAATGGGTCTGTTTCTTGCCTATGTATGGAGATTTGGCTGCTCACCTCAGGTTAGGTGTAAAAAATTCTAAGTGTAGAAAGATTTGGCTGATATCTCTCATCTAGGGACAGCTAAGCTTTATTGATTTATTATAAAGATTTCTGTGTTGCTCCATTCCAGGTTGTCTCTGAGCAGCTTGTAACATGGGACCTTATCCACCAGCTGAGATGGAAAGTTACATATATAGCTGAGCTATTAGCTGCAAACAGCTCATTCCTGTACTTGAAGACAAAGGTGAATTTGGTAGGAAATGGGACAGCAAAGAGCTCTATTTGCTTTGCTCAGATGATCTCATCTCCATCTCTCTCCCCAAGGGCATCCTGAACATAATGAGGGCTTCCCCATCTTGCGGTCCTCCAAATAAGTTGTGCATGATGGGGAAGACTGGAATAATTTGAAGCTTGGCCCCAACATTAAAGGAACAAACCATCCTCTTCCCCTGTTTCATCTCACCCCAGCCAAGGTAGAGATACAGCGTGTAGTAATTCTTCTCTGAAAACACGGCTCCAATCAGAAGTTTGTACAGGTAGACAGCCTCCACCAGAAACCAATAGTGATTGGCTAGGATGCAGTACTGCATCATGACCTGAGCCACCCGGCAACCAATTGCAGCCTAAGAGAAGGAAAGCCGAGAAAAGAGTCATCGAAAGAATGGAATAGCTGCTTGCTCCTCCAAAACAAGGACATTTTAGGGACCACCTGATTAGTAGTTGGATAGGAAACCATTAGAATATCCTGGGCTATAGATTTCACTAGGAGGTAGAAAATCATTCTGGAGGAAGACAACAGCCAACTACTTCTGTTTTCTCAAAAATAATACAGATGTGTATGTTGTCAACAGGAGTCAAGCCTTACTTGAGGAAAACATTACCTTTTCAATTCAGTTCAAGGCATGCATTTCACACCTGAAGATTCTACAGACTAAGAAGGATTCACCTCAATCTCAAGCACAGAAAATATATGATGAAAGGAGTTGAGGTGACTAGTTCCCCCACCCATGAAGATAGGAATACCAGTCACATTCCCTGCTGAACATTCATATGGTGTAAAATAGCCAACACAGGATTTCCATCTGAGCAAAGTATGCCCGCTTGCATACAACCCCTTCATATAGTATGCATACGTTATCAAGGATGGAGCCATTTCAACTTGCCACATCTTTCCAATGCATGACAGAATTCAACTGAACCCTCTTCCTCTCCAGTATGTGAGAGGAACCAAAAAGGGGCAAACAGGATTGCAGGTTTGAATGCTCTCACCATGCTCAGGACAGAGTGCATGGTTTTCTCACATGTTAGTTTTCTGCTCACAGAAAATTTGTCAGGTGTATTTTGATGAGAAGCTGAGATTATCCTACAGACAGCTAGTAAACATCATGGACAAGTTTCCTAGATCTCCTAAGCCCTAGGAATTGTAGTTTGCATAACCTGAAGAGTGCCCAAGAAGGTTGTTCTAATCACTACATGAAGATGGACAGGTGCAGACAACAAGGGCAGATCTTGGTCTACCACAAGCAACAGTAGAGATGGTAGAGTGAAAAAGTATCCATCCTGGCTAGAGAGCAGGAGGCTTCCTTGTTTGTTTGTTTGCCCATCCGTCTCTCCATCTGTCCATCCATCCATCCATCCATCCATCCATCTTTGCCTTTCTGAAGATTTGACATCAGAAAACAGCCAGAGGGTTGCGTTGGCTACAGGATTGGCTCACTGTATCTCTGTAAGAACTTTTTAAAACTGGAAAAGGCATTAAAAATGGTCATTTCCACCTCAGACAGGTGGGCTGGCTCTCTTGTTAGACAAAGTAGAGCAACTGTCTCGGGCAGTAGAAGCTGGAGGCAGCAGCAATTATTCCAACTCTCCAGGCAATGTCATTTTAGGAGGTACAGCTACATGTGCCATACAAACACAGCAAGCTGCCTTAGACCAAAGTCCCCTAACTAGGTTCAACTAACCACAGTGGTTCTCCAGGATTTCAGAAAAGAATCTTTCTCACCTCTACCAGAAGATGCTGTGGAACTGAACTGAACCCTTTGGCATTCCCAGCAAGTACTCTGCTCCTGTCCTGAAGGGAAAAGGTTACCCCGTTTCAAGTCTTAAAATAAAAAAAAACTCCTGCCAGTCTAGATGACTTCTGTATGTATGATATGAACTGATCATTGGCTTTCACCCCTGTTAGCAAAATGTGTTGGATTAGCCCTAGTGCAGATCCAGTCCAAACCATTCTCACATCCATCTACTCCATACTTCACACTACACCGTAACATGACTGGTTTTGGCTTAGTTTGTTGGGTAAACCCAGCTTATGTGATTTGTAAACCAGGGCTCGTGTCTCAGCAAGTTCTGCAAGCCCAGCCAATTGTGGTTTATTCAACTAGTCATGGCAAATCATGCTTAATGTGTGAAATCAGGCCCATCCAAGGAGATGTTTGAAATAGACTACAAACATAAGTAGGCCAGGGACCTCCATCTCTCTGTAACTACCCCCAGGCAGACAGTACTTACCTCGTGACTCAATAAGGCTTCCCAATCAGACATCTGGAAGATCTCCCTTCCCCACATCTTCTCCAGCAATGCATCCTTCACGATCACCGAGATAGCCCGTAGTCCAAAGGAGGCAAAAAGATTAGCGTGAATATAATTCCGAGTGCAGCGAAGTCTCCTGAAGGACCAAAGGAACATAATTATTAATAGGCAAAGCTGTCATAATAAATCAGCCAATACAAAATCTTTTGACTGTGAGAACCTTTATTATATGGTGGAACCAACTGGAGGAAGAGTTTCCTCTTACTGGAGACTTTCAAAGAGAATTGAGCAGCCATGTGTTTGGGATGGTCTAGGAGAACTTTATGGTTCTGTGAAAGAGCCCCAACAAGAACACAAAGGATCATCTCTGGAAAGATCCAACATGAGGATGATTCTAGCAGCATCTAAATCATGAGAAGTAACTGTTCCATTTTATTTGGTATTAGCCTCCACCTTGACCACAGTATGCAATCCTAGCGCCATATTTTAAGAAGGATTCAGAGACACTGGAGCAGGTTCAGAGAATGGCAACAGGGATGATTAGAAGGTTAGAAAGTAAATGCTACAAAGAAAGATGGAAAGAGATGGGTATGTTTAGCTTGAGAAAAATGGCTGAATGAAGATATGCTAGATCTTTTTAAGTATTGGAAAAGACATCACAAAGAAGGTCAAGATTTGTTCTTCATTATTTCAGAGTGCAGGAGACTGAATAATGGATTTAAGATACAGAAAGGCACACTCCAGTTTAATTTTAGGATAAATTTCCTGATAGTAAGGGCAATTTGACAATGGAATTGGTTATCCAGAAGTGGGGTTGGACTCAGTGGCTTAACCATTCCCTTCCAAATGAATGATGATATCACTTTCATCATCTTCCTCCTGCTGTATTTTCTCCGAGAGCTCCAAGTGGCTTATGTGAGGATCTTTTAATTTTATCCTACAATAATCTGTGTGGGCTGAAAGAAATGACCCAAAGTCACTCAATAAGTGCCCTATTGAGGGTGAGAGTTGACCCTGGCTCTCCTCGGTCCACGTCCTACACCTTAATCACTATACCGTTATGGCTCTCGGCTTCTCCAGATTTGGAGCCTGCAAGCCCCACCATTCCTCAGCTATCACCTTTACCTGAAGACGGTCAGGATGAGTAGAGCCAAGATCAGTGCCAGCAGTGACAGGGAGTAGCCCACGGTGTAGAGGACTTTGAAACTGACCATGAGGCGGTAAGCTGCTTCCTACACAAGAAAGAAAGATGTCTGTCAAGCAGGCAAAAAGGGGCCTCAGCCACAGGCAGGGCTTGGGGCGGAGGAGAGGATAGAACCGGATGCCTAAGAGCCTGGGGTGTGGAAGAGTAAAAGGATAATTTTTGGATAGATCAAATCAACTTATTGTTTTCACCATGAAGTATAACAAACCAGACCACTCACTGTAGGGAAAACATTCATGTTGTATACAAGTCTTTACCAATTTAAAGTTGAAACTCAACCTAAAATCAAGCCCCATCCATTTTTCATCAGTTATACATTATGCTACCTATCTAGACCAGACTGATTCCTCCCTCCCTCCCTCCCTTCTTTACTTACAGCTAGATTACTTCCTTCCTTCCTTCCTTCCTTCCTTCCTTCCTTCCTCCCTCCCTCCCTCCCTCCCTCCCCTCCCCTCCCCTCCCCTCCCCTTCCCTTCCTTCCTCAGCAGGAATATAAAAGTGATTTGGCACTGCCTTCTTTGGGGATGTTTTTGGTCTGACTAATCTCTAGCCCTGGTATTCCCCTGAAGTCTCCCCTGCTGGAGATTATCCAGGCCTAACGGGAAGCCAGCAAAAATAATCTTGATGCAAATCAGACCATCCTATAGAGCAAGATATAAAAACTGTATGCAAGCCATGCTCGAAAGAAAAGAAAGCCATCTTTGAGAAAAATGTATTTTAATAATTTAGTTTAAGGGTATTTTTTTAAAAAAATGATTGTACAGCATGGAAACTTACTTGGAATATGAATTCAAGTAGAACTAAATGCTAAAAATCTGCATCCTGTCTTCCTTGTGCTTTCTGCACTCATGGACAAAACAATGTAAAAATGAACTTTTTACTGAAGAGGAGAACACAGGTTGCCCTTTAAGTTCAGAAATACTAGAACACAAGAAAGCTGATCATTTAACCATCCCAAAAGTTCACAGGAAATCCAGCAAAACCCAGAACAGAATAGTAACATTAAGGTAGGGATTCCCACCTTAGGTCAGCCAAGATTGGACTACGATTCCCACCATTCCCACAGGTCAAGCAGGTCGATGGGATTGTATTCTATGGATATCTGGGGAGCCACGCTTGGAAATCACCATCGTGGCATGCCGCTCAGTTCTAACTGGCTTCCTTTCTCACCTCTTTGGTGGTGGCTTCTGTCTCCTCGACACATTGGGCATGGTCCCACCAGAAAGCCGTCCCGTTCAGCAGCACCCAATTCCCATCAAGCCCACATCTGCGGCTCACAAACCCATGTTTAACTGCAAGCACAAACAGCCAGAGTAAGCAAATGCCCTGCATCGTTCTGCTTTCTTTTCACCTCTTGCCATATGGCCAGGAGAGGGGGAGTCAAAGACAGAGACAGAATTCCTAGGGAAGCCATTTTTCATAGGGCCTCTCTAGGACTTCATCTCACAGTTCCATTCAGCAAGCCAATTACATGACATGGCTGATGGGGAGAGTGGGGTTGTCTGGATCAGCTGGCTGGGTTAGGGTGTCTATGCAATCTGCAATCCAACAACCCATTTAAATGTGTTCTGTAAACAGAGTCTTTGTGTCATTAAAAGGGAGATTTGCATCAATCATCATCTTCCCATATGTGGCACTCACTTAAGAAGCCAGAGTGGAAACCCATGCAAAGAGGGAGAGATTGCACATGGGAGCACACACCTCATGTGACCAGAATTCTCAGCAATGTCCATGCTGGTTAAGAAGTCTTGGGCAGTGAAGTCCCCACATCTGAAGGGCACCTCAGGTTGGAGGAAGGCTGCTCTAAGGAGTCCCACCAAGTGGGTCAAACATCTCAAGAACATTAGAACCCTAGGAGGCTCAGCCTTCTCCACAGAGACAGGAATAAGAATTTTTTTTTTATTTTTGAGCACCAACAAAGGACGTAATTAGAGGCTTTAAGAGATCCAAGCTGCTCCACTTTGTGGCCTGGTTGACAGATTACCCTGCTCACGTAAGAGTTTTCACACAAGAGCCTGGCATAGAGGCTCTGTTCTATCAATCTACAATAAACTGCTTTTCCTCTTATGGCCACGAGATGGAGCAGCTACCAAATAATGCCCTACTGAGTAGCACAGATAAGGTGGACAAATACCCATAATTCTCACATGTCTGGAGGATTATGGGACTGATATCCAGAACATTTTATTTTTATTATTTAGTTAGTTCAATTTGGATGCTGCCCAACTTCAGCCGACTCTACTGAAAGATGCCAGGTGAAGCAGAAGTGGGTTAGGATGTTTTGGTAGACCATTCTTTGTTGAAGGTTAGTAGTTAAAACAACAACAACAACACAATAACATCATCTTTTCCTTAAATCAGGATGTTGAAATTTGGAGTAACCAGAAGCAGCTTTGCGAATGGAACAGCTCAGTTCTGAGGTTCAGCATCTATCTCTTGTAGGTAGATATGAGGATTCTTGTAAAAAACAAAGTAGAGGAAACAAGTCTGCCCAAGTAAATTCATTCTCCAGGAAGGGTTTATCCCAGCAGGTTTAAGCGCAATTTCCTTTCTTGAGATCATTATTGTAACGTTATGCAGAATGGATCTTTTAGTGCTAAAGAACCTCATATGGCCCCAACACACAGTGAAGGCACCCACATTATCTGTCCCAATGCTAGAATGTCTCTCTCTGTAATACGGGGCTGTGTTTATTCAAACCTGATGCTCGTATGCACTTCTGCACCACCTGTCAGGGCAGTTATTTGCAGGAATGGACAAAATATGGGCAGGGATTATATAAGCTGAATTAGTCACTGCAGAGAAGAGAAGGAAAAATAGCCCTCGCCACTTCCAAAGCAATTTTCTGCCCAGAAGTGTATGGACCCACCATTTCAGTACCAAGGACAGCACTCATGACCTGACCTTCTACCCATCCAGTCCATGCAAGTCAAGAGTGGGGATCTATTTACTTATTTATTTATTGAAAGGGGGGGGGGGCAAAAAGTGCTTTAACAAAAAAGTGAAATACCAAAAAAAAAAGTTAATATGTCATTATAACAGTAAACAATTACAATTCTATATATACATATCTAATGCCAATATTATTCTAGTACGTATATATTTCTAATACATTTATATGATTATCGTGTTTTTTTTAAAAAAGAGACCTACTGTATTTTGTATAAATGAGTCCCATATTTCATTATATTTGTCCATACAAAGTCTATGTCTGTAGGTAATCCACTCCTAAGTGGCAAGTACAATCAGGTCTTTGATCCATTGAATAAACGGGGCCATGCATTTTATCTTTCCAATGCTGCAGTATCAGTCTTTTGGCCCTAGTAAGGGCACAGAGGATTCATTTATGTTGTCCAGTTGTCAAGTTCCATGTACTGGGTATATAGTTCAAAATAATACTATCCTCCGAAAGAGTGGGGAGCTCGTATAATCCAGGAGTTGCTGAACTAAAACTCCCAGAATCCCACGTCATTGCTCATTCTGATCAGGGTTGCTGCAAACTGTAGCTCAGCAAAATCCCCACTCTTGATTTTTGGGTTGGATTTTCATGGAGCAAAACAACCCAGAACAGCTATAGAAAAGCTAGATTGGACAAACATTTTATTATACAGAAGTTTCAGACGAGTAGAGAAGTTCTTCCACACTAATCTCCCCTTTTTTGTTCTTTGGTGAACAAAAAAGTGGAGATTAAACAAAGTAACTTCAGTGTATCTAGGAAGCAATCTCCTTGGGATGTTTTGTTGATCCCTTTCCGAGCCCAAAGACCCAGCCTTACCTTTCTCATACCAGGGTAGATAGAAAGGGCAAGATACGTTGACGATAGCTCCTGGGCTCCCATCTGGCCAGCATGCATACATATCAAATGTCCGGTTGCAAAAGAGCCCTGCAAGGCACAGAAGCAAGACTGGTTGGGTAGGATGACCTTGATTTAAGCTGGGCATAGGAACAGAGTATCCATGGGTATCTAAATGCTCGCTGTCAATAGCATTGGTACCCATGAAGCTCTCTGCTTTTATTGATTTTGGGGGGGGGTCCCTTTAAGTCAGTGTTGACTCCTGGCAACTGCCTGGACCAGTCCCTGCAGTTTTCTTGGCAAGATTTCGGAAGTGGTTTGCCATTGCCTCCTTCCTAGGGCTGAGAGAGGGTGACTGGCCCAAGGTCACCCAGTTGGCTTCATGCCTAAGGTGGGACTAGAACTTCCAGTCTCCCAGTTTCTAGCCTGGTGCCTTAACCACAACACCACACTGGCTCTTAGTCATTTGTAAGACTTCTTAAATTAAAACAATTAAATGGGAAGCAAAACACCAGCCTTCAGCCTCATCTTTATCTTCAGCGAATGCCTCCAATATCACACAGGCCCTAGCAGCATCCTTGAGAAATAAGAGACGAGGAAGGGGTTGCTTTGCAGGACTTTGTCTGGATAGGTAGGGCACTTCCAGAAAAAGAGACAAAGGCAAACTTGAGATATTCCAGGAGCCTGAACAAGTGATGGGGAGGAACCTGACAAGTAAATGGGCTCTTTGTGAGTAACTGGGAACCATCGTTCAGCATATCTGGAGGCATGCCAAGCCAGGGAAGGCTGTTTAACAGCAACAGGTTGATTTGCAGAAGTCAGAAGATGAAACTTCTGCAGCTTGGAGGAAATCCTTTTCTCAGCTCCTCCTCTCTATTTAAATATGAATGCCTGTCCCATTATTCCCAGACTTGGTTGATCACTGAGATCATCATGGGAGGTTGTGGGACAGGGAAGGTCTTGGGCAGGTCTTCTAGGTGGGGGCATTGGAATGCTTTCTCTTCCTCCACTGTTGTATCTTCAAAGCACTTCTTGAAGACTTATCTCTTTATCAAGGCTTCTCTTCTGCAAATGTTGGGCAAACAGCTTTTTTTCTTTTCCTTTTCCATCACCTTTTAATACATCTGATTTTATATATTTTTTCCCCCTTACATTTAATGTGGTCTGCTTTCAGGTGCATTTCCATAGTAAGTAGCATAAACAGTCCTTTAAATCAATGAACGAACAAATAGGGAACCATCATCAGAGATACAGTAGTGAAGAAGACAAGTGGAAGTAGTGATGTGGCTTGTAATCTTGGGTTAACTGCAAACAAGTGACAGCTTGGGCACATCGGAATCACACATTTTGATGCTGGAAATCCAGATGGGAAGAAGCAACAATGGCCCTTCTGTTCATGGTTGGGAGTTTTCCTGGTATCTGTTTGGTTGCCATGAGAAACTGAATGTAGGAAAAGACAACTTGGGCCATTATTAAGCTTACTTTGAAGAAAGTCTGATGGTCATTTTCACAGCATAGCCACTAAGTTTGCTTCCTGCTATGCTCACAACACAAAAAGCACATAAGAAAAACATTTTGCCCCCAAGATACCATTGTTCCTATGATTCACAGTTCACCAAAGATACAAATTCTTACCTGAAGGGTAAGGATCATTTGCCAACTTCTTCAAACATTCATCTTTATATCTCAACCACTGGTCAAATGTCTTCTCTAGAATTTTTGCACTGCAGCTCTGCATAAAATTACACCTATGTTAGACTTGTCAGGAGCACGCTATTAAGAGCATACTATCACTAGCTGGATTTCAACCATTCTGTTTCCCTGGTGCTATCTAAGTCCACGTGGTTCTGCTATTCTGGAACATCATTGTAAGGGCTAGAAACTTGCTTCTTTGCTCTAAAGGAATTGAAAGGGAGACTTGTGGGAAACGATAATATACATATAACATTATATGATGTTATTTTTCTGCTAGCAGAATGAGGACAGGCATCCAAAATCTATTCAACAGCTGGCTTCCTCTTGGTGGTGGTGGGGAAAGGTCATGTCACATAATACGCTGTGTTCATTTTATTCATGTCCACTGCATGCCTCCATCCTAGTTTCTGTACTGATAGATAAGACGGTCTTTCTTGGACAAGGGGAAGAAGGTGCCCACTCAACACCCAGATCTGACCATGTTTGAATGGAGACCAACTTTTTTCTTCTTTTGGGGGCAAGGAGCAAAATCCCCAGCAGGGATTTAGAATCAAGGAGAAAGATCTCAGCTTGCTTCTAGAATGGTTTCTATTTGCTGTCCTCCCTCCTGCCTGTCTCTTTTTGTTTTAATCCATTAACTGAAATCCCAGCCATGATGAAGTCTAGAAACTTGCTGTTTTCATTAAATATATACTTTTGAGAATCTCCGTTTTCTTTAATGAAAAACCATTCAGTTGGAAAACCCATCCAAGAATCTCTCTCTAGCCCACCAGGTACATTTTCTGCCTAATACACATCATTCAGTTCCACTTCTCCCCAGCTGAATTCTACCTCCTTTCACAACATATGGAGTAAGAGTTCTGTCAGTTGTGGGCAGGAAGTCCTGGTGTCTGAGTCCAGGATAATTTCCAAGGAACAAAGCAAACTCTTGCGATTTGCTGATCTGGCCGTCTTACCTCCATGAAGACAGAGCTCATCAAGAGGAAGCCAATCCCTTTTGCTATATGATGGGAGAAAAACACATCCTTCATCATGAGCCACAGCCTTGGCACATGAATCACTCACCCAGCTATGCTCCTGAGCTCTCTAAAAAAAATAGAAGGAAAAAAAAAGGTTGTGTTGGCTTTAAAAAGTCTCAGAGCTGACCCAATAGATCAGTGTTTCTCAACCTTGGCAACTTTAAGATGTGTAGACTTCAACTCCCAGAATTCTCCAGCCAGCATGCTGGCTGGAGAATTCTGGGAGTTGAAGTCTACACATCTTAAAGTGGCTGAGGTTGAGAAACACTGCACTAGACCCTCAGACTTTTGGCTGGCCTGAATCTCCAAACCCGCCTTACCCAACCTATTGCTTACCCAATGAGTTGAAAGCATGGTGTCTAGATTCTCTAGCCAATGTGGATGTTGGGAATTTTGGGATTTGGTCCCAGGACATCTGGAGGGCAACAGAGTGGGGAAGAGTGCTATAAATAAATAGCTGAGATGGATTTTAATTGATCTGGATTGATTCAAAAGACATAGCAGTGCTATACAGTATGTTCTTTCCTGCAGAAATGTGCTGGCTAATTCAGATTCCTTTGGAAGCTAAATAGGATCAGGCCTGGTTAGTACTTAGATGGGAGACTCCATGGAAATTCCAGGGCCGTAAATTAGACTGGGAAGTAAGAAATCAAAGCAAAATAAGCAAAAGCCAAGAAGAAGGTAATGGCAAACCAATATTATTGTCAAGTAATCTACAAGTCTGTGTAATCACCAGGAACCTTGATTGAACTCAAAGGAATGTGGTGTGCCTTGATGCTCAGCATAACTGCATTGGAAAAGCAAATCCAATGTAGAATTTAACTCTTTTTGAAAACCAGTCTTGGATTACAGTTTTATACACGGGAGCATGTCCAACAGCTCTAATGTTTATATTTTAACTTGATGTATAACTTCCAGTATTGATCTAATCTATTGTTTATTGTCTATAGTTTTTATAGCAACTTGTACTGTTAAGCAAGCATTTTCAGTTTAAGCTTCAACAGGCAGATTTGGGTTTTGTTTGGAAAATAGATATGAAATATCTTATTATAAATTTCCAATAATACACTGGAATATATTCGTTCATGATATTTCAGATTTGTTGTGTGTCCACCTGTATTTCACTACCTTATTCTTATACCTTTCACAGGATTTGTATAATCTCTTTCTTATATTCTGGTGAAAGATAGATGATAGGTAAGTAGATAGGTAGATAGATAGTGTGGATGGATGGATGGATAGGATGGGTGGGTGGGTGGGTGGGTAGGTAGGTAGGTAAGTGGGGGGAAAGAGAGAGAGAGAGAGAGAGAGAGATTAGTAGTATGGCACATAACCATAAAAAGAGAAGCACAGCTACATTTGAAAAGTATTATCTGGAATAAAAACAAAAAGCTGAATCATAGCTTCAGTGAGAACAAAATTTGGCCACAACCATTTTCAGATAAAGTTTTAAACTCAGATGTAGAAGAACTGTGTTTTAAATCAGCAAGGATGTTGGGTCCTGTCATTATTTGCCGAAGTTGAAAAATGAAAGACTATGGTCTCAGAGTAGCGCAGGAGGAGGACAGAATGAAATTATATTTATTTGTCATTGTGGTTCCAACAAAGGGGCAGAAACACAACAATGATGCCCTAGCAACCCAAGACAGCCCTTTTCCTAATGGCAATTTTTGACGAGTATTACGATATGCCCCAAATACCATTCTCAGTACCTAGTAAGGATGAAAGTTGCCCAGCTGGGTTTTTTCTGGATGTGGGAGGGAGCGGTTTCAGTATTTGGTATTTCACTGGGTCTCACTCCTGCTCCCCAATCTGCAAAGAATTGACACAAGTCCAGGCTGGGCAAACAAAACGAACAAAGATATAGAAATAATCTCCTTCAAATCTAGCCTGACTGATAGTGTCTTCATGAACATATCTGTGTAATTTCCTGAGCAACAGGGAAAAACCAATTTACTTTGGCCACATTCTGGGATTTTTTTCCACATCCTGGGATTTCTTGGTAAACTCTCGCTTTAATTTTTCATCCTTTGCTTTGGGTGAGTAATACACACGGTTCCCCCCTTCCTTGCCCCTTGCTTCGTTTTCTCCAGTCCTGGCCAAAGAGCTTTCAACCCATCTCTGCCCTTCTGATGCATCACTACAGGCTTCTGGTACGTTCCCTTGATCCATCAGACGGTCTGACCGATCCTTCCTAACACCAAAGGTCAACATTCTTTTTTCTTCATTTCTTAAAAAGGCACATCGCTTTGTATCCATTAATGCCATCTAGAAGAAACAGACTGCTTCCTCTCAGGATGCAGGATTTCAAGGAGATGAAAGGATCAGACCCAAACACCTCTTGCTGTTGCTTTGCTGTGTGCAAAATCCCGCCTTGATGCAAGTCTGACTCCAGCATCCAACATGGCTGGGATCCCCTGCTGGAATCTCTTCAAGTATGGAAAGTATCATCCCAGAGAGATGTTTGATTGGAGAACATTACTGCAGTGACAGCGTAACACTGATCTGTCAGACATCAGAATTTCACATTCAAGGAAATACCCAAAATGACATTTCATATGCTTGCTCAGTACGATTCCAATGAGTTTTTTTCTAATCTGTTCAATCGTGTCTGATTCTTGGAGGCTGCCTGGACAAGTCCCTGCAGTTTTCTTGGCAAGGTTTTTCAGAAGGCGCTTGCCATTGCCTCCTTCCTTCCCAGGGCTGAGAGAAAGTGACTGGCCCAAGGTCACCCAACTGGCTTTGTGTCTAAGGTGGGACTAGAACTCAGGGTCTCCCGGTTTCTAGCCTGGTGCCTTAACCTCTACAACAGTGCTTCTCATCTTGGCAACTTGAAGATGTGTGGACTTCAATTCCCAGAATTCCCTGGCTGGGGAATTCTGGGAATTAAAGTCCACACATCTTCAAGTTGCCAAGGTTGAGAAACCCTACCTTACACTAAACTGGTCCCCAATAATAATAATAATAAAGTCCCTGCAGTTTTCTTGGCAAGGTTTTTCAGAAGGGGGTTGCCATTGCCTCCTTCCCAGGGCTGAGAGTGACTGACTGGCCCAAAGTCACCCAGCTGGCTTTCTGCCTAGGCGGGATTAGAAGGTTTCTAGTTATCCATCCATCTGAGAAAAAAACAAAACAAAACAGAAACCACACCAGTGCTGTAAAGCATGCTAACATTTCCCAAGAAATGATGGTTCCATAACTGGGTTTTCTCTTTGTCTCCAATACTTGCTCCATGCTTAATCACACTGGTCTTGCAACCACACCTACAGTATATTTAAGCTACTGCACAGTCTTATGATAGATTTGTTTCGAAGACAAAAAAGAGGGGAGGAGAAAAAATTGCCAGAAGTTGAATTTAGTCTCCAACATTAACTTTATTTCTTTTTCCATCTGTTTGCAAATTCTTGACAAGCTGAGTGTCTCCTTCTATTCCTTGAAACTGAACAAGGAAGGCAGCCCTGGGAATTATTTTCTTCCCCAATTCAGCTGGGTTTTCAGTCGACAAAGTGGGGGGAAAATGAACTAAATGTGATGGATTAAATTAGTTGTTCCTTCACTCAAGCACTAGGGGTAATTTTACAGAACTGGCAGGATCTCCAAAAGATGGAAATTGCGAGTCTCTGTCCCTTGGCATCGGACAACAACAAAGATGCCATTGTTATCAAAGGCCACACATGTCTGGCTTGCTACTTAACTATTGAAGGAGTAAAACAACTACCTGAACCAAGATCAAGGCCCCTGATCTCAAGAAGGCCTCCCTAATAGCTTGTTAGGTGTCTGCAGATGCTGGCTCACGAGTCATCTTAATTACTTGTATTTTGAAATGGGAACTAGGAAGTAACTTAACCACAAAAGCTGACTAGCACCGACTTCTACTTTATTAACTGAGTATGCTCACTATAAGCAGAAAATCTAACCCACGTTACCGAAAATAAGATGACTGGCATTTGGCATCATTACCGGTCATCATTTATGACACGACTGTATAAAAGTTGTTTGTACTCTCCTTAGAAGTGGGAAGAACCTTGGGGTCTGTCCCCGTGCTGCTCAAATAATCTTGGCTCAAGCAGACTGTGCGGTTTCCCCTTGTAAATTAAGTCGTGGGAATTTTCCCCTTCACTGCCCCATGGCTCTTATTGGCTGCTCATTAAAGGAATTGGACCGATAGAGGTGAATATGTGTAGCTCAGTTGAACTGTGGAGTCCTTGGGGTTCTCTAAGCTTGGTTGTTTCCTCGCAAACGTTTCATTACCTGGCTAGGGAACAACTTCAGTGCTAAAATGGGATGGGGTTTGCTCTCTATTTATGTGCTGTGGCCTGCCTTGCCAGTGCTGGTGAGGATGGGGGTTTTGTTTTGCTCCTCTGGTAGTTCTTTGATTAGCATATGTTTGCTGCTTGATTGTGTGCCTGGTGGTAACCTTGGCTTATCTGGGTGATGATTGCTGGAGATTGAATGCTGGTGAGGCGATCTGGTCTTTTGTCTCTTTTGAATAGTATGTAGATGCTGTTTATCTCTGTGTGTCTGTTAATTGCTGCCTTGTCTGAATACCAGGCTTCCAAGAATTCTCTTGCATATTTGGATTTAGCTTGGTCTAAAATGCTGACAGTTTCCCAGTTAAAACTATGGTTGAGTCTGTTCAGAATAGGAACCCAGCACCCTGTTTGAGAAACCTATTGCAGACTGGGTGACTTTTGACTTTTCTCTCCCTCTGATCCAGTTTTAAAGGCATTTATAATATGAAGACCATGAACTAGAATGCCAAAAAGTGTCCTATTAAGGAAGGGGATGAAATACAACATAGAGTAAGCCAGATAATCAAATCTGGTTTTGCACAAAATTGGTTGTGACAACAAACAGGGCTAGGCACTTTAGAACGAAGCTCACTGAGTGCACACACAATAGGTTAAGGACAGTTTAAGTGAATAAATCTTATTTTCCAGGTCTACCCCTGGTCTTAACCACAAAAGCTGACTAGCACCGACTTCTACTTTATTAACTGAGTATGCTCACTATAAGCAGAAAATCTAACCCACGTTACCGAAAATAATGTGAAGCCATAAACTTGATCATATGAGCTGGGTTTGCACAAGCTAAAAGAGTCCCATAATATTATTCACCAATTATTCATCATTGGTGGTTCAGTGGGTCATGGGAACACAGTCACTGAGAAAAGCAATGGATAGATTATCATGCAACTTTCATTATTCAGCTCCCCCAAACAGGAATATCTGTGTCACATTGTCACAGTGTGACGGGGTTTGTTTTTGGACTGGAGGTGTATTACATAGCAAAGGTGGGAATGGACACACAACCACACAACCACAGAGGTTTTTTATGCTTTTTTTAAAACTATGTACAGATACTTACAGAAGGTATTTACAACAGGGTTAAATAGCATGGTGCTGACGCTGGGTTACTTCCCACAGCTCCCTACCAGTAACTTTCCCCCTCTACTTCTCCTGCTTGCTCCCCATTTTTCTCCATCTCCCTCCTCCCTTTCTGGGCTTGATAAGAGAAAGGAAGAGGAAGGAAAGGAAAGGAAAGGAAAGGAAAGGAAAGGAAAGGAAAGGAAAGGAAAGGAAAGGAAAGGAAAGGAAAGGAAAGGAATTTTTTTTACTGTAAATCACCCAGACTCACCTCACAGTGAGATGGGCAGTGACAAATTTGAAAAATAAATAAATAAATAAATAAATAAATAAATAAATTGCTTGACTTTTTTTCCAGCTCAGCCGAAACACTGTCCGCTTCTGCGTTGGGGGAAGCACAGGGTCTTCTGCCCAGTTCCCCCCTCTCCCCCCGCCAAACCAGGGCTGCTCTGCTGGCAGTCTTCCCCCTCTGTCCTCTCCAGGATCTTGGGTGAAGCCTGCAACCAGCCAGATCTCTTCTTGCCCTCCGGGATCTTGGGTGCAGCTTGTCCCTCTGGGTCTTCGCCTCCCAACTTCCAGGAAAACCACCCCTGGACCATCCTTCTTCTCTCCCTGGACAGGAACCAACATTTGCCCTGCACCCTTCACCCTCCAGCTGTTCTCCACATTCTGGCTTCTCCATCCACTCTAGTGCAAATTTTTTCTCTCCTCTCTTCTCTTTCTCTCCAATTTTTAGTCAGATGGGCAGCATGTCCTGACTAAAGCAGGAACTGAGGAGGTGGGTGTCCCCCCAGGTCTCTCGTCCCCGACACCTATATATCTCACTGAACCCATGGGGCTGCTGACTCAAAATCTCCCCACAGCAGCGCTGGCCAGCACCCAGGTTAGCTCATCAGCCCTTGTGACAACACAACTGCCCTTCACAGCCAGGTTTGAACTGCCTTTTTCTCCTTTTTCTTCCCTCCACGTCTGGCTCACACCAGCACAACAGCAGCCAGGCCAGGCCAAAAAATCCATATGCCACGCACATCATCCACTCGTTTTGAATTGTGTTTATAGCCAATGATCAATGACAGTTTCCATCACCTTTTGAAAGATATTGTAGGAGGAATGCCATGTTTTGTCCTGGTGGCAAAAAATCAGAAGGCGTCTGGGAGCATCTTTTCCCACTAACACATGTTAGTAAAAGGCATCAGCTTTGGTGAGTTGCAGCTCCCTTCATCAGATGCATAGAGCGACTGGACTGATGTAGGATTTAAATTGGGGGGAGGGGGTAGGAAGTGTGGGGGGGAAGAGAGGGTGGTCCTGTTACATCTGTTACATGTGAAGCAGATTACAAGCACCATATCAATGAACAGTTGTAATGTGTTAAAAACCCTTGTGTTTGTTGAGACCCACTAGTCTCTCAACTCAACTCTTTCATTCTCGAGATGCCTTGTAATAAAATGTGTTCGTAGGAAAAGGTGCTGCCAGATTCCTCCTGACTTTTAACAGTCAAAAACGGTCTGCTTCTCCTGTATCCCATTTTCTTCTAAACTCAGGGTTTGCTAACCATCATTGCCACCTGGAACCATGGACACCTAGTCCCCCCTCTGTTGGATTACTACTTCAGTCTTAGTGAAGTATTAGCTGGTAGTCCATAAAGAGTGATGTCCCAATACATGTATCTTGAAGATACCCAGAGATTATTGGTTTTACCGCAACAGGCTATGAGGCTACCCTTTCAGATAGTGTAGAGCAGAGGTTCCTGGCATTTTGTTGTCAGGATTTTCTCATGGGAAAGAAGTTCATCCCATTATCTGTACAACAATATTATGGCTATATGAGTCATGTGACAAAGTTGTTATTGTTAGTGTAACTTGTGACTGTGTGTTGTGCACGTATACTGCTAATTACTGCCACCTATTGGTGTGTGTATGCTAGTTACCCAGTGGGTGGGCATGGAGTGCCAATATAACTGGAGCATTGTATGCCCGGCTTTGTCAGTTACAGTTGTAGTTGCAGCCACTATGTAGGTATGTAGATTTATGGATTATGTAGTTGTAACTAATAACCAAGTAGTGTACCTCTTCTCTGAGAGTTTTTGGCTAGAGACTTTGTTTTTGTGGATAAGTCTTGGATGCTGAATATATGAGAAGAAGTGTTTTTTTCCTATATTTTGTATGCAATTTGTATTTTATGAAGTTTTGCATTTTTATCAATAAACAACTAGATAGTATATATTTTCTGGCTGAGTTTCTTTGGAGAACAAGATATGGACATTGCAGTTTGCAAACCTATCATGCTGGTGTGTGTTTTTTCTCTGGGCAAAGGGTTTCTGGGAGCACTGCTGTACTCTGTTCAACATTTGTAGCCGGTGGGCACATTTCAAATTTTGAAAGCATGTTGATGCATTGTCACGAAATGGCAGCCAGGGCCAATCGGAAAATATCTGCTTATGAAAAGGCAAAATGGTAGGATTACTCGTCAATAATCCCCCTAACCTACATAAGATTCTCAACTACCTCTATTTACCTTTCTGTTTGGATGGGGGGCAGGGCGAGGGGGGCAAAGTCCTAAACAATGTGCTAGCGTGCAGCCACTTCCATCTCATTTTGTAAGAATGCCAATGAGATTCAAAGGTGTTCTTGTAAATCATGAAGATGTCAGGGGTTGGTTCATTGCTTTCTAGCATATTTACTTCCATGGAGGGGTGGATGGGTGGATGGGTGGGTGGGTGTCAGATAGATAGATAACCTAGGATGGATGGATGGATGGATGGATGGATGGATGGATGGATGGATAGATAGAGAACCTAAGATGGATAAATGGATGGATGGATGGATAATCTATGTATTTATCTATACATCCTAAGTAAGCTAGAATGGATGGATGGATGCATGGATGGATGCATGGATGGATGCATGGATGGATGGATAGATAGAGAACCTAAGATGGATAAATGGATGGATGGATGGATAATCTATGTATTTATCTATACATCCTAAGTAAGCTAGAATGGATGGATGGATGCATGGATGGATGCATGGATGGATGCATGGATGGATGGATAGATAGAGAACCTAAGATGGATAAATGGATGGATGGATGGATAATCTATGTATTTATCTATACATCCTAAGTAAGCTAGAATGGATGGATGGATGGATGGATGGATGGATGGATGGATGGATGGATAACCTAGGATGGATGGATGGATGGATGGATGGATAGATAACCTAGGATGGGTGGGTGGGCAGGTGGGTGAATGGATGGATGGATGGATGGATGGATAGATAGATAGATAGATAGATAGATAGATAGATAGATAGATAACCTAGGATGGATGGATGGATGGATGGAAGTGAGAGAGAGAGAACCTAGGATGGACAGATGGATGGATAGATAGGTAGCTAGATAGACAGACAGACAGATACCCTTTTAAAAAATAACATCAACTAGGGTGAGGAGCCTGGCACGATATCAAGAGAACTGCCAGTGTTTATCTTCCCCATACCCCCAGCTCAGCTTCCTTGTTAGCCAAAGTCACCCCTGGCCTGCCAACAAACAGCAATCTGAGAATAAACCAAAAGCGGCATCCAAACAAAGTACCTCTGTTCCAAATTCCTGGAAACAGTTCTAACACAGTGGCATTTTATGAAAAGGTGGTCCAGCACTGATTTGCATGTTGTAAGCCACCAATAAAGCTGCAAGCATCTATTATGGCTTTCTGCTGAAATAAAAGGAATTATTCTTTCTACCTCAACAGAGTCAAGAGGATCAGAAGTAGAGGAAATTCAACCGCTGGTAGATGCAGAAATGATCTTTTCAAAGGAGCGGTGGAGAGGTATGGAGTGCTCACATATCAGAGGGGTCTTTGGAGAGGGAGAGGCAGGAGAGCATCACACTCCATGCCCCGGGGTCAGACTGCACGTGAGACATTTCCTCAAAAGCTTCTGTTCAAATAACAGTGAAAAGATCTGTGGGTTTTAGGAGCAAATGCAGCCAGGCTAAACATAGAGGAGAAAAAAAATCTTATCAAATCTTATCCTTTATCACACCAATAGAGGGTTTATATTTAAGATACCCCAAGAATCCTTGGCCTAGTTCACACATTGCACAAAGGGATGCATTGTCTGACCATGGTTTATTGAATAAACTACAATGCATGGGTTCAGTCAGCCTGCTAAACCAAAATAAGCCAAGACAGATGATAATTCTGGGTCATCTATGCTTAGTGGCAATACTGCATCCCTGCATGATTAATTAATTAATAATAATAGTAATTAATTACACATTATTAATATTTGCAGATTGTCCTCAACAGCCATTTGGTCTGGGTTGACATCAATATTGGTATGACAACATTCCTACATCATGGTAAGCCATAAACAAGCCACTGTGGTTTGGAGACCATAATTCATGGCTTAGACTATTGTACAAACTCTGCCAGTTATGGTTCTTCAAATAAACCATATGCATATTTATGCAAAACTACGGCTTAAGTATAATATGGAATCCAGGCCACTTTCTCTCCGGCTGCATTCTTACAATGCACTAAGTCATAGTTTGCTTAAGAAAGTCTGACTAAATCATTGTTGGCTGGTTCAAACAGCTGTAAACTATGACTCACACAACACACTAAGCTATTAATAAGCAGCTTTTATTCTGACTTTGTTGTATGAGCCAATTGTGGTTACTTATTAAACCATGGCTATAAAAATCATGGCTTAAGCATGATGCATGATCTGGTCTTTCTACCTATGTTCACACAAAGCATTAAATAATGATTTGTTGAATCAAGGTTTGTAGAATAAACCCTTGTTAGTGGAATTTCCACAACTCACGGCTATAAACCATTATTTACAACCTATACAGGTTGGGTTTGTATGACCCACTAGGCTAGTAAAGAACAGCTTGTATTTTGACTTAGTATGTGGGGCAAATCTAGCTTTCCACACGTTCAGCTCCTTCACAGGGTAGTGAGGATAAAATGGGGGAAAGGAAAGGTGAAATTTTGTACCTCCAAGAAATCCATCTTTGGCTTCTCAGTTGCCAAAGAATCGCAAATCACAATGCCAGGAAAGTCAGGATGGACAAGAGGCTGTCAAAAACACAGCCTAGCCCCAGCCTTGGTCCCAACTTGTTCTGTGTTGATGGGAGTTTAGCATGAATAGGGTGTGGGTCTGTATGAATGAGCTTCTGCAGAGAAGGGTTCTCATCTCATCTCAAACACACAGCTGGGTTCTCTGCTTAGCAAAGACTCATCCAGGAGAAAGCTATCAAGGTGCACACTCTGGATTTCTGGTCTTTGTGACCAGAGAGGCTCCATCAGAGGGATCTGTGTTCACCTATGAAGTTTCCTGAGTAACGTTGGACAAGTCAGAAGCCTACCAGTTCACTTAACCCACTAAGCTGTAACATGGATTTTTTAAGTTTGATTTAACAAGTTATGGAAACCCACTTAGTTGTAAACCATGATTTATGGTCTATTCTGTTGAATGAATGCAGCCAACCACAACTTTTACATTAACCACGGCTAAACAAAAGATGGCCTAGTAAGTTGTGTGAATACAGCCATGGTCACTTCCTTCCAAGCCAACACATGTTCAGATTTACAGATCATACTTTTACTTTTATGCAAATGCATTTGGAAAGTCTTGGAGATGCACTGCAGGACAGATGGTATATAAATATTGTAAATATATTGGTACATCGCTCCACCATTCAAAATCTTCCAAGGCTGAACCCTTTTCCCCTGGCTCAAATGAAGTCACTTGACTCTGACAACTTCTGCATGTGGATGTGAAATACAACTTCTACTCTTCCACCAGCAAGAACACAACCAATGTGCTAAAGCACTGAAATACTGGATGAAGTCATGACCCTGCAGGAACCAGGTCTTTTGATTTCTGTGTGGGAAGTTTCCTCTGAAATGGAACCTCAGGCCAAACTCAGGAAGAGAAGGGTCATCCAGCTCCTCTTTGAAGAAGCCAAAAGAACTGCACGTATCTCTGACATGGAAGCCCCTCTAAGCATGTCAATGCTCTGCAAACTATGCAGAGAAAGCAGGGCAAAGCTGCAAGGAAGACTCCCTTGAGAGGAACTGGTTTACTCAGACCTTGCTCACAAATAGTCTGTTTGGTCACCAAAGGCTGGTGGACCCAAGCAGAACTCATACTGATGTAAAGCTGTTCAGTGCTGAAGTTCCACTTTCTGAAAGTCTTAGCTTTGCGTCTCATAATCCCATTGTTCAAACCTCTGAACTGACTCATGGACTCTGCTTGGGGAACTTCCTTTCCCTACTAGCTTGGACTTCTTCTCCTGACCCTTAGCCAACCTTTGGATTTGGTTGGATCAGGTGGTGAAGCTCCGGTGCTCCCTTGTTTCCTCAAAGCAGGACAAGTTACATGAATCCAGTGAAGACCTGGATCTGATTTCTGAAGTATGCTGGGCTCCCTCTCCCTGGCCCAACATGCCCCCACTTGATCTGACAGATGACACCAAAACCCTGTGAGCGCTGGCAGATGGACTCTTTCCTTCAACTCCTTCAAGGCACTTTGCCCCATAATGTTACATGGGATTTGCCCATCACAGAAGATAATGCACATCATTCTTCCCCAGTCCCTTCAGATCCCTTGCGCTATGATTCCCATCACGTCTCAGCTAGCTCTCTGCGTGTTTTGTACTGAAAATGAAACAATCACGGGGTGAGTTGCAACTGGACTCAAACTAGTTTCTTTGAGGAAGGACTGAATTTTAAGGATAAACCCAGATGGGCATTTAGACAGACCCTTCTCTTGTTCAGAGATACCAATGAAGCTACATTTTAAATCCAGGCAGAAATTCTACCACCCTCATTTTATCATCCCCAAGACCCAGGAGCCCCACAGACCCTTAAGGACAGTGACATTTTCTTCCTCCTTTCACTCTGGAAAGTAGAATTTCGCGCAAGGACCCTTATGTTTGGGACAGGACTGAGGATTTCAAAAGAGGCATAAGATAAAAGTGCTCTGGACGTGCCCCAGCCAGCTTCACTTTAGCCACAGAAAATCCAGGAGTGCCCAACATCAGTGCAGACTCTACCATCTGGATGACATTAGGAGATGTTCTTTCTCATGCCAAACCACAGATCTGGCCAAGAAGAAGCCCATTCTCCAACCCCAGTTGGAGGGGTCCAACTGCATTACTCGCCGCTGAGAGAGAGAGAGAGAGAGGGAGAGAGAGACCCTTTGCACGCTCTCGGATACACTCCTGTACCCTTGCCGAGAGACCTCATCATTTCTTAAGCCCCCTCCTCATGCAAAAGCTTCCGGAGCTGAATCCCGCTTAGTCCAGACTTAAATTAAGCCTCAGCGGCTCTTCTCCTGGCGACGCGCGTGTATATGCCAAACTCGTGCGGTCGGGGTACATACAGACACACGACGCGCGTTTTCGAGGTAGTTTGCCATGTCCCGCGCGGGAGGAGGTCTCTCTCACCCCACCAAGCTTTCCCGGCCTCGGAGGCGTCTCCTTGCCCCTTACCTCCTTGGCGGCTCCTCTACAAAGCCTGCTTTCCGCCTCCGGGCAGTTGGAAGGCTCGCTCTGGCCCCGCAGCCGCGCGCTGGGGAACGCGGGGCACGGCACGGCACGGCACGGCACGGCACGGCAGCAGCAGCAGCAGCAGCAGCAGCAGCCGCCGCCGAAGATCGCCCGGGCGCAATGCCGTTGCAGGAGGCGAGGAAGTCCGCGCCTCTGCAGAAGACCGAGTCCAAGAGAAGCTCGGCGCGCCCTCGCCCGCCCAGCCGCCGCCCCTCCCTGATCCACGTGGCGTCCTGTTTGGGGGCGGCATTTTAAAAAAATCTGGCGGGGAGTGGGTGGAAAACGCCCCTCTCCCCCCGCGCGGCAAGTTTCTCCTTCTGGAAGCGGCGCGCCTGTTTCTCCGCTTCTCTTTAAAAAGTTGGGAAGCCCAGCCAGCCACGCGTCGGGCTCGCACAGGCCAACCACCAGTGGCTCGGTTCACACAACGCGCTAAGCCTCCGGAGTCCCCAGAGTTACAGAGCCAACAGGAAGGCTGAGGAGTGGGATGCATGATGCAAATACCAGTGAAAGCAGCTTCTAACTCCCGGGCTTTGTTTCCGACGTGCTAAGTTAAGTTCACAAGCACCTATTGTGTTCCCCCCCCCCCAATCAGATTGTGGTTTACATGTGGGAACACTGTCATAAAGTGGTTGGTTTGATTCTAGCTTCTATGATTATCTCCACACCCAGTAGGGTCTCTAATGAGCCCACACCGCTCCATTAAATAATGGAAAACAACTGATTGCCCTTGAATAGCAATTAATAGTTTCATTTATTATTTTACTTCCAGCCACAGAAGGTCTGGGAGGCATAAGGGAGATTTTGGCTTTAGATGCTGAACCTTCAGGACCAGGTCTGAATTTGGAATTAGTCAGTTTATAGTTTAGCGGGCCATAAGAATATAGACCAGTGTTTCTCAACCTTGGCATCTTTAAGACCTGTGGACTTCAACTCCCAGAATTCCCCAGCCAGCCATGCTGGCTGGGGAATTCTGGGAGTTGAAGTCCACAGGTCTTAAAGATGCCAAGGTTGAGAAACACTGATATAGACTATGACTGTTGCAAACTATGTAATAAGTTGCAATGCCACACATTTTAAGTCACCCTGCATGTGTTGGTTTGGCTACACAACCTTCAGACTTCAATAGCAGCTCATTTTTCCAGACTTCTGCTGCTCTCTTTTTAATTTTAAACTAGTGTTTCTCAGTTGCAGCAACATTAAAAAGTGTGGACTTCAAGTCCAAGAATTCTTAGACATGAAGTCCACACATCTTAAGTTGCTGAGACTGAGAAACGCTGTTTTGAACCATGGTTATCTTTCAGTTAGATTTGGACTAGACAGACCTTGGAAGAGAAGAAGCCTTCAGAAACAGATTGTCTGTTGTAAAGTTGGACACAACCACTCTTCCCAAAGCATATTGGTACTGTATCCTGTTATCGTTGCATTTACCAGCAGATTAACTGAGGGGACTCAGTTCAAACAGATCAACGAACAATCCAGGTCCAAGAGTTTTATTTAAAATGCATACATGCAAAAAAGGACAATAACAGATGCCTGATTTGTGTTTAGACACTTTGTAGTTGTTTGTGACTATTCCAAAAATGAAGATTTGTAAGAACCAGATAATGATTGAAACATCACAGCTTTGGACTCCTTTTTCTTGGATTCAGAAGGACCAAGCTATCCTCCATTTCTGAAGAAAGTTTGAATCACCAGCATGTCAGTTTCAGAAGATCACGGGTGGTGTCTCCACTTCTATTCACAGCACTTTGAGTGTCAAGCCTGGGGCAGGGACCAAAAACATTTTCATTTATTTCCTAGCACTTCTGGATCCAGCCAACCGCTGTTCTACTTTAACACCCTGTTTCCCATAGCAGCCAGATAATTCTTGCATCTTGCTAGCGTGGAATTGGCTTGCTTGCCATTTATGTACGTTTCTGCTTAATGTGTTGTACAGTTTCAGCCCATGGTGCTTTATTCAGTTAACAGGGTTAAACAATCCATGGCTTAAGCTCAGAAGCAGTCTGAGCTAGCATGTAGCCATCATGGCTAGAACAGCAGCATGGACCATGCAGCCTAAATTAACAGTTTGGCGTAGGTGGAGACTCAGTTATATGGCTGCACTGAAAAAGAAGTCAATATCTTTTGCCATAGCAAATTAGCAACAATGACCTCTGATAAAGGGGATATTCTGAAATGCTTTGATTTCATCTTTCCTATGTATTGACCGAATTACATCAAGCCACCTTCTGAATGTTCTCTTGGGCATGCTTTAGAAATTGAAAAGGCATCCAGGATCCCCCCTCCCCCATTATTCATGAAAACCACAATCATTTGTACACTTCTTTATTTTATTTCACAATAAGGGAAAATAAACCCCAATCCAACCCAGCAGTTGCTCTTGATTCTTTGATGATTTGAGTCAATCATCAAAGGCTAGTGCCAGACTTGTGCAAACTTGCTCAGGCTGTTTTATTCACTGTGGCCTTTGCCAAGGTTTCAATAATTTTTCTCCACTGATTGCTTTAGAGATAATTCATTATATTTTGTAACCAGATGATTTGCTTTCACATTACAAATCCCTGTGGGAGTCCTTTGGGCAACAAATGAGATGGAGAAAATTATTTTAATAAGACTTTTTATTTGAATGGCTGTGACCCCACCTTTTAAGGGTATTTTTATCCTTCTAAGACTGCAGAGGACAACCCGACATAAAATTGGCATAAATCCAAGATACGTATTGGGAACAAAGTTGTACACTTGCAACCTGTAGAGAGAAGATTGCTCAACTGCACAGATCCAGCAGCTCATTTTTCACATAAGTTCTTTCTGCTCTTTCTTTTTGTCTCGAAGCTTCTGCAGATGCAAAAGATGTGGACTTTGCAGGTGACCATGGATGGGACACAGCTGTGAAAGGGGCAGGTTGGTTCATATTGCTTAGACACTTCTTGGTGTCCCTGGTCAATATTTATTGACTGAAGAGAAATGAAAAGAAAGAGAGAGAGAGAGAGCGCTTCCACTTCAGCTCTCAAAGGATTTCAGGTCATTACCAAAGGAGGGGGGAACAATAGTGTTGCTCATTTTTCAGCTGGTTCCTTTTTCTATAACCTTTGCTTGTTTTTCAGTAGCTAAGAAGAGAGATTTTAAGAGGCACAGAAGACACAGGATACTATCAGCAATTTCCTTGAAAGCTTTTGGGAGAAGATAAGGATAGGATTCTAAATTTTAAATCAAATCACGTTGCTCTGAATGGAGTCAGTATTAAAAGCATCGTGTCAGCTGTAAAGCATCTGTATCTATATCTATATCTATATCTCTGTATCTGTATCTGTATCTGTATCTGTATCTGTATCTGTATCTGTATCTGTATCTGTATCTGTATCTGTATCTTCAAGTTAGTATTGACTCCTGGCAACTGCTTGGACAAGTCCCTGCAGTTTTCTTGGTAAGATTTTGGAAGTGGTTTGCCATTGCCTTCCTCCCAGGGCCAAGAGAGAAGGACTGGCCCCAGGTCACCCAGCTGGCTTTGTGTCAAAGTGGGACTAGAACTCATGTCTCCCAGTTTCTAGCCTGATGCCACTACACCAAACTGGTTCCCAAACCCTAAATATGACCCTGTATTAAAGATGACAAGACGGGGCCCTTCTATGTGGGGCATAAGAAGGAAGTCCAAAAAGTCAAGGTAGCCGTCTTTGATTGCCACAATATGGCCTTGAAAACTGAAGTGAATAACTGGTTGCTGATTCAGGTTTGTGGCAACTGCACTTTACAGAATCACATTACGTTTTCATTCACCAAGGCCTGCATCAGAGAAGTAGAGAAAAGGCTGGCACGCAGGGGTTCAGGACCATGGAGAGAAGGCACAAGTATCTGTCCTAGCTTTAGCACCATGGAGAGATCTTAGGGGTGTCTGCCATGGTTTCAAGACCATGGAGAGCACCACCACTGCTAAGATAAAGACCAACTGGCCCAACTCTGATTTGGCACAAGTGCTGTATTCATACAAGACTTCCAGCTACAGTCTTTGAGTAGGAAGCAGGCATGTGGTATCACTCGACCACCAGCCCTGCAAATGGCTCTTGGACAAAAGTTACAGGCTCACCATGCCTAAGCCCCAAACTGCCCCCACCTTGGATCACCAGCAGATGTACTGCAGCTTGGTTGTAGGTTTACGACCAACCTCCTGATCATGGCAATCCAAAATAGCAGGAAACAAGCCAGATTCCAATTCCTGAGCTGTATGAAGCAGGCAGCACACGGCCTTGCTAAGCAGCTTTCTAGCTGAGCTAGAGTGTTACCCCTGTGGCATAAATATAACAAAGACAGGGGAGGCAGCTGCCTTAGACCCTGCAGGCACAGAGGCCACCCAGTCTTCACCCCATGTCTTCAACTCACCTGATTGCAGGGGAATAGGATGGGACTAGCATATCTGTGCTGCAAAGGTAAGGAACGTCCACTAGATCAGGGTTCCTCAACCTCAGCAACTTTAAGATGGGTGGACTTCATCATCATCATCATCATCATCATCATCATCATCATCATTTTTATTGATGTTTTTAATAGACATCGGTTCCTCAACCTCAGCAACTTTAAGATGGGTGGACTTCATCATCATCATCATCATCATCATCATCATCATCATCATCATCATTTTTATTGATGTTTTTAATAGACATCGTAAAAACAAGCCCAAACGAAACTAAAAGATAAAAGAAAAGAAAGAAGTTTAAGAAGTGCAAGAGAAAGAAAAAAGAAAAGAGAGAGTAAAAGAGAAAAGGAAAAAAGGAAAAGAAGAAAAAGCAAAGACAATAATAAAGAAATGGCTTCCAACTTTCATCACACCGAGCATAAGCTAACGTCATAACTCTTCACTCTCTTTTAAAATTACAAACAAAAAAACTCCTCTTCCTGTAACCCAACTCATATCTATATGCAATCCAAAAATTGTCATCGTTTCAGTCCCAGTTCAGCAAAAAGTCTATTAGAAGTCACCAGAAATGTCAAACAATTTATCCCTGATCAAATAATCCAACTTTATCTCCTTCCTTTTGTGCTTCACAATCTTGGCCTTTTGTTCATTCCAGTGGTGCTGCAGGATTTGGTCTTTCATTAATCTCTGGCATTTCAAAAAATTCTCCAGATCCTTTACCAAGCTACTTTGTAAATCCAGGAAAGAGGCATTGTCCAGGATTTCTTGTCGCAACTGCTTCTTGTCCAAGTCCTTTTCTTGATTTATTTTTTTTGTATCTCCATTTTGGTAATCTCTTCAGTTTTATTATATTCTGTACTTTCAAGTTCTATTATATCTGTGTCCGGTAAAAGTTGGTTTTTAAAATCTTCCTTAACATCTTCTAAAGGTCTAACCATTGGGACCTGTATGATTTCTAAGACATTAGTTATTAATATCTCAGTCCATTTTCAAAGGGCTCTTTGAGTAACTCAAAACTCAAGATTGGCCATTTTAAAACCTTAGTTTGAATGTTGACAGATGCACTTTTCCTTTCCTTTTTTTTCTTTCTGGTCCTTTAGTCCCCTCTAGTGTCCATGTGCAACATTCAAAGAATCTCAGTTCCTAATATGGATTTAATTCCATCTCAGTCATTTCCCATGGGTGTACTATTTAATTATATACTCGTTTTTCCAATCTTAGAGCAAAAGTACAAATGCTCCCAATTCCTCTGGTCTCCTAGTCCGTTTATGACTTTCTTAAATCAAAATCTTCTCTCTCTCTCTCTCCCTCTCTCTCTCTCTCTCCCCCTCTCTCTCCCTCTCTCTCTCTTTTGCTTTTTGCCAATTATATATTGTTTTTAAACTCTTAAGTCTCTATTTAAAATTCCCTGTATCAAAGGAAGAAGGTAAAAATCACCAGGTGTCCAATAAACTCAGCATTTTGAAGGTCTCTAGTATCCATGAGATGGTTAAATAGATCATTTCCGAAAGTAATTAGAAAGTGAGTGCAATGGGCTTAGTGTCCTTTTTAAAGTCTCTGCCATGGCTGAGAGCAAGAAGTTGTCTTCCTTCATCTCCTGGCACTCAATCCTGCGGGAGACCGCTGTTTTATGATCCCCTTGTGAGACGCTGCCATTCAGAGCACTTGTGGGCAATCTCCCATCCTCTCCTTCTCCGGAGAGGTTCCAAAGGACCGGTCTACTTGCCAGTCCTTCACTCTTCACCATGGTCATCTATCTCCATTATTTGCAGAGATGTCTTCAGTCAGCCCTGAATCACCCGGAAGCTCCCATCTGCCTCCTTTTCAGATAATGATGATGATGTGTGGACCTTGAGAAACCTCAAGTCCCTCTATGTCAGAAAGAGATTGAGAGAGAAAAAGAGGGAGGGAGGACAGGTTTTCACAGTGTGAGCAGGGAGTGCAAATGATCACTAGTTCATGATGTCATTGTGTAAATGACATAGCTGGGTCATTGGCACAATGATATTATGACCCACATGTTATACGTTGACATCATGGCGGCTTCTGTTGGATGCTTATGAGAGCAGGGGCAGCTTGACTTATGAAACTTGGAGAAAAGTTCACTGGAGTAGAACTTGGGATTGAGTCCATGTGCTCCTCAAAGTGCTGCCATGGGTTTCCATTAGTCCTTGGCTTTGGGCCAAAACATTGGGCAAGGAGTTGGTAAAACTCGGTCTTTATCATAGTGTCAGTGATTGCACCAGCTCTTCCACTGGGTGTGGTACCTATAACCTTCCAGTCATTGTTGGACTACAACTTCCAGCATCCTTCATACTTGGGCCACAACATGTGGGCATAATGAGTGCAGCAACAGCAGGATAAGTAAGGAGGCGTTTTGAAGTGGAAAAGGAAACAGGGCAAGCGGAATAGAATATCGTCCATTTCACCTCTTGGTGTGATTGCTGAAGCCCACGCATTCTTAGCGGGCCAATCTATCACCCATTTCCCTTGTCCAGCCTTTAAAACAATAGTCTCATTTTGGTCCACTGGAAAATATTGGAATGATATGAGTGAAGCTGTCTTTACAAAAGGATCATATATCTATTTCTCAGAAGAACCGGTCAGGGGTTCCTCATATGATACCATGGTGTATTTACAGGGTATTGTCAGGGCAAACTCCCAAGGGCTTCGTGGGTCCTGTGAATGATCATGGGGGTTATTCTGAGCCAAGGGTGTCCAGAGGAGGGTCAAAAAAGTCAAGATGGTGGCTCAACCATGCGATCGAAGCCCTGCCCTTTTGGGTAAAAGCAAGTGCACGGTTGTGGCTGCCATTTTGGTTTTTTGGACTCCTTCCTTGCGGACATCCTTGTTCAGAGCTGAGGATGGGCTGGGATTTAATTTTAACCACAATAGAAGATTTGCAACGTATTATAATTAAAAATAACATTCTTTCATTGGGGAGGAGTTGCTGAGATACATTACTTACTCCAGAGCATGTGAATATATTTCAAGGTGTTCAAAGCTAGACTGTGAGTAAAAAAAGAATAGGAAAAGAAAATTGCTATGAATGCCCTATCAGTTATATGACTTAAGTGGCAATGCTGTTTCCCCCTTCTGTGGAGTAAGTGTTTTTCAACACCGTCAGATTTTCTTCTGAGTAATACATGAGACTGGGATCCTATGTGCCCTTCCCTTGGAATAAATGGACTTCTTTCTGAACCCCATTTATTAATACCATGGACTTATTTCAGAAGCAGACCTGCACAGAATTGCACCGTAAGGTCACTCTCTTTAAGGCTTACTAGGCTTCTAATTTTCTGCATGTTTCATGCCGAGATAACTAACCATAATTCCCTAACGTTAGTGCTCGCCCCCAGAGCCGCCCCAATGGTTGCGGCCAAATTCTAATTGCTAATGTGACAGAAAGTGGAAATGATGAAAGGCACGCTGCTGAATCGTCTGGATGATGTTTTATTCGTTAAATCTTTATTCTGATTCTGATTCCCCCAGGCCAAGGATTATTGTCAGCAGCCTGTCCTAATAGAACTAGAACTAATTCTGGTGAATTCCACTGGACATCTTCTTGAATCTAGATCCTCCTGATGGAGGGTCTACAATTCCTAGCATCCCCAGCTTGCAAGGAGATAAATAAGATAATGACTGGATTAGCAGTTGAAGCTATTTCTCCTGTATGATTCTCCCTTGGAGGCTACAGGCTGGCTTTGGATGTTCTGGGCAGATCACAGGACACGCAGGTCATCCGTCCGATTCCCCCACCTCCAAGCACCTGCCGGTCCCCAAAATGCCATGATGCTTTTAACAGCTGCTGTGGAGGCTGGGGGAGTATGTTTCTTGGGCCTGCTGTTGAAGAGGTGAGAAGGTTAACATTTTTCTCCCTTTTCATCTAGCCAGCAAAAGTCTTCCCACTTGTCCCCCCATGGGGTTCCTATCCAGACCAGAACTTGCCTTTTGAGATTTATAAATGTCACTGCACAGTTATTGGAAGGAACCCAGGAGGGGAGAACAGGCTAAATTTTTTGTCCCTGCATGTCACATTGCAGGGAAAAAATGATGGATCCCCAAGGCAACAATTAGCAATTAAAAAGCAAGACGCCCACATAACAAAGCAATAGATTTACAGTGGGTTCAACACCAAGACTCATTCCAAACAGTGGCAATAATATATATATTATATATATTCCCTTCCGCTGTTTCTTTCTGCTCTCCGTTGGCCTTTCTCTTTTGATTGCCTTGTCTTTCTTTACAGCAGGGCTGAGCGTCCTGCGGTTTCAAAACAGAAGGCAGATCCCGCACAGCCATTTTTGTCCCCCTTCAGACCCCCGCGAGAATGTGCTGCTGTTAACCTTTGTGAGCAAAACACCGATGTTCAACTACGCAACGTTTCACTGGGGTGAGAGGAAGGAGAATAAAAATAGGACAACCAGAATAATAAAAATAAAAAGCCTATCTGTTTTGTTGCAGTGCCCTCACTCTTCCCAAATTTCAGGGCCTCCCCCCGCTCCATTGGCGTGGTGGTTACATATATGATTCTCCTGTGTTCAAGTAGTGGCTGGACAGCCATCTGTCAGAAATTGTCAGCCCTTTAAGGATCCCCAGGTAACTCTTGCTGTTGCAAAGTCTGTTTTTGCAGCTTGTAAAATTCATATATTGGAGAGCCAGTTTGGTGCAGTGCTTAAGGCATCAGGCTAGAAACCAGGAGACTGTGAGTTCTAGTCCTGTCTTGAGCGCAAAGCCAACTGGGTGACCTTAAGCCAGTCACTCTCTCTTAGCCCTAAGAAGGAGGCAATGGCACACTGCTTCTGAAGTCAAGAAAACTGCAAGGACTAGTCCAGGCAGTCATCAGGAGTCAACGCTGACTCAAAGGCACAAAACCAAAGCCAAAACCCTCCTATGTTGCTGACAGCAAAATCTGTCTATCTATCTATCTATCTATCTATCTATCTGTCTGTCTGTCTGTCTGTCTGTCTGTCTGTCTGTCTGTCTGTCTGTCTGTCTGTCTGTCTATCTATCTATCTATCTATCTATCTATCTATCTATCTATCTATCTATCTATCATATTTATATAGCCGCCCATCTCTTACAAGGTGACTCTGGGTGGTGTACAACCATTAAATAGAATAGTGCAAGCATAATTGTATAGTTTTTATTTTGGAAGCTTTATTTTATTTTACATGTTCTATCTTGTAGTTTTATTTGTAGGTTTTATTGGCTAAGTTTTATTTAGTCTGGGTCATTGACTTGTAATGAAGAACTGGGTTTGATTTGATTGTCAACCCTTAAAGGTAGGTCAGGTCAGGAAACAAATGCCACAAGACCTGCTGGATCTCTAGTTTATTGTTAAAGGGTATGATAACAGAATCTTGAAAGCCTGGCAAAGTTTCTCCCCCACTCTTATACCGAGGAGAATCAAGGTGCAACAATCTTGAGTTTCTTTCTCATTCCTTCCACTCTTCCAGGACTAATCTAGTGTTTATGTGATGGCTGTTGGACACTTCTTTAAGGTCATCTCCATACTCATCAAGAGGGGCACTTTAATTTGATTTCTGGACCAAACAGGTTTTGGACTGCAGGCTCTCAGTAACCCCTTCCAACTCTTCAAGGGCCCTGGGCCCTGTCATTCTCAGAAGCTCCCCAACTAATTTTTTTTAAAAAAGTGCAACCTTCAGCTACACAATCGTCTTCAATCCCTGAGTCCAGAGGACATTTTCACCTAGTGGGCTGTGCAGGATTTGGGATTCCAACCTCTAGGACACCCAGAGAAGTGAATGGGTCTCCTTTCTGCAGTTCCTTTAAGCAAGTGGTGGACAGGTGCCATGTTTGCACCCCTGCATGCTCAAAATGACTTTTCTGCCTTCAAACCCAAAGCCCCACACAGCCCTCCTATTTTGTTAAGCGATGTACGCAAATGGCTTTCCTCATCATCAGAGGAACGCATTCTCTCTCTCTTCCAAAAGCTCTGTGAAATCCACCACAGTGAAGGGAAGCCAAGGGAGGGACCCTTCCAATGAGAGGGTGACAATCTATATATTAGCAGAACTGCCAGGAAGCAAAATTGCTTCATCCATCACAGTTCCTTAGCTAGCCAAAGGTTGAGTAAATAGAGATGGTCAGGGGAGGCTGCCAATGCCTTAAGCTTTCACTTTTGTGAAACAATAATTAAATGCAGCAGCAGGATAGTAGTCGAGTTAAAGGATGGGAGTGGGTGTGGACTCACTAGACCAGTGTTCCTCAACCTTGGCCACTTTAAGATGTGTGGACTTCAACTCCCAGAATTCCCCAGCAAGCTGGGAGCTGAGGTCCACACATCTTAAAGTGGCCAAGGTTGAGAAACACTGCACTAGAGTGTTTCTTAAGGCGCCCTTCCTAACCCAAACTCCTTTGGATGTGTTGGACAATATGCCCATCACCCACAGCCAGCAAAGGCTCTGGGTGGGAAGTGTAGTCCAGGGCATGGGGCAAGGGAACACTGTCTTTAGGCAGTGCAGCTTGCAAATGATAGTCACTGTCTTCTTAGGTTAGCGCTTAGATGAGCTTAGGTGTCCCTGCAGATTGGCCCTTCAGTCTCATATCTAGACTTGTCCCTTGCACCAACATTTGGTTACCGAACCACAGTTAATTGAAGCAACCCCAGCTGATTGAGCTTGCCCAATATGCTAACCCAGTGAATGAATGAAACAAGGCTACAGGTTAGGGGGTTGTGAGAATCAAGCCCCCATCTCTATTATTTGGGTGTATTGAGCTTTTCCATGAGGCTGCAGAATTAGCAATGCTTGGCATTTTAGGCAGGGATGCCAAGGGGAGAAAGTGCCCATCCCATCCCCAAGCCTCCATCCTCTGTAGTTGTGGGATTGGGATCTGATTAATATCTTGTACCCAAAGTTGTAGCCAGTCTTTTAAATCTCTCCAGTCATTACTTCACCTGCTGCTTGATGAATTGGTGTCCTCATCTTATTAAGAAATTATTGAACCGAAACATTTAATCAGCAAAGCCTCTGTTGAATGTCTCTTGTCTACGTGGACATCCCTGGATCAATGAGCTAACCATGGATTCATAGCCACTGGCCTCCTTAGTTCTACCTCCCTTCTGTTAGAATATAACCTTCCTATTCCACTTCTACTTCACAAATCTTCTTTGAGGGAGACTGAAACATTTATCTACCACCATGAACTGGAAGTAACTTATATTATCTGCTGGAATTTCCAAGGATTTATAGCAGAGTCTCGTATATATACACACCTTTGTGGATGGTATAATTTACTCCACCAGCACCTTTTTCTGAAAAAGTTCAAGGTGGCTTTCAGGAGTTAGCTGTAAGCCACAACCAAGGTGAGCAATAAAACCAGCAATCGTTAAAACCATTTGGAGTGGAGGGTGTCTTTAATTAATAAAACAGAACAAGGGGAAAAAAATAAAAGACGAGTAAAAGAAAAGAGAAAGAAAGTAATATAATGTAATAGCAACAGCAGTAACCATCTCTCTCTCTCTTCCTCTCTCTCCTTCTCATATGTATATAGATGGGAAGGCAGTTATCTTCTTCCACTTGGGTTTCTTAGCAGCTGATTTTTATGTTCTGTTGTCTCTGGATCTGGTGGCACTAAACTGCGATCAAGGTCAGAAGCCACCCGAATCTACCACAAGTTTGATGAGTCCCTTAAAACAATTAAAAATAGCAAGTCTGGTGAATTTGCTCTATTCTCTTTGTCCTCTTTGATCTTCAGATTTGCTTCATCCCTTAATAGCGTCTGCCTCTATAGATAGACAGTGTTCAAAAGATGTTATGGAAGAGGAACAAGTTTTATCTGACAAGACAGAGACTGAGTTGAAAGTGGACTTACAGATGACAGGCTACAAGAATGACATGGAAAAAGATGCTCCACTGGACACACAAAAGGAACCGGCTGATGTCTTAATAATTAAAAAGGATGCACAGACAATCAACCAAGTGATCTAGATAGTTTTCCTATACTGGATTTACAAAGAGGCTTGTTCAAGTTTTGAAGAATTTTGTGAGAAAGGACAAAGAAAAAATGAAAAGAAATCAAGTGCTATGACATTTGAAGGGACTAAAGATCAAGATTGTTAAAAGTAAAAGGAAGGAATCTAAAGTTGGTTTATTCAATCAAGGCTGAACTAAATACATTCTCTGGTAACCCTTAATGGACTAATGATGAGGTTTTAAGGATTTGTTTATAGATAAGAGATGGGATATGGGAAGAAAAAATCATTTGTTGTATTTTAAGAGAAGGTGATAAGTTACTAAAATTGTTTATACTTGTTTTGATGAAGGTGAGAAGTCACTTCTTCATATATTTCTTTTCTTTTTTTTAATATATTCTTTTTTTCTCTCTTTCTTCCTTTTTTCTTTTTTTTCTGCACTTTTTACTTTTTTCTTTTTATTCTTTTTTTTTTTGTCTGTATTTATTTGGTATTGTTGTAATTATAATCCTTAATAAAATTACTATAAAAAAACAAAACAAAACAGATTTGCTTTTTCCCATAGCTCCTGGTTCCTCCCTACTAGCTCACCTTAGCTTCTGCTTAAGATCTAATCCTGACACAGATAAAAGAAAAAAATGGCAAACAACAAGAAAAAAATCATCCTATTGATGGGCCAATTAGTTATTTATCATATTTATATATCCCTAATTCCAAAAGGCCTGGAAAACCAAACATACAATCCAGAAATACAGTTAAAATTCAGCATACAAATTCAGATTGTAACACTGGTGTCTATATTAAGTGGCCATACCAAAATTCCTAAGAATCAGTGAATACTGTGGAGTCCTTGAGGCTCTCTGAGCTTGGTTGTTGGCTTAGACATTTCATTACCCAACTAGGTAACATCATCAGTATGTTGTTGTTGTCGTCGTCGTCATCATCATCATCATCACCATTTTTCCCAAGGAAACTGAATTCTCAAGAGGGCTTGCAATCCTATAGCTTCTCAAAACTGGTCTTATAAACAATGGCCTCTTTGTCTACCTCCTCAAGTGTGTGAAGTTGCTTTCCATCCTTAGAAGTTGCGGTGGGCTCAGAACCTTGCCTAGATGAGGACTCTAAATCACGGAGAGTTTGATAGGTTAAAACCAACAGATATTTATTGCACCTTGAAGGCTGCAGATGGAGCAAATGCTGGACAATTGATGGAAACAGACAATGGTTGGGATGGCGCACGACTTTCCAGGGACCATCGTTTCATCTCTGCTCATGTGTGTCGTGCTTTTTGGGACAGCCCCTCAAAGCCCTGTTTTGATCGGAGACGCTGCTGCTGCAAAAGATACTAAATTCTGCTCTGCAGGGAACAAAGTTTTCCACGGCATTATCTTTGCTCTGCTAAAAATCTATCTTTTTCAATAGCTAAAAACAAAACAAAGTCACCTGCAGAAAGCGAGTGTTATGAAAAGTGCTTTTTTGCACGAATGACTCCTAATCCCTCTTTAAAACTGTCGACGCCATCCACCATCACTGTGTCTTGGAGCAGTGCGGTCTAGCAATGATTGGTGTTAAAAAAATATTTCCTGCTCATGATCCTTCTGCTGTTTTGACAGCTAGACTCTGTGCTGCCAACGGGAAGATTAGACTAAGAGTCATTCCAGGAACATCACTTAATTGACTATCGCCTGTAGTTTTGCTATCCTGTTACTGATGATTTAGTCTTCCACGCGCCATGGAGAACTTTTCTTTGTTTAGCATGTCTGTGCAAGCTTTTGTATCTTTTACTCCTTTAATGACTTATATTGATGATGCATTATTATGGCTATTGAATGTCCTTATTCATTTTCTCCGGCTTGTTTCGTTTGCAGTCAAGTTTGTTTTGAGCAAAGGAGAAAAAAATATCCCTACTTTGGGAGATTTTTATACTTTGGGAGAAGAATAAAGTATAAATGTATTCCTCGTCATATTTCCTTCTTTTCTTGCCTTTATTTTTAAACTAAAATGACCCACCTGTTCTATCCATTCCTCATAGGGAAATCGATCCACCACTTGCCCTTTTCTGCTCCAGGACATTAACAGGTCAGAGGTGGGGAAAATGTGTTTTCGGTTGTTTAATCTACCTCATGCCGTTAATCGAGGTGGCTTCTTTTTGACAGAGGTTATTATTTCCTCACATTCATCTTTGCCTCTGTGGTAGCTGGCTCCTTTAGCATGCATGAATTGGATTAGCTAAGCCTGGCCTTGGTGAATTTGTGCTATTAGAAATGGTTTTGAAGACTGGGGGAGATTAAGCAATGTCTCCAGTGGTATGTCCTGCTGGGTTTCCTAATGACAGCGGTGATGAAAAATAAAGGCTTTCAGAGAGGTCATTTGGATATTCCTTGTTTTTTTTTTCTTTTCTGTTGAGTCCCTGGAAAGTTTGCAGCAAAGTCTGACAGTTACTGATTCAACACTCAGAGCTCTGTGGGTCAGTGGAAGAAACAAATCCAACATTAGTGGTTGGGCAATGCTTTTATTAGGTGCAACTACAATGACACAAAGGACTGCATGAAAAAAAATTGAGTTTTCCGGATGCTTGTTCATCCTGATAGTCTTGTTAGTATTGTTATACTAATAGGAAGGGAGGGAGGGAGGGAGGGAGGGAAGGAGGGAGGAAGGGAGGAAGGAAAAGAAAGAGAAAGAGAAAGCAAAAGAGAGAAAGTGAAAGTGAAAGTGAAAGCAGAAGCAAGGAAGGAAGGGAGGGACGGGAAAGAAAGAGAGAAAGGAGGAAGGAAGGAAGGAAAAGAGAGAGAGAGAAAGAAAGAAAGAAAGAGAGAGAGGGAGGGAGGGAGGGAGGGAAGGAAGGAAGGAAGGAAGGAAGGAAGGAAGGAAGGAAGGAGGGAAGGAAGGAAGGAAGGAAGGAAGGAAGGAAGGAAGGAAAAAAGAGGGAAAGAAAGAGAGAAATAGAGAAAGGAAGAAGGGAGGGAAGGAGGCAAAAAAAACAAACAAACCCAAAGCCACTTCAGACATGGGATCTTGCAGTTCAAAGTCAATCTCAAAATAGTGACTATACACTATGATTTGTTAGTTGAAGGTGCAAGTGATATTCAAGAGAGGGTGTCTCCCCAAGTTCTGAAATCAGAAAAGCCATTACATTTAATTTTTCAATGTATACATGGAATATAAGTTGAATAAATATAAATGTATAAATTGAACAAATAAAAAAAAATAATCATCCTGTGGCTGACACTATGGAGGGCAATTGCCTAATTTTTGGACTTTCTTACTTCTTCCTCAGCCTTAACTGTTTATTTTTGGTCATCATTTGCCCAATGAAAATCTCTGGAGAATGCAAGCCCTTACACATTTCGGTGGCTGCATATTCATGTGTTTTATTCTGTTTAAATTAAGCGAGAATTTTCAGTTTTTCTAATGCTTTGGGGAGGGTTTTCCTTGGAATTATAATTTTTAAAAATATTGTTCCCCTCATTGCCGCTCCCAATTTCAGTAATGCTTAAATTGATTTATACTCAAGTAGACTCTATCTATCTATCTATCTATCTATCTATCTATCTATCTATCTATCTATCACATCTGATAATGAGTGTCATTAATTTTCATTTTAAATAAAACACCTTTCCTAATTTATTTGCAAGGAGCAAAAATGCCTTTCTACAAAAGCTGAAATTCCAGCACGATACATGTTTGTTAAAACAGTTAGCTGGAAATTAACTACGATCGCCAAAGTCTTTCCCCTAATTCTGAATTTCTTTTCCAAGGATTTCATGGCCATTCTACCAAGTGCTACTCTGCAGTTTATTTCTTGATGGTTGATTCCTTTACTGTTGGTGGTTGATCCTAAAAGGCAGAAGCTCTCCACCATTTCGATATCTTCATTGCTGATTCTAAGGCTGGTTGCTGCTCCTGTTGTCATTAGTACGGTCTTCTTTATATTTAATCTCAGCCCCATTTTTTTTCTACCACACTCCTTCTTTCATTACTAGAGCTTGCAGATCCTTTGCATTTTCAGCTACCAGAGTAGCGTCATCAGCATAGCACACTAAGGCTTTTTTTCCTCCAATTTTAAAACCATGATCATACGCCACCATTTCTCCTATCGATTTTTTAATGGATTGAACTGAAGGGGCCCTTTGTTGTTCTCTCTCATTCTGAAGATCCAGGATGCATTTAAAACTATATATATATATATATATATATATATATATATATATATATGGATGCTTCCATGTGGGCCAAGGATTAACCCCTCCAGACCTGAAGTGCAGTATCAGTCACAACACTTGCTAAAATGTTGCAGGATTCATTCTGGAGGCCATGCTTTTAATTTCACAGCTGAGTGTGCTTCCTCAATAGGAAAATGGGGGACTAATGCTGCCTTTTATGGGGGTTGAGAGGAGAGGTAGTTCCTACCTAATTATTTTCTTGTTGCTGTTCTCCTCAGACTTCATCTTTTGCACATCCTCAAACTAGCACAGATAGGAAGCTGGGAGGTTCATAAAAATATCTGAAAAGGTTGACTTCAGCTTCTAGGACTATGTTCATCTTGAGGCCAGACAGTGTGGGGTGTGAGCCTAGGAAATTAGGCTTTTTGGTTATGGCTCCACAGCTATGGAGCAGCCTCTGTCTGAGTGACAGACTAACACACACCTCCAGTGACTTTCTGGAAAGCATTAGAAGCCATGATGTTTGGCGGTTGAATATCCATGTTGGTGAATTAGATTATTATGGGACTATGAGGAGATTGTTATCCAGTTATATTATGTTTTTTAGTTGTGTTGCCTTATTTGTGTGACCATCTGCCATAGACATTTTAATGCTTTGTTTTAGTGTTCTATTGTTTGTACTTATTGCAGGCATTTTATTCTTGATATCAATGGTATACCATGGCTGTTTGGATTTCTGTTTGTAAGCTGCTATGAGCCTGAATGGAGTTGGCGACATAACAGTCTAATCAATCAATCAATCAATCAATCAATCAATCAATCAATCAATCAATGTGATACTATTCCCACAACTACTACTTGTGTGAGGTATCTAGCTAGCTATCTCAAATAATCAGGCAAATTCTACAATATGGATCCAAAATGGCACTGGGAGGAGTGTCCAGGTAGACCAGACAGGAAACATGAGCCAATTCTACTTTATTGTAAGGCTACATTAACAGAATCTTGCAAGTCTGAAAGTACAAATCTCCCACTATCTCTTTTACAGCCTGAGAAGTTAGGGAGGTTCCTTTCCGAGTTTCTTTCTCTGTCCATTATGCAGCTGCAGGCTACACCCCCTCTTATCTGATTGTTCCCTAAGCAGCATCTCTCCCCCCCATCTCCCAAGGTCATTCTCACATTCCATTATAAGGAGCTTTATGGGGGTGAAGTCTCCCCCAAAGTGCTTTGAGAGGGATTCTCATTGACCACAGACCATGCTCCCTTGTTATTTTCATTGGTAAGATTCATTAATAGTAATGTCAAATAGTGCTATTAATTTACATTAATCATAATATCCCATACATACCAGGAGAGCTATGTAAACTTAGAAAAATAGTTGCAATTACAAAACTATAGTAAAGTGATGTTAAATTGCACAAACAACAACAACACAAAAAGCCCAGACCTTTGAACAGCAGAAACTTTGCTCAAGTTTCTGTTATGATACCCCACAACAATAAATTCGTATTCCTGGAATCCTTGTGGTGTCAGTTTCCTGACCTGGTCTACCTCAAAGGGCTGACATTAATCCAGAAAGCCTTTCAGAGCTTTTCTCTGCCCCATCTTATACCAAACAGAATCAAGGCAGAGTTATTTTGAGTTTCTTTCTCACACTTTCCACTTTCTCAGGACTGAGTTGCTGTTTCTCCTCTGCTAACGGATCATCCATTCCTTCATCTCTTAGATTCCTTTACCGGCTACTCCTGAGCTGGGCGGTAAGGATCCAGACACCAGTCGATGGCAGCAAACAGTTGGGAGCTGCGTATCTTTGGGCTCATCTTGTTAGCCCTTCAAGGTAGCCCAGACAAGAAGCACAACCAGGAATCCTAGCTCTATCTTTATTGTAAGGTTATGTTAACAGAATCTTGCAAGTCTGAAAAGATTTCTCCCCTCCCTGCCTTGTACTCTCCAGAAGACTAGGGAGGGTCCCTTCCCATGCCTCCTCTCCTTCAGTGGACCGAGATACCTTTTACACACTGGTTGTCCCATCTGCAGCTCTTCCTGCTGTCTCCCAAGGCCATTCCCACATATCATTATACCTGTATTGGCTACCTAGACCTTTGCATCCCAGATCTGGTAGCTCCCACACTTATATTTCATCAGACTTTGTTCAGCCTCCTGTTTATAGGTGGGGTAGATGGTGTGTCATTGCAATGTGATACTGTCAGAACCTGCATCACCCAACTGTTGTTGTTTTCCATTGTATTGCATTCGTTGGGAGTTGGATTGATTTGTTTCTGCCACTGGTAACTAAGTAGGGGGGCGGGGTGGCTGTTAATGGTTGTAAGGGGAGTTGGGAAGCAGCTTAACCATATAGGGGCAATTTAGACTGGCTTGATTGCCGGCCAGGCAGCTGGGGCCCAAAGAACCAGGAAGAAGCTCAGGGAGGAAGGAGAGAGGTCAACAACAGGTGAAGAGGAGTCACGACGCCAGGCAATAAAGGGAGGGGAGATAAATAGAGGGAGGCGTTAGTTTTAGCAATGTTCTGTTTACAAGCTACATGTACCCCTTAATAAAGAAGTATTTGTCTGAACCAAGCCTGGTTGCATGAGAATGCTTCAGAACTGCGAGTTGGACATCGTGGACTTGACAGATACAATGCAATCATAAGCCTGAAAGAGACAGGGCCCTACCTTCCACAGCCCTTTTCTAGTTCGCAGATTGAATCATCGTTGGGAGCAAATGTCATTTCTTTGTCATGCAAATCCATAGAAATATGATCGGTCTGGTAGTTTATTCATGAATGCTGCTTCAGAGAGTGCATCTCTCATGGGGATGAATAATTCTATGTGAACTTCTCTGTGTATATTATTAATTACAGGCCAGGGGTGTGGACCATAATTTCTCTAATTAAGGGAAGGAAGAAAGATAGGAGCGCCCTTCCTATTTATGTATACTTCCTCGTCAACATTCAACATTTAGTAAATGATCAAAAGCAAGTGAAATCCTTGCGCAGCAATTCTGCCCTTTTATATTGGCACAACAAGCTTTTCCCCCTCATTCAAGTGGCATTTACAAGCTTAGCATACGTTCTTCAAAAGGATAGCACCACAGCAACTAGGAGGCTCTTGAAAACTTATTACATCCTCCTCAAAGACTTTAGCAGTGCTGTTTGTGCCAAGAACATGTGACATGGAAGCCCCAAAGGGGAATATTTGCTGCTCTGAAGAATCACAGAAAGGTCTGGGTTTGGGTGGAAAAGCACTTTTCAAGTCTGTGAAGATGAGGAAGGGTGATTCTTCACTTGTGGAACAAGGAAGAGCAGGACAGATTTGCTAACAATGGGAGGAAATAAATATATAAAGCATATATATCTAGGCTGTGATCAGTGGTTGGGGAAACTAGAGGAAGGGAAGGGAAGGGAAGGGAAGGGAAGGGAAGGGAAGGGAAGGGAAGGGAAGGGAAGGGAAGGGAAGGGAAGGGAAGGGAAGGGAAGAATCTTTTGCTATAAAGTTTTCCCAGAATTTATTTTATTCATGCTCGGTAGTTGTTTCTTTTTCTGTTCTTCAACTGTTACTATCCGTTGCAGACTTTTTTCTCCTTTGCATTTCATTTTTCTAATAATAAAAATATGTGGGTTTTTTTAAGAAAAAAAAGAACAAAAGAAAGTTGTGGTCTGGTATAAATTGTCCCATGGCTGTCCAGAATGGAAAGGTCAGGTGAGGGAGATAGAATGACGCAACAACAACAATATGTCACTCCTTGTAATTGCACACAGAGCCAGACAAGGTGAGCAAACCAGGTGCCAAAGTCTCTGAGCCACGGATTGATCTGCGGGCCTTTGCCAGGAGGCCGTGTTGCTGTTAGAGATGGCAGTCCTGCCTTTGAAAACTTCCCCTGTGGTCAAAGATACTGTGGTGGATTGCAGTAGAGATCCAGGTTCTCAGGAAGGAGGGGGAGCATTCCAGGAGGAGGGGGAGACAAGAGATAACACAGTCCAGAGCAGGAGCGTGGGAAGAGGAAGAGTTTAGAATAGCCACTCCCTAGAATCTCTCAGGGTATATCCACTAGGTTAGAGTAGTACAGATTTAGTCTGGCAAGATTCTGTCTATATGGTGTAAGCAATTAAAGAACTGAATTTGGATGACCTGTTTCCCTGTTCCTGGATTGGGCCTGACAGATACAGAGTTAAACATTAAGGCTGCTTCTAACATTAGGCAGAATCCAGTTGTTGCTTTCAGGGGTTGATGGTGGGCATTGGGAGCGCTCTGGAGGAACTGGAAAATGTTGCTGGTGGACTATGTCCACCCTGCTCTCCTCAACCTGGAGCTGTCCATTTGCCAGTGCTGAAATGAAATGAGGGACCTTTTCTGGGCCCAGAAACTAATCAGGGTCATACCTATTTATTTATTTATTTGATCTATAGAGCTGGCCTTCCAACCAGAGCAACGCTGGGTGGCTAACAGCATTTAAAATCAGAATGCGAACAACCTTGATCCATGCAGTAGCAACCAAGGTCAACCCTACTGACCACAAGTCAACAACTTGATGGGCTTCAACTCATCATCTGAACCCCGTGCCAGCAACACATCCAGATCTTTTTTAAAAAAAAACTTGGCCAGGTCAGGGCCACTCTAATCTAAGGGGGAATGGTGTGCCAGAGGGTAGCTGCTGTGCCAGACCAGGCACACTTTCTGGATCTGGAGAGATGACCAATGCTTTTCCTGCCAGATTGGATGGGACAGGTAGACACAATCAGGGAGAGGTGGTCCTGCAAATAGTCCAGCCCTTTGCCATGAAGAGCTTCATCTCAGATAGGAGGCTACCAGATAGGAGGCTACCAGGGCTCAAATGGAAATCGAAAAACATCTCAAAGGAAGATGATGACAAACTGCTTCTGTATTGATCTCAAGGAAACTGCACTGATGTGTTTGTGATATTTGTAGGTGTCAACTGGGTGTCTTGGTGGAGCAGAAGCTGGAGGCTAACTTTGGGCAGAGAAAAGGGACTTAAGAAGGAGAGCGGGCTGGGCTCTGGCAGGGACCCACTCTTGGAAGGCAGACCAAGCGTCCTCTGCCCACATGAGATGGCTGTTCTGGGAAGATGTGCTAATAATCCATCTCCCCTTTAATTCAGGGACTTCCTTTCAGGTTGGGGGTCATTACACAGCTATGGACAAGAGGAAATATATTTCATCAGTGGTTTGGGAAGGGATGTTCCAGCAAACAGAGGCAGGGCAATTGCAAGGCTGGTGTTACATCTCTTTAGCACACCATTGCCAAGAAAGAGCCAGCAGGAACATGGGATCTGTTACTCCTCCTCTTTGTCCGTGTCAGGCCCCAGTTAGGGCATGCTCCAGTTCCCATCTGTTAAGGAACTATTTTCTGGTGAGACCCAGGAGATGGGCCTTTTTTGCTGTGGCGCCGACCCTGTGGAACATCATTCCCCCCCCACAAGGTGAGTCTGGCCCCCTCTTTGACATCCTTCCAGAAGTCCCTTAAAATGTGGTTATGTCAGCCTAACCAAATGTTGGGGTCTTGCGGAAATGGGGATTTAATGAGGTGGCTACATGGGGTGTAACATCTATGGTCTCCCTACACTTCCTAGTTTTTTTTTTAAATAATAATATTTATGTTTTAATTTTAGAGTATTCTTGTAATTATTGTTTTGGGGGGTTTTATAGTACGCTGCCCAGAGACCCATTTCTGTGAGATGGGCAGCATGTAAATATAATGAATAAAGAAAAATAAATAAATAAGGGACATTTTCATGTAGGCCAGAGGGGGAAAGGAGAGGCCACTACTGACTTTTCCATCAACTTTTCCTGATTCCCCAGTGCAGGGGTGAATGCCCAGGGGGTCAAAAAAGTCCAGATGCCAGCCATAACCATGCTGTCAAAGCCTTGCCCTTTTTTAGGTCCCTCACCATTGACTTTTTTGACCTCCTCCCTGTGGACACCCCTGCAGCTGAGTTTATAGCCCTGGGACTTCCTAGAGGTCTCCCATCCTAACACTGACCGGCCCGGGTCAGTTCTGTGCTGCCTATGAGATTAGTTTTGATTACTGTACTGATATTCCAAACACTTTGGTATTTTATTTTTTCCCCCACTTTGCTCGTGCGTGTGCGTGTGTGTGCGTGCGCGCGCGCGCGTCTGCGTCTGTGAGTGAAAAACGCTCCTGTAAAACAGCTGAGCAGCGCAGGGCAACTCCAGCCAGCCCAGCCTCCCTCCCAGCCCAGGACGTTGTACGCCACTGCTCCGCCTCCCCGCTCGACATGAGCCCCGCCGCTCGCCGTAGCCCCGTTGCCATGGCTACGTAAGCGGCGCGGCCTACCTCGCGGTGGAGTCTTGGTGTATTTATCCGTCGAACCGAGCCATCCGACGGGGTTGGAGGAAGCCATTATGTCTTTCCGCGACCTCCGGAGTGAGTCGAATGGGGTGGAGGGGGAGACGAGGGAAGGAGATCCGGGGTGTATGTGTATTCCCATCGAGCCCCCTCCAACTTCTCCCATCGCCTAATCACCCCAGCGGGGCGCCATTATCACCGCTCCCCGTCCCCAAAGAGCGCAGGATGTGACCCCCCCCGCTTTGATTCATACAACAACCCTGGCAGGTAGGAGTCCCAGGGCTCCTGGGCTAGCATAGCTGGCCTGCAAGAATCATCACGACCACTGGAGGGCAGCAAAGAGACGCGAGGGAAACCCTGGCTCGCTGCTGCCATCTAGAGGTCGCCTGGAGGCATCCAGGATAAGAAGCGTTTCCCCCCTCATCCCCCCAGCTTAAAAACTCTGTGTGGAGTCCCATCATCCCCAGCCAGCATGGCTCTAGAGGTCAGAGTTTCAACACACCTGGAGGGCATCAGGTTTGGAGAAGCTGCTGTAACCATGGTTCCACTTCCTAAATGAAAACCATAATAATAATAATAATTTTATTAAACTTGTATGCTGCCCTACTCTCAAGGATGAAAAGGGGGGGGTGCTCCTGGTCTCTGCCTTCTCTTATTATTTTCCCATTTTTAATTGTAAGACACCCAGTCATTTGCAGCCTCTAAATTTAATAAAATAAGTAACATACCAGGAGCCCTTTGCTTCTTGTACAGCAGTGTTGTCCAAACTTGGCCACTTTAAGCCTGGCTGGGGAATTCTGGGAGTTGAAGCCCACTCATCTTAAAGTGGCCAAGTTTGCACAACACTGTTGTACGGTGTTGCAGGTACCTTGTTTTAGCCTCCCTCCATGGACCAATGTGAGGAGAGCCTTCTGAGTCAGCTCACAAACTTGACTCACCTGGATTGTATTTTATGTTTGAAATTGTCCTTGGCTGAAGAAGTGAGTCAGCCTGTCATCCTGTATTAGCAGCCAGAGAAGAGGAGACTCCCCTTTTTGGGGGGGCCAGTGTTGGGGGTGCGATGATCAGATCAAAACTGGTGGCACACGAGGCTGCAATGTGGTTGAAGGTTGGGCCCATGTCACACGACGTGTTTAACCTGGTCAGGTAAAGGCTATATAAATTAAATAAATAATAGATAAATGGCAGACGCCATTATGCAGCATGCAGCATTTAGTTAGTGCTAATCTTGGTTAGTTTTCTCCTGGCTTAGTAGGTTGGGTGAATCCAGTCACTGGTTAAGTCATGGTTCAGTTGTTGTTGTTGTTCAGTCGTTAAGTCGCGTCCGACTCTTCGTGGCCCCATGAACCATATCACTCCAAGCCTTCCTGTCCTTCACTGCCTCCCTGAGTTTGCTCAGTTTCATGCTCATTGCTTCAGGGATGCTATCTAGCCATCTCATCCTCTGCCGTCCTCTTCTCTTTTTGCCTTCAATCTTTCCCAGCATCAGGGTCTTTTCCAAAGAGTCCTCTCTTCGCATTAGGTGACCAAAGTATCTGAGCTTGAGCTTCATTATCAATCCTTCCAATGTGCAATCAGGGTTGATTTCCTTTAAGATTGACTGGTTTGACCTCCTAGCAGTCCAGGGGACTCTTAAGAGTCTTCTCCAGCACCACAGTTCAAAGGCATCAGTTCTTCGGTGCTCAGCCTTCTTTATGGTCCAGCTCTCACAGCATACATTACTACTGGAAAAACCATAGCTTTGACTATGCGGATCTTTGTTGGCAACATGGTTCAGTAAGAATCCTCAAAATGGATTAATTTACTGGCCTGATTGGGTGTGCAGTGTGAAGGCAGGTCATACGTTGTGTGAACTCAGCCAGTGTGGTTATTTATTGTGCAGTACAGACCTGGCCAGTTTGGACTAATTCACTAGACCATGATTAATTAGCAATAAACTCAGCTCTTGGGTGAACATAACCAAAGTTTTTTTGGGGGGGCGGGGGAAATGTGGAATGAGCTTTCCTTTCTCTGGAGCTACTACAGAAACTATGCTATCTGGCAGTCTGGACTGTTTGCTTAATTATCAATAATGCCTGTCTGATCAATAAGCCGCTAAATATCTAACTGCATTTACTACTCTTCTGTGGCAACAGAAAATATGACCAGAAATAATGGGTATAAATTGCACCTGCCTAGATTTCATTTCACTGTAAAGAATTTCCTGATGGTAAGACCTGCACAACGTGGAGATTGTAGGATCTCCATCTGTGGAGGTTTCTAAGAAGAGTCTGGAGAACTTCTTTTTGAGGATAGTTTGCTTGCACATTGCAGAGGGTTGGACTAGATCATTTTTTCCAAACTTGGCAACTTTAGGATGTGTGGACTTCAACTCCCAGAATTCCGCAGCCAGCATGCTGTTGAAGTCCACACATCTTAAAGTTGCCAAGTTTGAAAAACACTGGACTAGATTATCCTTGTGTTCTCTTCCAGCCCTGTGATTCTGTTAATTCACTGCCAGCAGTTGTGGTTATGGTGGCCAATGGTTGGTTTGAGAAGGGGATTGGACAGGATCATGGAGAATCATGGTTTTGGTGGCTACTAATACTGATGCTGTTTAGTACATCCTGAAACAAAGAACATATATTTTGGTTGCTGGAAAGTGACAGTGAGAGATTCTTTCAACTTCTGCTCCAGCTTTGTGACCTTCCCAGATGCATTCATTGTTTTCATGTTTTTCTCTCTTGCCCACCACCTCATCTTCTTGGTTAAAGTTTAAAATGAAATGTTCCATTTACCTTTTGGATAGTACAAGTTAACATCAATTAATATATTTTCATAGGGCCATCCGAATGCCTAGAATTGATCTAATCTGTCCAATATCTGTAGCTCAGAGTTGAACAGTGGAGTTCTTGGTGCTCTCTGAGCTTGGTTGTTTGCTTGTAGATGTTTCATTACCCAACTAGGTAACATCTTTCATTACAAACTAAAATTCAGTAGAAGAGAAGCAGTGGACTGAGGGAAGATAAAGATGGGCTATAAATAAAAGAAGGAAGTGGGATTAGTTTAGGTTTTCTATAGTCTTTGTTTCACTATCGTGTGAGGTCTAAGGGACTGAGGAAAGATTTCAGTGAAATGGGAAAGATGGTTATATGGAAGTCAGTTCCTGCCAGGTATGATCCCAAAAGTCAAAATGGTGGTCATAAAAGCGCAACCAAAGCTCCACCTGTTTTTTATGTGTGTTGCATAATAAAAAGTTTCAATTGTGTTATCCTGGGTGCCATCTTGACTTCTTTGATTATACCCTGGGGACACCCCTGTGTAGAAGTATCAGATAGATGTATTGGTAGGGCCTGAATGGTACAGGAAAAGCTCTACTCTGGACTCCATTTAATTTTATTTGGCTCATGCTACTTTAGATGTTTAAATGCTACTTAGATGTTCAAATCTGGTATCTAAGAAGGCCAGCATGCAAAGTAAGGTGGATGGATCCTTTCTGTAATTTAAAATTTGTGGAAGGAGTACAGGTACCCATAATAATTTATGACCCACATTTTAAGACCATGTAAAGAAAGCCTGACATCATTCTCTTCTACTTTTCAAAAATTGGCAAGCAGCTACACACAGCTCATTGCAATGTCTTATTTTTCAGACTCATGGTACTAATGCTGGAGCTTATGATTAATTCTGAGTCATATTTTCTGACAAACACTAAACTCTGTTTTCATTACTGATTCAGTCGTCAGCCTGCTGTTTTCTGTACTTCATTTTCATTTGTCGGCATGTCATGCTTTGAAGCATAGCATGCAAAGTGACTTCTGTTGTGAAACCTCTGGGGCTGCCCTTATCTAGTGTCTTTTGCTCCCACTGAGGATAAATTCTTTTAAAGGTTCATTGTCTTGGGATCTCTCTGCCCAGAGTTCACACACTGCACTAATCTATAATGTGGTTTGTTTGATTTTGCCTTACTGTACTGTCCGAGACTATTGAACAGATAAAAGAAAGCTGTACTGTGTTCTTTGCATCCAGCTGTTGTGATTTATAAACCACAGTTGGTGAATTTAATGTTCCGGTTTGTCATTTATTCAACAAACCAAGATCTGACAGGATGTGCTGACCTAGCCACTGAATCAGTTCTTTTGGGATGGACAAGGCTTCCACCTGGCCTTTCAAAGAAGAAAATGGTGGTAGTCTTGTTATGACCTATTTTAAGCCTAACATTAAGTACCACCCCATCAATTTCTTAGGTGAATGCCCGTTTGAGAATACGTGTGGATTTATTTATAGGTTTGTAGTCCATTGGACACGATTGAACAGATTTTTTAAAAGTCCATCTTTTTATGTACTCTTCATGAATATCTTTGTTAGTAACAGAATTCTATAGAATGAAGTTTCCCGTTCAGCGTAGAAATGAGGGAATAAGATTAAGATGTTACTGTACTTGAATTTATTAAAGGTTTCATATTTGTTTGTTACCAAAGATTTTACTGAGATGATGAGGGCTCTTGGCTATCCCCGGCTTATCTCGATGGAGAATTTTCGCACTCCAAATTTCATGTTGGTTTCAGAGATACTCCTTTGGCTGGTGAAAAGGTTGGTACTTAACTTTAATTTCAAAGTAAATATCAGCAGTTGTGATCACAGTACTGAAATGCTTGGAGCTTTCCAAAAGAGCTGGCTTAAAGTTGAAACTCAGAGGTTGAAATATTCTGGAAGATTTCCAGTTTTTTTAAAAAAAGGTTGCAACTAAAATACCCACAAAGCCTTTTTAAAATATTGATGTTTGATCATCAGTTTAAACCATCTGTTGTTCCTCCATGGTAGCTCAGCATATTTTTGAGATTAAAATCACTTTCCTCAACTGTTTTCCATTTGAAATTAAGCATCAGAGGAATTTCCCACTAATATATTAAAAAGACATTGGTAAGATATATGGGGTTGGTAAAAAAGTAAATTTAAGATTTGTTGTGTATTTTGTAAACAAGACATTCTGGCGATGCATAACCTAAAATTCCTGGGTTATCTGCAGTCCCAATCTTCAATTTTTTGGGGCAGCTCCCCAGAAGTCCTCTTAAAAATTGCTGCTTAAATTATAGTTTGCAATAGGACAGAAGAGGGTAACTATTAAAGTCACAGGGAGCAATCACATAAACTAAATTAAATTACAGTGCAATTCAGTCAAGTTTAGTTTTTGGACTAGCCCTGCCCAGTCCTTTGTCCTCATCCCATGTTTTTTGTGGTGTGCGGCCCCCATCACGCCACTCAAAATCCATGTGTGGTCCTCAGACCATAAAAGATTACATCCTTCTGCACTGAAAATTAGGCAATAAGTAGATTAATTTGATTCAGTTTGGGGATTGTTCCATTAAGAACTCAAAAATATTTCAAAGGAATTAGCTTTCTTTGCATTTAGAGAGACCTGTAATTTTCTTGGAAGAGCAAAGACAGCTTTATGCTTTATTTAGTTCTGAGTTTAAAATAGTGAACCTTTCTCTTGCTCTCTGCTGTTATATTAAAGGTTGGTACCAAAGTCTCTAAAGCAGTCCCAAGTATGGCTATTTCTAATCATTTGAACTGATGAGTGTTGCTTCCTACGTAAGAGGTCTAGTGAATTCCAGCTTGGCTGATTTCTACTGAACTGAACAGGACCTTATTTCAGAACTGGTCTTTCAGGAGAAGAGGTGCTTGATGATAATGAAGCACAGCAGCAATGTTGTCTGCAAATAGTTCCCTACTTTCTTCTCCTTGCAGGCTGAGTCTCATCATCAGCTGCTCAGATCAGCAGCAATCCTCCTTCCAGGGGTGACCGACCAGGTAGTCTCAGCAAGAGATGTGAAAAATCGTATTAATAATAATATCCTGCAACACCTCTTTTCCATCTGTCACTGAATCTCTAGAAATCTTTCCATGGAGAATCTTTTGGTTGATGATTTTCTGGGAACCAAGTAGAAAAGGGTATTATACGGGGGGTTTCCCCTCCTTTCTGCTGGTCCTGATTTAGTTCTCATTGTTGCTCTGGGTTGCTTCGTGTTAAGTTTTATAATGTTTTATAGTATAGTATGTGTCCATTGTATTGCTAGCCATTTTGAACAGCTGTAACACAAATAGTGGGATGTAAATGTTTCAATTCAGATAAATATAATGAGATGCTGCTGGAACCTGCTTAATTCAATATATGTTGCCTTTTGCAGATATGAACCTCAGACTGATATCCCTTCTGATGTTGAAACAGAGCAGGACCGGGTTTTTTTCATTAAGGCTGTTGCTCAGTTTATGGTGAGTTTGTTTATTTAATGTCGATGGCCCAGAAAGGTCGTAAGCAAATATTAAATACAGTACCAGAGTGCTCTCCAGTTAATTTTATTTGTTTGTTTGTTTTGAATGAAGAAACAGAGAGAGAGAAGGAGAAGAAAAATGGACCTGTAGTTTGAGAATTGGGTCTCAGTATGGCAGAGGTTGAAGCTGGAGATAGGTCCTGAGACTAATAATGTTGAAGACACTCTTAGTATTAGAAGAGTTATTAGAAATATATGGAAAGAGAGATGTAATGGACATGTTGAATTCATGATGACTTGTCTGCCTGGGGTAGAGACTGCATTCAGCATCTCTCAGATAGATAGGCTGGTAAAAAATTCTGGGATGGAGGAGCAGGTCCAGTGTGTATGTTGATGAAGATTCTCAGTCATCCAGGTGGAATTATCAGATGATGTCCCATGTGTATAACTGCCAACAGAACTACCTTAGAAGACAACCTCTAGGTTGCTAATGGAACTTCAAGGGCACATTTTCAGAAATGCTTCATATATTGGGCCAAATAAACAAGTATACATGGATTGGAGGAATTGGAGGAAGAACTGAGATGTAGTAGGCCCTGGATACATTTAGAACAAACCAAACCTGTACAAAGAGGTGGGCTTGGACTCCAGTGGAGACAAATGGATGACTCTTCTTATCAGAAGCAATCTTATTTATTATGGAACGTGTTAACAAGAATGAAGGATGACATAATGACTGTAATGGCTATAGGCAAAAGCATTTGAAGAGAATTTTAGTGTGGGGATGTTAACATGCTAGGTACCTCTGAGCCAAAGGATAAGAGAAATGGGATACCATTGTGGGAAGCCGGATCCTGGACCAGATGATTAGTGGGGCTCTGAGGTTCTTTAGATTCTTGTTTTAAGTCAACAATGCCAGGAAAATGCAACTTCCTGTATTTAGTGGTGGTTTGTAATACTGGTGGAAACTCAAATCATCTTTGAAAGAGGAAAGCCAAAAATTAGGCAAATTTTAGTTTAGCAAGAATGCAGTTAAATGTTGCCCAAAGAGGGCCAGTATATTGCAAATATGGGTTCCTTGTTCTGTTATAGAACAATAATTGTCTGTCTTTGCCCTCAGTTCCAGACAACCTATTTCAGGGGCTCTCAAAAATTAATTATTCCTTTGTCTATGTAGCCTTATCAGGTCATTAGCACAGAACTGCACTGTTCCGTTACAGTGGTTAGCACCACTGTAATCTGAACCTTTTCTGTTATTTTTTAATCTCCTTTGTTGATGTGGTTGTTGAAGGATGATTTTAAAATCCACTCCATCTCAGAAAATGGAATGATGTAATTGGGGAGAGGCGATCCCTCAGATATTCTTTCTGCCTCTTCCTAAAGCTTTCAGCTCGGCCTGGTTGATGTCCCATTTTGACCAATCTCAAGGACCTTGATCTCCTGCTTTATCCTTTTCCTGCTCTCTTCAGTGAATTTCTTCAACTTGGGATAGCTTTTTTTTTATTTTTTGTTTTTCAGTTATAAGGGAAATTATCTTTTTGGCAACACTTCTGTCATATTTCATAACATCGACAAGTTACCTGCTTGTTCCCATAGCTTCCTCTGTTTCTCCCCTAACAACATAGGGTTCTTCCAACCCATAGAAGTCCTTGCTATTATCCACAGCCTTTGTCTCCTCCCTCTGCTGTTACTTACACCTTTCTTTTTCCAGAGCCCTGTAGGTGATTTTTTAAAAAAGCAACAATTGTTTATACTCCTGAGTAGGAGTGCATTAGCTTGTTATTATTTGATTCCAAGCATAGCTTGCTGCTATCAGGGTATGAATATTAACTGATTATAATCCATTAATATACTCATTTGGGGGTTTGAAATCACTCTTGCCATTAGAAAGATATAGAAGTCACTTTGATGGCACGTTTTTAACATCTCTGTGGACTTTGCAAGATGTTCCCCCCTCTATTTTCACTTCAGTAGAATTCTGGTGTGAATGTGTTTAGTGCCAAATTGATATAAGGTGTAGGCTGGAAAGTTTTAAGAATAAAGACAGGTTTTTGTTCTAGTCTTTTCCCTGTAGCCAGATAATTTTGTTCACATTTTTAAAATAGTTTCTAGTTTGAGATAGGCAGCAGAGCTCTGCTTGGTCAAAGCAAACTGAACATTCACAGATAGTAGTCTGTGTGGGGTGAAAATTTGTCATCTATTTGCCAAGGATTTCCTAAGCATCCTGTCTCCCATCATTTCTACCTGAGAATTTAACTCATTCACAATCCATTTGTGTCATGTTTTGAACTAAAAATACTCCCACCAGGGGTAAGACTTTCTTGAAGACTTCAGTTTTTATATTTGCATCCTCAAGTTGATAGTTTTATTTTGGAAGGAGTGGTAATGTGGATGCACACAGATGTAGTTTGCAGAGCAGTAACCTTGTGCTTTCAGGACACATCTGAAGGAGGCTGTTGATAACAAGGCAAAATCAACAGAATAAAATCTAAGATGATTACAGCTATCCTTTCTACAGCATGTTCAGAATCACTGGAGTTTTTAGCAGAAGACAGTTTTGAATGCAAGATGGCAGGAAACTGTGCCGCTGATTTTCACCAGCAGTTAGCGGGCTCCAAAATCTGCAAAAAGGATTGGACGGGTCACCTGCTGCCTTGCCACTGGAGGTGGGACTGTATGAGTACTAATTCCAATTATGGTTAGATTAAAAGGTGCTGTTTTGGGCATTGCCTAAAGCCTGTGAATAAGAATGGCTGATCTGTCTATGAATATTTATTCAATTGCATGTGAAGAGAGAGATTAAAGACTTGCTGCAAGGGATCAGTAAGCAGAAAGCAGGATAGCTGATAAAAAAGTGTGTGTGTGGAAGGGCAGGAAGGCCAAGAAAGAGACAAGTGGAGAGATAAGCAGAGATGTCTATGGAAAGTGCAAGCAGCCACATGGCCAAGACCAGTCTGTTACTCAAGATTTAGGGCTGATCAGTATATTATACATAGCCACCGATATACAGATCACAGAGAAATACTGGGTTGCTGGAGGACAGTATTGCCTCTGCCACACTGAGTACCTACAATAGGCCCTTCTGTGCAAATTGAGATGCTTCCACTTTTGAGTCTTGACTGACTTTTAAATGGCTGCCTGTTGGACCTGTGACTGGTGGGATCAAAAAGGCTAGTTTTGGTTGATCTTAATAGCTGGGATGAAATCATTGTGCTTGTTCTATCTTAATCACATCAATTTCATTATACATAATTTTAAGGCTCATACAGAATGCAGAGAGTGACACTATCCCCTATTTGTGCCTTTGCCCAAGTCAAGAAATGTATTCCATTTTCAACCAGGCCTTGCCACTTGCTCCTCCTCTCCTGTTGGCCCCTCCCAGGAGTGCCCCTTCCTCCAGGTATATTCCTCATTTAATTTCCCAAGTGCATTAGAAGTGTTAGGGTATGTAAATGTACTAGATTGGATTGACTTATGCCCTACGCCAGGGAGTGAAATCAAAATAGAATAATCACAGTTTAATGGATCCAGGATGCATTGTGGATCTACAAGGGCTTTTGAAAGAGAAGTATCCTTTAAAACAAGTGATCCCATTATGGCAAATCACAAAGAGAGCTATAGCCTTTGCAAGAAAGGAGGCTCCATGGCATGGACAAAACTGATGTGTCAATTAAATGAAGATCTGGTCAACTGTAAATTTCACCCTTGGTAAACTAGAGCAATAAAGTTCCTGTGCTGAATTTCCCTTCTAATTAATCAGGACCTGGCTGCTCCAGACGGTATTTGCTACATTAGGATGAATGTATTTATTTTATTTATTTATTATTAAATTTGTATGCCGCCCATCTCCCCCCAACAGGTGACTCTGGGCGGCTCACAATTAAAATCATTGCTCAAGCTTTCTTTTTCTTCCCTTTTACTCTGTTAGAATTACAGAGCCTCACTGAAGGTGCCTCTGTTTTTAGGTAAAACATATTTGATGTACTGTTAGGGTATAGGACTAGAACCAGAGAGACCCTGATTCAAGTCTGGATTCAGCCATGGAGACATATTTGGTGTCTTTGGGCCAACTATGATTTCAGTTCAACCTACCTCGCTGGTTAGCTATTGTAGGAATAACCTTGGTGGAAGGGTTAACATGGACGCCCTCTTGAATTTCTGGAGAAAAGACAGATAAATCTAACAGATGAATAAATAAAATGAAAATCTTTGGAAGGTGGCTCTAGGTCCCAGCAGTTGCAGGACCTAGTCAGAAGGCATGTGGTACAGCCTCATTCTGGAATCCAAACCGTCCCACATCATTTCATTTCCTGATCTGGAAGCTATTTGGGGGTTCTCTGTAAATAGCTGTGAGGAGCATCATCCTGGGATATAAATCTATTAATAGCGATAGCAGAGCATTCATTTGTTCTTCCAACAGGCAACCAAAGCTCACATAAAACTCAACACCAAGAAGCTTTACCAAGCAGATGGCTATGCTGTGAAGGAGCTGCTGAAGATCACCGCTGTGCTTTACAACGCCATGAAGAGCAAAGGAATGGAAACCACAGCTGTGGGTGAAGAAGACACCAGCAAATTCAAATTTGATCTGGGTTCCAAAGTAAGGAACTTTGAATTTCTTCTTTTATGTGCTGAGTCTTTCCTTTCCTCCTAGGGCCTTACAGCATCATTTAGGTGGGTCATAACTCCCTTATAAAGTGGATTAGGTGCCGTCCTATGTATAATGATTGAAGTCAGCATATCCTGCATCTACATCCATCTAACCAGAAGTTCACATGACTTTAGTTTAAAGAAGACCATGTTTGTTTTTGTTTTAGAAGGCTGATTTTTCCCCCTCCCATCTGGAATAAAATAGCTGTGAGGGGGATGGGGGAGGTATTCTGTTTCCATAGTTATTAACAAAATCCAGTAGACATACTGACCTGGATTCATGCATTGTGCTAAACCATAATTTGTTGAATAAATCATGGTTGATTGGGTCTGTACTTTAGGCTAAGTCATAAGCAGTAGTGTATAAACTGCAATGGTGAGATTCACATGCCATGATAAGCCAAACCTGAAAATAGCATTGTAGCTTAGCATGGTGTGTGAATCTAGGTGCGCATCTTGCTGCAGGGACACATTGTCAAATGCTCCCATTTGCTAATTTCCACCAAATAACATGCAGGTAAAAATCTAGAACTGCTCATTTAGCAGACATTGTTAATGCAGAAAAAGTGGAGTTCAAACGAACTAGAGTGCAAGGTTAATGTAGAGACACGATGCAACAATGAAGGCAGGTAAAACAAGCAATTAAAAATGAGCAACTTATCACTGCAGCAGGGAGAAAGGGACTCAAATAATAATTACAACAAGAGAAAGTAAAGGGTTCAAAAGTAAAGAGGAAGACAAAACAAGAAAGGCTGGCTGGGGAATTCTGGGAGTTGCAGTCCAGACATCTTCAAGTTGCCAAGGTTGAGAAACACTGTTCTAGTAGCACCCCGTTTCCTCCTCCTTGAGGAAATGCTATTTCTTAAGAGGGGCACATTCAGTTTATAGACAGGAATAGATATTTCTGATTAGTCCAGGACTATTGGCTCTTTCAGGCCAGTGTTAGGATGCATACGTTTTCACAAAAAAGTGCTTCAGCTGGATACTTGCATTTTGAAGAAATGCTTTGGAAGAAGGGCTGTAGGAAGTGTGTGAATGCAAATGAGGTGCCAGTCTGAGACTCATTAAAACAGTTTAATCTTTTTCTAGATCGTGCAGCTGTTACAGAAAAGGCTGCAGCTGTTTAGATGAGTCCCAGACATGTACTTCATTCACGCTTCCACACTTCCTGAAGTTCCTCTTCCGAAAAGCATTTGCAAAGCATGACCCAACCTTAGCTTTTGCATGGTATCCAATCTGTGGTATGCTCTATCTGGATCGTGGACCCATCCCAAATTCTGGCTCTTTCCCACAGCTGCACCTTGCTCACTGAGATGGCATATTCTATGAATGATATTTTGTGGAGCAAACAGCATCCATGGTGTACTTTGGTAAGGAGGTAATGGGGCCCTTCCCCCATCCCCTCAATCCAGTCCAGGAGCACGTTCCAGCTTGGAGCTCTGTGCAGCTATTTTTCCTTCACAATTGAAATGGTCAGCAAAAATAATGTAATGTGCAGCTTACTGCTCACCAACTTATGAATAAATAAATTTTTCAGATCCACTGAAACCACTGCACAAATTACTATAGTTATTAATCTGCTTTGAGACAGGCACTTCCAAATGTATTACTATCTCAGTACATAGCTTTAATTAGGAGTATTCCCTCTCCACTCCTTACTGTGAACCACTTCTTGAAAGGTAAACTCTGATTTCTCCAAACGTTTGTTTAGATCAGTGATTTGAAGACAGCCAGGCAACTTGCTTCAGAAATCACGTCGAAAGGAGCTTCTCTGTATGACTTATTGGGCAAAGAAGTGATGCTAAGGGTAAGTCTACAAAGAGTGCTTTTAAGCACAAAGAAACATTTGAATGTCCCAAAACTGTTTTCTATTTTTAATATTTCTAGGTATGTGATACCCGATACGCAGCTACCTTTCAGTAACAAATCTGTGAATATTAATTCTCCTTATTCTTCTGTTGCTGGCTACCTTTCTACCTCTATCCATTTTCAGTCCCCACCCCACCCCTCAACTTGTGTCACCTTCTCTCTCTCATAAATTCCATCCTTCTCAGTCATGTGCCTAAGAGTAGAGAAGAAGGAAGATGGCCGTGACAGAGTTACACAAAAGTTGTTGCCTAGGCACAAGGGGCTGAAATATATTTTAAGTCCATAGCCGCCAGATAACATGAAGTGACTCAGAGAGACACCTCCCGAACTCACTGAACTAAAAATAGGAGGAGGAGGTACAAGAAAATCAGACTTGCAAGATTCTGTTATTATAGCTAATGTCAGTACAAGTAGTTGATTTCTTGGTCTGGTCTACTTGGAAGATCTGTCACTAAGCCAGATACTTCCCCTTTTCTATGCCTTTCTGGTTTATAGAGAAAAAAAGAGTTTTGTTCTTAGAAAACAGTGGAACTGGCTTAGCAACAGTGTTTGGCTGTTAGAGGTTCCTCTGTTGTGTTCAACCCACTGGGATGTTAGTATAGTTTAGGGCAGTGATGGTGAACCTTTTGGGCTTGGTATGTCAGAAGTTAAAAAAAATGCCTAATTTGACTCTGCTGATGTGTCACCCCGCCCCCTGAACAAAAGAGAAACAGTTCTTTATGTATTCATTTATTTAAAAAAAATACAGTCCAATCCTATGTGGTGCTATGTATTATATAAAGAAACGTCAGATAATTACAAAAATGAAATACGAGTAAAACAAACTCAGTTTCTTTGGTAACTCAAACAGGGAGAATAGTTGTTGTCGGGTGTTGGTGAATGCTGGCATGTCACCCAAAATGTTGTGGCGTGTCACCTTTGACATGCGTGTCATAGGTTTGCCATCACTGGTTTAGCAAGTAACTGCTTGTACAGGAGCACTGTATTGTTTCAGTGTCGGTCTGTCATCTGCACCAATGGCCTTGTTATGGGGTTTTCTGGATTTATGGCAGAAGGCTGTAGGCTTGTGATTATGTCAGTTTCATTGTTTCCAAGACAACTGTCTGGCTCCTAATGGTGGTTTCTCTATCCAGCATGCTTAGGGACGCCTGCATTAAGACTTTTTAAGACTGTATGATTCTCTCCTTATATAATGTTCTGAATACTATATAAGCTTTCAGGGACTGAACAGAGAATCAGTATTGGGCAGCTCCTCAACTCCACAAGTGATAAATGTTGGATAATTGATGTTCTCTGAGCTTGGTGGTTTTTCTGCAGATGTTTTGTTACCAGGCTAGGGAACACCATCCAGTGATGGTGTCATCTAGCATGGTAACAAAAGGCCTACAAGAAAACAACCGTGGTTAGAGAACTCCAGGTATCCCAAGAGTTCAAGTCTGAGGTATGTAAATTCTCTATTATTGGGGCAGTGATAAATATGAAGGGTGGGGGGGGAATCACCTTTTACTGAGCAGCCCTCCTTCCAGCTTTTCATTAGGGAGCCCTTCTTAAATTGCACCTTCTAGCAGGTTTGTGACATCCTGCAAAGGAGTGCATATTTTTCATAGGAGGATGTTTCACTCTCTGGTGGGAAAGGATCCTTTTGAAAGTTTTAAACAGAGTCAAAAAGAGGTGGCAGAGTCTCTTTGCTATGACCTGTCTCAAGAGAACTGGTTGTTCCTTCTGCCTCATGAGGGTCAACAGGACATTTTTAAAGGCAAAGCACACAAATTTGTTGTGTGAAAATCTTTGAGAAGGCTCAAGCAACCTTTTTTAATGCTCTGTTCCTAATGATCAGTGCCTTTTTTCCCTCTCCTGCTTTCTGGGCAATTAATTAAAATGAAGAAATGCAGCTCCTACTAAGGCATGGATGTTCAAGCAGAGCTATTATTGCTCTCTGTTGAGCTTCTGTTACTGATTTAGTCACTGGAAGCCCCAGGCATGGTCATATTAACAAAATCCATGTGTGAGTGGAATGCATCTTGGGAGTGATCCTGTAAATATTAAGGACTTCTGACATACAACCGTCTCATAATCCTTGTCAGGCAGGTCAAGAGGACTTTTGCTATACTTTGTATTTCCTAGAGGAGTCAATAACTTTCTTTCTCTGTCGGAGGGAAAGCAAATGATGCAGTTGGGGATATTTCTCATTTTATGAGCAATAAACCTTGTTCTCCATTGATGCACTAGTTCATTAAGGTCTATTTTTTTTTGTCTCAATCAGAGTCTTTGCATGTGAATTGATTTTCCGCAACAAGAAACATAATGCCCATTATGGAATAATAATGTAATTAAATTGCCGTTTTTCACCTGAGTCAGTGCAGGAGTAGAATGTTCAGTGTCTAGGTTCAGATGTTTTGAAATCCAAGGAGAACAGCTTGTGGGGCACCTGTGGCAGGTTTTCCACTGATGCTAGATTTACTCCTGGAAGACCTTATAATGGTGCTTCTCAGCTCTGCACTGGAACCAGTATATATTTGGAAGGACTAGTTTTGTTATGTAGTTCCTCCTCTGTTTCCATTTTCTGCTGCCACCCTGAAGGACCAGGTTAGGGACAGGATATCTTGGCAACAATCTATCTCTGTGGTTGCTAAGAGTTGACACCAACTTGATGGCCCATAATTGTTGTTGTTGTTGTTCAGTCGTTAAGTCGTGTCCGGCTCTTTGTGACCCCATGAACCATATTGCGCCAGGCCTTCCTGTCCTTCACTGCCTCCCTGAGTTTGCTCAGTTTTATGCTCATTGCTTCAGTGATGCTATCTAACCATCTCATCCTCTGCTGTCCTCTTCTCCTTTTGCCTTCCATCTTTCCCAGCATCAGGGTCTTCTCCAAAGAGTCCTCTCTTCGCATTAGGTGACCAAAGTATCTGAGCTTGAGCTTCATTATCAATCCTTCCAATGAGCAATCAGGGTTGATTTCCTTTAAGATTGACTGGTTTGACCTCCTAGCAGTCCAGGGGACTCTTAAGAGTCTTCTCCAGCACCACAGTTCAAAGGCATCAATTCTTCGGCGCTCAGCCTTCTTTATGGTCCAGCTCTCACAGCCATACATTACTACTGGAAAAACCATAGCTTTATGGCACATAATTAGAGTCCTAATATTCCTGGGCCTGGACCTGCATGTTTTCCTCTCTTCTTGTGTATCCAGCTATTCCTTGGGATTCCTGATAGGCTTGAATGTTGAAGTACTGGGCTTTGTTCGCCTGGCAACCTAGTATTCAGGAAGAAGAAAGAGCTATGAGTGTGCTTTAGGACAACTGAGGAGGATGGAAACTGAGCAAAATGCTGGTTAAGGAAGTTGAAATAGCCCTGCTAGATCAGGCATTTTGCCCACTATTCTGTTTCCAAGGACATGTTCTTTTTCTAGACCAGCCTTTCTCAAACTGCTGTCTTCTAGAAGTATTGAGATTGATAGATTTTTCTGCCAGTATGACTTTTAGCTTTTTAGGTTTGCAACTTTCCAAAGGGATGTCTCTGAGATGTCTGCATGCAGGGTCTGAAGACAGCGGCTTCCTCCTCTTGTTTGCCTTGAGGGTCTGGCTTTCAGTAATGTGGAGTCTTTGGATCTGGAAGTTCTATTTAGTTATCAGGCTAGTAGTTAATTATGGGCTTAGGTTACACTTGCATGGCTTGGCACCATGGGGTCTGTTGTCCAGTATATTTGGAAGGTACCAAATTGTGGCAGACTGAAACTGAACGCTTAAAAAAAAATAAAGACTGAGCTCTGGGCAATGAGATGGTGGCTGATCCCCCTTCACTTGTAGCAATGAAAGCACATCTTTCCCCTCCTCCTTCTCCGCAGCTGATCAGTAAGAGAAGAAGCTACTGTTAGAAAAATGAGAAATTGCTTCTCTTAGAATAGCAAATCTGGCTGGCTGGCTCATGTGGCCTCTGCCTAGCATGACCTTGGAGAGTCTCACCTGTAATATTTCCAGCTTGCCAGATTTCAGGCAAAGGGCTTTATTTATTTAATTATTACTCTAATGTATATGCAGTTTGTTTATAGAGATTCCGATCGACTACTTGTATTCCATGCATATTGCAATAGGCGGTGTGGCTACCCTGATCATAGCCCTTGCTACCCCTTTGCACCCCAAGGTTTTCTGTTAGTGCTCTGCATGCCAGGTTAATGAAGATGCTTTGAAAGGTTGCACTATCCACCGTGCCAGATTCCCTTCAGAATGGCAGCTGTGATAGGTGATGTGAAGCCTAAGCAGCCTCATCTGAAGTTCTCCAACATCTCAAGAAACACAAGCACATCTAACAGAAGTTGTGTGTGGACAGCCCTTCCATTTCATGAGCTAGTGGCTTTGGGTGGCAGCCTGCCCTTGAAGAAGCAAAAGTGGAAATGTGCGGTGTCCCCTTCTTTTCCTCTGCCATCTTGGAATCCTGTGTGATGGAGCTTAACCACCTTTAAAAGTTAAGCAGGCCAGTCACTCAAAACAGCTTTATCAAGGTTGAAACTGAGTGACTTATGCAAAGATGAGAATTGCACTTTGGGGCGTGTCCTTATTTTCAATTCCTAGGTTATGGGGAAAGAAATCAGTGTCAATCTGAAACAGACCTTGTTACTTCATTTGAAAGTCATTTTGATATTTACAGTCTCCCATTCTTCCTAAAGTAGCAGTGGTGCATGAAGAATTTGCTGTGCTTCGCTGCATTGAGAACGAAATCCACTCAGACTTGATCTGGCTCCAAAACATGAGAATCCTGAATTGGTGAAGGAACTATAATGACTTATTCTGTGCATTGTGCTTCTTGTTATATGTGTCATTTTTTCTAGGGATAATCATTTTTTACAATTCAAGGCATTAGTAGAATAAATACATTTTCTTACAAGATAGAATGCAATTACACGAATTACACTTCATGTTGTTAGTAGAAGAGAGGAGATCAGAGTGATCTGAGGGTTGTGTTTGGTGGGGTGAGTAGCTTATTTCAGGTATCTTTCTGATTTAAATTGCAAAAAATACTATAGAGGATAAGTGATGACCATTTAATATTCCTCAGTTCTAAAATGACGATCCTTTAAATTGGCCATTGAGGACACCAGCCCAAAAGCTGCTGCTGTACAGTTGCATAAGACCTGAAAGAGCTCGAAAGAGGCAAATGAAATGTCAGATTCGGTTTTTAGGGCATACGGACAAGCCCTGAAATTCCATCCATCTTTCCTTCTAGGTGTTGTCTTCTACTCTGAAGATCAATTTTATTTTTCTCCTCCAAATTGGTCCCAAGTTTCCCATATCAGTTTTCTTCAAACCTGGTGTTCTCCAGATGTGTTGGGAATAGAATTCCCTTTGGCCATACTGGGTATAAATTCTGATTCTTTTGCTTTCAGCTTTCTTTCCTGAATGTGTAAGGACTCACGCCATCTCTGTGGAATATTTTGGATGCTTGTTAATTGCTTTAAAATGACTTTCTGCTTTAGCTCATCAGCGTTAATGCTACATTGTGCTCCCCTGATTTCTAATGAATAGATGTTGCACAATATTGTAAGCAGTAGGGAGCACCTTGCCTCCTTGATAAAGTACTGTTTTTCTGTTTATTAATCTGATACATCTTTGAATAGTTCCCATTTCAGAGCTGCTTTCAGGTTGGTTTTATTCCTTCAATCTGATTGTGCAAATCGAACACTTATGTTTTTATGCTTCCCTCATTAACCAGAATTAAGAGTTTGCTTTGTGTTAAACCATGAAAAGAAAAATATAGTACATTTTAAGATTGATAGCCCAAGGGCATATGTATTTATCTAGAGATAAGCTTATAGATATGTCCTGGATGACAATTTCCTATCACTCCCAGTCAGTGTGGGTTTGGGTGTTCAGTGGGATACTGGGAAAGAGAGTTGAAAGGTGTTGGTGTATTCAACTGATTTGAAGGCTTACATATCACTTTGTCTTATCCTCTAGCCAAAACACAGCAGCAAATTTGGCCATTACTTTCAAGTAAGAATGTATAGAATTGCAATCTTAGATGCTTTCTGGCCAGCTTGTATGTGTTGACTTGAAAGGAAATTTGGCGGACCAATTCAGTGTGATTTTCCTATTCCGATGATGTCTAGGTGGGTGGGGATTGTAACTCCCAGCATGTTTGAAAAGCATTGGACTGGGGAAGGACAATCTAATGGTAAGGTACATATTGTCTGAGGGGGAAACAGGGGCGTGATTGTCCTCATTCTAGCCTCTTCCTCACCATGTGTTCCTTCAAACCAGTACTAACAGTCGTATTTGTGTTCACATACTGCCATGGGATAGAAGGTTGAGTTTTATATATTTATCAATTTGATTAAAGGCCACCTGACTCCAGAATGACCATGGGCAGCTTACACCATAAAATATTTTTAATAATGAACAAAGAGAGTATACATTCCCGGACACAAATTCCAAGAACTGTACAAAATTTGCCCGACAAGGGCTCAACAGCCACCCTACCGCAGTGCCTGGGAGGTTTGTAAGAACTTCTGGAACACCATTAGGATGCCTAAACATCTTTTTCTTCTCATTCTCTTTTGCTTAACTCTTAAGCTTCATAAACTAATTCTACTGCCAGAGTATAGGTGCAGTGTAATATCAGGGTGACTATTCCCATCAGTGGTTCCATCAGGATTTTTACTACGATAATTCCAATCCACTTCCCTAATTTGCTTGCAATGTGCATTTCCTGCCGATGGAAATGTTTTTCTTTATCCTCTTTGCCTGTGTGGTGTGCTAAGAAAGTATAGAGGATTTTGCATTTTCAAAGAGTGCTCTGGCCACTTGTGATTTGGCCAGTCCAATTAAGATTCAGAAGCTGCACTCCTAAATGTATCATTCTGAAATGATGGTTGTCACCTGTCGCTTTGGATTAACTTGTCCACTGATGTTGCTCTGCAATCACTTTCTAAAAGAAAAATCCCTGTAGACGTAACTGAGTTTACAGGAGTTTAAAGAAAAGTACTAACAACTAATGCATCTCGCTGCCAGTACAAGCAGCTGGAAATTAACCAGTCATCACACGTAAAGCAATGGTGGCAGCGTTGTAGTTGTGCAATCTGCAGTTTATGTATGTATGTATGTATGTATGTACGTATGCATGTATTCATTCATTCATTCATTCATTCATTCATTCATTCATTCATTCATTCATTCATTTTGTATGGCCATCAATTACATAATGACTCTTAGCATCCAAACCAAAGCAGTCCCAAAAACAATACCTATCAAAATAAGCAAAGCAAATTGGCAACCAAGGATGCTAATCAATCTGCTACTATGCCTCCTAGAGACAGCTCACTCAAGAATCTGGCCTACTGCCTGTGGGAACAGCCAGGTTTTGAGAGCCTTAAGAAAGGCCAGTAGGATCGGGGCCATCCAAATCTCATCAGGGTGGGGACCAAGCTGTTCCACAGGGCACGTGCTGCAACAGTTCAAAGGTCTGAAAAAGCCTTGAGACAAACATGTTTCACTTCACAGCTAAGATAAGGTCGACAAGATGCCAAAGCTGCCACCATTGAGAAAACATGGCTTCATATAATCTCCTCTAGCTGAAAGGGTAGGACCTCCGTTTATTATTTCAATAGAGGCAATACAGTAACACATGCCAGAAAGAAATCTCTGGGATACATTTAGGACCAAAGTTGGCAACCTTTTCCTTTAAGTCAAATCTGTTGAGGGTATGGTAAACAGAGATGGAGGTAGTAGTGGTGGGTGGGTGGGAATCCAAGAGTCAAAAGACCGTCCTTTTTTCTCTTTATTTCTCTGCTTCAAGCAGCAAGTTGGTAGGAAGGGGCAGTTAGTTTTTATTAGAAGTCTGATCTCACGCAAAGGAAGTTAAGTCAAGGGCTCTGGATTGCCCACTTCTGACCTGGGGCCCCATAAATCAGACTAGCCCTTGAACTCTGCCCAGAGTTGCGACCAAAAGCAATGCTTCAAATTGTACAAGAGGATGATGGATCTTGCATGTGGGTGATGTCCATTTCAACTCATCCCTGCTTTCAGATTCACTCACTAAATATGTAAGGATGGGTGGGGGAACAATGATGGCCAATGATTAGGGATTTCTGGGAGTGGGAATCCAGTAACATCCCCGCCCCCCCCCGGTGGCTTTTCTTGGGGGAAGGGGTGATCATGTAAGTAGCTTCTGCCATCTTCAAGGAGACTAAATATCTAACCCAAATTTTGGCTTAAGACTTTCAAGTACAAAGTGTCTAAAATGGCTTTGTAGTACACCTGCTGCATCTTGACTCTGGCTCTCTTCAGCTGCAATCTGATTTAAACAAACTACACAGTATTGGGATGCTTTTAGTATTGTGCTTAAACTCAAACTTAGGTGTTGTAATGGTATGTGGGAAAGACCTTGGGAAATTGCCTAGAGAACGCTCAGATAAGAGACAGCATAGCCCACAGCTGCATAGTGGGAGGAGCAAGAGGCTCAGAAGAGACCCTCCCTAGTTTCTCAGGCTGTAAAGGAGATGGGGGAGAATTGTACTTTCAGACTTGCAAGACTCTGTCAATGTAGCATTACAATAAAGTAAAATTAGCTCGTCTGGTTGTGATTCCTATCTGGTTTACCCGGGGAGGCTGACATCCGTCTTGCAAGTCTCTTAACTGGCCATCCCCTTGGCAGCGTCTCTTGGCCCAGTCTCCCAAGGACTTTCCCACATACCATTACAGATGCTAATCTTTTTTTAAAGTTCTGATCTCTTCTCTGAAGCGGTTTTTAAAAGAGCCTTTCTTTTCTCTACTTCCAGCTTTCACAACCCCTGATTTCCCAAGCTTTTCAATATAAGAATTTCCACCTCTTTTCACGAAAAGTGTGAACTGTACATTGGGGTCATAAAGTATAGATGTCACAGAGCAGGAGGAGATAATTTGGTGTCCACCAGATGCTGTGGGCTTCTCCACATCAGCTGCATGGGAAAGAGATTGTGGGAGCCATAGCCTAGCAATTTTGGAGGGAGGTTAGGTTGCCTATACCTGTCATAAAAGGTCATGAAAATCAACTTCAATCCTTGGTTTAAGAAGAAGTAGTGAAGAGGGATGTGAGTGACCTTTTCTCTGTGAAATGCCTGCCTGCCCTGTATCAAATCTTTCCTCAAAAGAACTCAGCGCAGAATACAGAATTCTGAGAATCCTCAAAAGAATACAGTGAAGAATTTACTCTACCACATAACTACCTAGCTGACAATGCTGAGGAGACCAAAGTCCGTCAGGAGCCATTATTGTATTGCAGCAGTTTGATCCTAAGGCAGTGTTTCTCAACCTTGGCGACTTTCAGATGGGTGGACTTCAACTCCCAGAATTCCCCAGCCAGCCATGCTGGCTGCGGAATTCTGGGAGTTCAAGTCCACCCATCTGAAAGTCGCCACGGTTGAGAAACACTGTCTAAGGCTTATCAATCCAGATCCAACATTAAAATACATGTAGCTACCACGTTGGGCCATTGTCTCATGTAGCCTGCTCATCCTTATGGCATTCTCTTTCTGAGATTTGGGGCACGTGCCTTTCTCGGTACTGGCTGGAGAGGGAGGCTGAGCCAGGCACTGTCTCTTTGCAAGGCGTGTAGTCGTAGCATGCCATGATGTCCCCTGCCACTGTTGTCACCACAGCTGGTTCCTTAGTATTTGGGGCAGCTGCAAAAAAAAATTTAAAAATTACACTGCAGATGATGTGCTATACAACAGGTAAAAGTGCTACATTCATCATCATCATCAATCATCATCATCATCATCTACTGTAGTGCAATATCAGTTGCAGAGCCGTATCGCTTTGCTGAAATTGTTATCTCTCCCCTGTGTGATTTGTGTGGCTTTTCGCGTAGCTCGAAGGCACTTTAGCAAAGTTACTTTCATAACTTATCAATGTTATCAGTGCTGCTGTTTGCAGATGTGGAAGTGATCTCTCCTTTGGTCTTCTGCCTGCTGGGCACTAAATAGATTTTCTTCCCTGCGCTCAACTGGTGTGTAATTTCTTGTGTTTTGGTAATACCATCTAAGAATCTTTGGGTCTCTCTGAAGCTGTTAAATATATTACAGCAGAAAATATCCTTGAGGCCTGTCTCCTTTGGCTTCATATGCTAAATTTCTTCCCTTAGTAAATCCGTTGCAGGAATTGAGTGAAATGCCAAAGCGTTCAACTGCTCTGCTATAGAAACAGGATTGAGCCTTCAAAATGAGAAATGGCCCACAGTCATTGCTTTAACAAATAGCTTAGTTCAAATTCTGAAATCAAGAGATCTGGAATGGAGGCAGTCCCATTGCAAGGGCTGAGCAGGAGTGTGTTCAAGATTTAAGAATTAAACCTATAAATTATTTGCTTAATTAAAACTGAAGAACACAGAGGCTTTCTCTTTCTCATAAGAGAAAAGGCCAGCTGGTTTTCACATTACACTAAATCATAATGCTTTTTAGCTTCTTATAATAATTGAATCCAGCCATTAGGTTTTTTCAGTAAACCATGGTTAGTAAAATTGTCACTTAATTAAGGTGTATTCCCAACTGGTGACTTCTAAGATGATTCCTGCTGTGACATCTCTGTGCCTTATCTGAAAGCGAAGAGAGTATATGTTACGCTTCAGACTTTTTGCCCATATTCCTTTTATAAAGTGTCATTTAAATTGATGTTGATGTGCTACGTTTTTAACTGTTAAAGAGATTATGTAAAGAGGGTTGCCAACTTTAAGATGTCTGAGAGCGATTAAAGGAAGTTCTAAGCTCCTCGCCTGTAGATTTCCTTCTCTAAGGATCCCTAAGTTTGGTGATTTACCATCCTCCTAAATCAGGCTGGCCAAGTAAGAAAACAGATTTAAAGCTCGTAACAATATTTTTCTGGTTTTGTCCTTGTTCAGTTCTTGTAACGTTTTGTTTCATTTTTGCCTTTCAGGAACTGAGGACAGAAGCAATTGCAAGACCTCTGGAGATAAACGAAACCGAAAAAGTGATGCGCGTTGCCATCAAAGATATTTTGGTAAGGATGATGGCTTTTTAATGCAATGACTTTGTTAGGCATCGTCAGTAAGATCTTGCTTATTTTTTGCATTTAAAATTATATCCCACCCATATATGTAGAGAAAAAGGTTCATAATAAAAACTGGTAGACATTGTAATTAAAAAAACAACAGTCAAATGTATAGTCCTTGGGGAATACACTTTCCTCAAAGTTTTAATCAACTAGTCATCCAAGGAGGACCAACTTAATGTCTTGGGATGCAAAGTCCTATAACTTCCATTGTAATAAAACAGCCCTTGAACATTATCAGGGCAAATTTGGAGGGTAAAACTTGTTTACTTCTTTTGTTCCTAAGGGAAAGGCTCACAGAAAGAGAGGTAAATGTGGGAAGGCCGTGCTTAAACTTTCCACCCTGGCACTCCTCTGCTTCATTTCACTCTTCATTCCATGAGGCTCCTGTTTGTTCAGCATAACCGGGTCAAGGAGTTCCATATCGGAACTATAAATGGAAATAAATTGCACTTGAGATTTAAACTCAAATTCATATTACCCTCTATTAACACTCCAAGTATAGCTCCAGACGCTGTTGCATAATAGCATTTGGTTTCTTGGGCAATATATCCAATTTGGAAAACTCTCCCAGCTAGTTAGTTCCAAAGCTGCTTGAATGTCAAGGGCCCCTTTTTTTGCCAATTTAACCCTTTTAAAGAGTAACATTTTCAAAGTCCTCTGCATCTCTGAGGCTATGCAACATGTTTCTCTCCCCTGCTGCCTTTTTAAAACAGTCTTCTCATCACTTTCTTCTAGTTGGGGAAGGGAGCATTATACTAGGGTTGCTGCAAAAGAGGACCCAAAAAATGTCTTGTCTCCAACAAGCAGTTCTAAAGAAGAAGGATTCACATAAAACAATGCCGAACAGTTGCAGACTCTTCAAACTTTGTTAATTTAGCAATGAACAAATAGTTATTCCTTTAGCTTCATGTTTGGACACCTTTGCTTTTAAGATGGTTTTCAATATCCTCCTTCTGAGAAGGAGCTTTTTCTTCTTTGACCTTCCTATTCTTGATAGAAAGACTTACAAGGGAAGCTGAACAGCTCTCACTTTTTTCATGTACAGCATCAGTATAAAACAGCTACTTCAAGATCCAATGGGAGTGTTTTCTCCCATGTTTGTACACCTTATAGCCATCTGTTTCCTTTACTTTTATGTATGAGGAGCTTCTCAGATCCCAGTATTTCTTGACATCCAGATAAAAATGACATTTGTCACCCTTCCTTGAAATGAGCAAAAGATCCTGGATGATTCTGGGAAGCTCGCTAATCAAACATGACACTGCATCCATCAGAAAGTGTCATTTTTGTTTTGCAAATTAGACCAAGAACCTATGATCTGAGGAATATTTACAGGCCTAAAACAGCAAGAGGATGTCTGTCTTTTCTTTCAGTCCAAGGGGAGCTAGTTTTACCGTGGAACAGTCTAGAACCATGCCGGCTGTCAGCTGTGACTGCTCAGGGTTCTTGAAATATTTGCTTATTAGTCCACTTCTGAGCAGGATTTTTCTTTTCCTGGGACAGAGGTTGCCTTGATATGCAGTGTTAATGTGTTAATATTATAATGGTCACCTGTGTCCTGCCAGTGTTTCAAGAAGCTCTGGGTGCTCCCTTCCCATTTCTCTTCATAGCAATCTTGTGAAGTAGACTAAAGGGGGAGACATTGATTAGTCCAGGGTTTCTCAACCTTGGCAACCTTAAGGTATCTGGATTTTGAGGTATCTGGACTTCAACTCCCAGAATTCCTCATCCAGCCATGCTGGCTGGGGAATTCTGGGAGCTGAAGTCCAGACATCTCAAAGTTGCCAAGATTGAGAAACACTGGACTAGCCTATGACAGTCCAATGAGCTTCATGGCTGAATGGGGATTTCACTCTGCTTCTCCCTCAGCCTAGTTGTGTATTCTGTACTACATTGGCTCTTAGCACACACAGCCCTAGATCTATGTACCCGAAAAAGAAATTAGGAAAATATTTCGAATCAATATTGAACAATGCTTGGAATCAAAAGCTAATTTGAGGATACCACCAGAAATTTATTTATTCTGCCCATCTCATGCCCATCTACAGTAGACTCGCGGATGTGATTCTGGGCGGCGTACAGTAGACATGGCAGCTCATCTCTGCTGTGGGTTCCCCCCCTTTTTTTTTTGCAGGAGCAAGTCCAGAAAATGAAAGACATGCTGAACAATGTGGCTGCTGATGAAGCCAGTTTGGAAGCCAAGATTGAAAAGAGGAAGTCTGAGCTGGAGAGAAACCACAAGCGCCTGCAAACTTTGCAGAGTGTTCGGTAGGAGCTAATATCCTCTCTGTCCTTTGAAAAGTTAACTGAATGTTCATTTGCCCATGGTGGGGTGAGAAATGTTGACCTCCAAGGATTGCTGTAAAGCACGACTTCTTCTAATGTGCTCTTTACAACGGTCAGTTGGTCGGTTGTTTTTAGTCATCCTTTTGTCTAGTCATTAGATCTTCCAAATAACAAGCATAAGGCTACTTCAAGCTTTACTCAATAATTTTAAGCTTTTCACTATTATGAGTTTTAACCCCCACCACAAATGAGTTAAAAGAAAGTGGGATCTGTTGAGCCGGTACTTTGTTTTCAGTGCCTGAAGGCATCCTGCAAACTCATTGCTTCTTTGACTATCCTTTCTACAGACTTCAGAGCCCCCAGGAACTCCACCCATGTTTCCTGCCTTTTGGATCGATCAGCCTGAAGTTGGGCATTGAAGAATAGGTGGCTGTTTCTCAGCCATGCTATGTTTTTTTCCTTGAGCTATTAGCGTTGCTTTATTGGTGCCTTGTGAAATGGAGCGCCATAACCACGCGGGAAAGAAATGTTCATTGATAGAATGAAAGCCAGCATGGATCCTGGAGTCTAAGTGTGATAGCAAGGAGTGTGTGTAATTGTGCAATTTGCAGGTGGAGCATTATGTTCACCTTCTTTAGCCTACTGGAAGGCCATTCTTCTTTAAAGTACCTTTTGTCAAAAAAGGTAGCAAGAGCCCCAAGAATTATAGGCTTATTAGAATGTACAGTGTAAGCATTTAAACCTGTTTCATAGAGCATGCAATGTGGGAATTACATTGTTTCAGATATAGCCATTTATTTATTTATGTTATGTTATGTCCAATAACCCTGGGAGGCTTATAAAACAGCAGTAAAAACATCCCCAAACCATAAAACCATAACAAAAACATTGCATGGTGTGATCATGCAGAATAATACAATTATTGATCAGTGAGATTGTGCATTAGAAAGATGGCGGCTTGTGAGGTAACCTGGTGGAACAATCTTCGTAAACCTGGGCATCTTTCAGATATCTGAACTTCAACTTTCAGAATTGGCCATGCTGCGTAGAGAATTCCAGCGGTTGAATTCCAACATTTGTAGGATACCCAGCTGGGGGAAAGCTGGGCTGGAACATTTGTCAGATTAATCATAGCAACTCCATTTTTCTAAGCTGCATGGAAAAAAATCTGTCTACATGGTTGTGCATGGAAGTATACCAGTGTTTGGAAATGAATATAGTTATTACTTTTAACGCTATGTGGACTCTGTTTTCCTTAACACTTTAAATTTTGCTTTTTAATTGATATCTCCTTTTACATTTGGGGCTTCCCACCTTCTTCCATGGCCTACCTGGAGCTATGTAGCCTTAAATATTGGAGTTGGGAGGAGTTCCTTTATATGGGTTAATGCCGACACCCTCAAATGTATGGTTCAAACAAGTGAGGTATTGGCAGTGATATTTGGGGAAATAAACAAGGCACAAAAGATAATATGACAGTTTACTGCCCAACTGCAAATACAGTGTTTATCATCGTCCTTTTCTTTGGCTGAGTATGTATCGCACTAAGCTATAAAAAGGTTTGTTTGATTTTAACTTAGTGTATGTTGTGCGAACCTATTCATTGTAGTTGGTAAATGATGTTTTACATTTTAAAGTATTATGCCAGCCCAGCCAGTTTTAACCCATAAATCATGATTTATCAAATCATGGCTTAGTGCAGTGTGTGAACCCAGCCTTTTTGTCCTCACCAGCCCAGCCTTTATGGATGAATACGAGAAAATTGAGGAGGAGTTGCAGAAACAATACAGCTGTTACGTGGAGAAGTTTCGTAACTTGATGTACCTGGAGCAACAACTGGATGACCAACACCGCATGGAGCAAGAGAGATTTGAGGCAAGTTTCTAAATATTACAGTACTTGAAGTGCTTTAGTCATAATTTCTATCGTGCATGTCCCTTAAATACATTTCTTCTGTTATCTGCTGTTTTATCCTAATTATTGGATATATTTAGTGTCGGGGCTTTGAGTCTTCCTATAGAATCCTCAGGGTACTGATTTTCATCTTCTCAGAACTGCTCTCTTTTTAAAGAATAGTCAAAGATTCATAAAAGGAAAATTATGCAATACAGCTAAAAATCCCACCTGGGTGAAAAGATATGCAGTGAATAAATGGAGTTACAGCAGAGTCATTTGTAATTGTGAGTACCGTTTTCCCCAGCATTACAGTAAAGTGTATCAACTCAGGCATTAGACTCTGGTTATGTCATTCATCTTTCAAGCTTTTTATTTTAAAAAAAAAAGGTACCTGCAGGCATTTTAAAGAATTATAAAAATGCTCTGGGAATGGGTAGGTTAATGATTTTACATGTCCAAGCCAATAGCTTACTTTCTGCAGGGAGATACATCTTTGGCACATTAAACTTTTGCCTAGTTGCATGTTTTTGTTTTAATCTTGTTTCACAACTTAAATATATTTCTCTATAAACTAAGGAAACTACTTCTTCCAATCTTACACTAGTGTACCTAAGCATTATGGTTTCAGCTTTCCAATCAGGGGAACCATGGATAGAGAACAAAATATGGGCATCTAACACAGACTTTTAATATTTTTACATCATATTCGTATATAAACTTAGATGTCCTTAATTCTGCATAGAATAGAGTTTTTAGCGTTACGTCTGTGTGAGCTCTAGTTTCATACCATTGGGAAATGAAATCTCTTTGCCTGTGGTGAATCTATTTCCAGTAGAATCAAGAAATGCAGTTTACCTTGTTCAGCCTGGATATTTTAGCTGCCTGTAAAACTCCAGGAGCATTGAAAATATTTGAAACTTTTTTTTTTTAAACCAACAATTGAATACTGTCAGGTAAGAAATTTGGAATGGAGAATTGGAGTATCCTATATTACAAAATCAGTGGTCCCAGAAACGAAATATACTACATTGATTTAAAAAGGTCTGGTTATTGTCTTTCCTCTTGAGATGTAATAAGTAGAAGGCACTTCACTGCATATGATATGGTCATGTCCACTCATAGCCTCTTTTTGGTTAGCTGTTAACATTATGGTAAACCAGGTTCTTGGGAGAAAATGCAGATTTAAAGTTGTTAATATTTTATTAAATTATATCTCCAAAATATGATATTTGTCTATGAAGAGCTTTGGAAATACCATATCTGTGCTATGTCAAAAAATATTGAAGGATATGGGATTCTAAAGGATGACTTAACAAAATTTGACAATTTTCAGCCTTTGAATTGGCTTGAAAGAAAGGAGATACGATAGAGTCATAATAGATTTGGACCAAATGATATGAAGTCTACATTTAACTTGTTGCTTAAAAGTTGAGCTGCATTATCTTGCACTAAGCTGTAATAAAGAATTCTGTACTATACCAATATAGAATAATGTATTATTATTGTATTTTTATGTTCTATTTGATTTTTTCATTTTATTCTTTTTTCCCTTTTTTCTTTCTCTTTTTTCTGCAATGTATTGGCTTATTAGTATATAAGTAGTTGGTCCATATTATTTAGGGTTTGTTTGAATGTATAGCTTTAGTTGGGTTGTTTAAATTGAATTTACACATTTTGTTTTTCTGGTTTTATTCTACATTATTTGTAACTTGAAGGGTATCAATAAATTTATAGAAGAGTTTTGCAATTAAAAATTCAGGTGCTTCCTTCGTAGAACTTAAAGGTATTTTGGAATCTTCATTTCAGAAAGTTTTTAAAATGAGGTTAGGCAGCCAAGTGTTTGAAATGAGAGCTTTTTTCTTTCCTTGCCTTACTAATTGCCTACCGTTTGAACATATTTGCCAGAAATTAGGTTTTATCGCAAATGCTGGAAAGTCATTTATTGCAGCCCTTCTTGGAACTGCACTTCTACTACTGTGCTTCGTAATTGTCTTCTCTTTCTTCAGATTAACAAAAGAAAATATGATTTGCAATCAGAAATGAAATTGCAATCTTTGTAGTACCTACTTTTCCAGTTTAATGGACCTTTGCTGATATTCTTAGTTCTGATTTTCCTTTTCTGCCAGTTTAGCAAAGCTTTAGTCATCCTGGTACAAAGGAAATAACATCTTCTGGGCTCTGTTTGCTGAAAGGACCAAGATATTCACTCGAGTTATTTGGTTATGTGCTTATTTTCTGGATGTGTTTTTAAGAAATAGTACTTTTCTCCATACCTGTGGAGAAATGAATTTTTATAAGGCGATCTACTTATAATTTCTAAGACGCTTGGCAAACACAGTGGTTTGTGTTCTTTGTTCTTTTTTCCATGGCTGGCAATACTGGGTAGGTTGCATTTTTAATTGGAAAAGAGAGTCAAAGGTTAAGCAAATATTTTGTCATCTAACTGAGCACTCTGGATTACATGCAGCCCGCTTTTGAAAAATGTCCCTTCCCATTTATAAAGGCCAATGAAAAGAAATTGCATTCAGTATATAAGTATGTAATTAAACCTGTTCTTTTTTGCTCCCTCCAGATTGAAAAAAAACAGTGGTACGCTGTTATCAGGGTATGATTAAATCAGGGTATGATTATATAGATCAGGGATGAGCAACTCTGGCCGATAGGATGCACTTGACCCACCCCATCTTTATTTATTTTTATATATCTGGAGCCCTTCCAGCTCACAATGGAATTTTGGAGCATAATCTTTGTTTTAACTGAAAGAAGAAGCAAAGAAAAATGTGTTATGTTTTCCAAAAAATGTGTTACATTAAAAAGGCTGTGAAAACAGGGCTGACCATTTTGGACCCACCCCTCCTGATGGTGACACAATCAGGGCTCCCTGATGCAATCTTGGCCCATTCCTGCCAAACCAACTTAGCTGCTTTTGACGTAGATTTCTATTAATCCCATCCAAGAATTCTGAGGTTCCGCAGTTGGAATATGGAAGTGCTTGATGCAAATACATGTAAAATACAGAAGAGGCCCTCTTCAGCTTCTCTTGTTATGAATCCTATCTTTGCTGGTGGGATAGTCTGTGTAGGGGCCCGCTGGTTACCCTTCTGGCTAACTTTTGCTTTCCTCCTGCCCAGATACTCCCCCCATACTTTCTTCCAAGGTGGCCAAGTCAAGTCTGATGTGTGTGTTGGTGTCCCTTTCACACCATTCTTGTCTTAGGCATTTTCGTTTTGATTGATTTAAAGTACCTTGGGAGTGGGCGAATCACTTCATTTTTTAAAATTATATTGGTCTTGTACCACATACTGATATACGTTATTGTTTTGATTGGTTTTATATTTTTAGAGAATTTCAGTTAGGTAGATTATTCATATTATAATCATACACGGGGTTTTTTATGTGTGTGTGCGCCTTCAGATCAGGCTTGACTTCTAGCAATTATACGGATAAATCCATGTAGTTGTCCTGGCAAGATTTTTGGAAGTAGTTTGCTATTGCCTTCTTCTTAGGGCTGAGAGGGACTGGCCCCAAATCACCCACCTGGCTTCCTGCCTAAGACAGAACTAAATCTCACAGACTCCTGGTTTCTGCCCCAGGACCACTACACCAAACTGGGTCTCAGTCATACAGTTACTGGCCTCTTATTTCTGATCTTATAGGACTAGGTGTGGAGATACTGCAGAAGAAGGTTGAGCCATTTACTCTCTCTCTAAGGAATCCTTTCTTCACTGAGATGGCTGGCAGTTGGTTGGTTTCCACTCTTAACTTCCATGGGTTTGTAAGTGCTGCGCTGTAGTAATGTCCCACTCTAGCCAGTTGCTGTTGTTGTTTCACTCTGTTGCTGTCCACAACAAGAGTACATCTCACAAGGTTCCTAATCTTCTCCTGTTGCTGGGCAGATGAACATTCAGAGAAGCTTCTCTGCCTCTCTTGACTTCTCAACGAAAAGGAAATTCCAAACTCCTAGGAAGACTTTTTTGCTTTTTAAGCATAGGCTGAAATATACAGATACAGCCCTTGAAGGGAGAAAAAGGTGGTTGTTCAGCAGCCCTTACTCAGAGGTGGCATTGTTCCTTTCCATAGCAAACTCAGATTGTGAAGGCCAATTTAAAAGGAAAGCGGTGCCCCTGAAAAATAAAAGGGAAAGGTTGTCATGCTTGGAGCAATTCTGAGCTTCGAAGAAGGGCATAACCCCCTCCCTTACTTAAAACAACCATGGGTGAAGCCAGACAGCCTGGTGACAATACAGCGTGTTCAGTAGGTGGAGAATGCCGAGTGACTGTTGGCAAAAAGGATGGGAGGGAGCAGGGAAAAGAACCGGGAATGAAAAAGAGGAGGGCACATTCCAATCCTTGTTACCAGACCCTGAGTTGCTTATATTGACAGGTTAATTATATTCAAGTTAAAGAGCAGAAGGATGTTGCCTTGCTGTGAGCTCTTGGCTGGGTTAGAAAAATGCCTGCTCTGTTTGACTGGATCCTTCTTTATGTGTTCCTTGGGGGTAAGTTAATATCCTCTTCAGCCCCCCGACCATCTGCAGTGAGCACAGATCGCTTCTGCACTAGGTAAATGGAGGGCGGGAGGAGATGCAATTAGGGCTTCCATATAGCTTATTCAGTTCTGAAATGATTAACTCTCTTCAATTCTCTTCTGTTGAGAATAAGTAATTACAATTAAATTCTTGGCATACAGATTGTTCCCAGGCAACTTCGGTTTGGAACAATAGTTCTCTCCTTTTTGCATCTAAAGTCACACCAATTCTTTGATCAAAGAACTTGGGTCTTACTATAATAAAATTTAAAAGATCCCCCCCACCCCCGCAAAAGGCATTGATAAGTTTAAAGGTCTTATGTGGTTATATTGATCATTTATATTATGTTTTAAAGACTGCCATGAGTCCTTGGGAAATATGGTAGTGTAACAATAGAGCAAATAAATAAAATTTCAGTGACTAAAACTACACTTCTAGCCTGCTCTGGAATTCTCCCTGTGGTTTGTGTACCACTAGGAGAGCTACTGGTGTAGAAGTCACTCCCATGCATTGTGAGTTGGTGTATAAGTAACTTGTCCTGAGGCCATTGTGACATGGTTTAGTGCTCAGAGGAGTTGAGATCCCTGTTCCACATTATGGTCTCCCAATGAAATATTTAGATATGGGAATGTTAGGAGGTCCACCACTTGCTTTCCAGCTGCAGTGAAGGTTAGGAAATCCAATTCTCTCCTGAGGCTCTTCTCCCAGTTATGCTTTGTTTGACTTTCCTCCTAAGGGGTGCTCTAAATGCTCTTCTTGTTAGGACTAAGTCTTCTAGCAGAGGGAAAAGATTGGTGCTCTTTCAGCACAAGAAGGCCGAGGTGCAAACCAGATAAATGACAGTAAGAGCTCCTCCTGACCTTTCATTGTGGTTTTGTCTGAATTCCTGCAGTTGTAGGCAAGGAGGGCTGTGGCATATGGGTTTTACTGGCCTGGCCTGGCTGCTGTTGTGCTGGCGTGTGTCAGCAAATGGAGAGAGAAAAGGGGAGAAGAAGCTTTGAAGGGCAGCTAGGGCTGATGAGCCGACATGGCTGCTAGCCAGGGTCATTGTGGAGACTTAGAGACAGCAGTCCTATTGATCCAGCCTGGTATATAGGTGTTGGGGATGAGAGTCCTGGGGGGAAAATCCACCTCCTCAGTTGCTGGGGAGCATGCTGCCCATCTGACTAAAAACTGGAGAGAGAGAGAAGGAGAGGAGAGAAAGTCTGTGCAAACCAGATTGGCTGGAGAGAAAAGTTGGAGAGTGAAGTTACATGAGTGTGCAGAGCAGTTGCCGGTTCCTGGTTGAGGACAGAGGAAAAAGGTCCATAGGTGGCTTTCCTGGAAGAATGGAAGTGAAGGCCCAGAGAGTTGAGATCTTCACCTAAGGCCCAAGACAGGAAGGAGGGGATTGTCTCTGGTTGGTGATGCTCTGGTCTCTGGGGAAGGACTGGGCAAAAGACCCTGAGGGAGGTTCTTCCCCCAACAGTGTTGGGCTGAGCAGATCCAGAAGAAAGTCAAGCCATGCTGAGCACGCTACAGTAAATCCAGGCTGTTCCTTTCTTTTCACCCTCTGTTGATGAGCTCAGAAACAGGGGAGGGAGACAGAGTGAAAGGGGGAGGAAGCAGGAGAGCTAGAGGGGAATAGTCTCTGGGACGGAGACCCGGGAGGAAACCTGACACCGGGCGAACACCAGAATTGTGTTGTGTATACCTGATACATACTAGGTCCCAGTCTAAACAGAGTTGGATTCCAATATCAAGATTCAGACAAGCTTAAGGAGCTTTTGTGATGGAGTGTGAGGAGCTGGCCAGATGTTGAGTTCCTCCTTAAATTCTTTCTGAAGTGTCTGCCAGAATCAGTGGTGGCACAGAAAAAATTAATTTGGGGGCAGCAGCGGGGGACAGCATAAAATGGGCAATGATTGATTTTTGAAACTGAAATTGTAGCCTACTTCATGCTAACTTCAACAGGTTTGATATAATGCTTGTGAGGGGCAGAGTGCAGATTTTAACCCTTTCCCCATTTTTGCACTCTCTAGACTGGTCTGGCTCTTATATGTTAGGAAGGTATTTCACTGAGTCTTCAGATGTGACATTAACAGATACTCCATAATGTTGCATTGAAGGCTGTAGAGCCAGTGAAAACAATACACATACGATAAGATCTTGTATCCCAGTTTTCACAGTACTCTCTCCCCACCCTAAGTCCTTGTCACCCTGTCCCAGATGCACAGATGTCGCTTCTGATATGCATGAAGATAACTGTGACATCCTAAGCTAGTAAGATTTCTTTTACCGGGCTCTGAGAAGCCCCATCTGTTAAATTAAGTCCTCTATCAGAATTAATTTGCCTGACAAACTTTTTCAAGCATTGCAGAGTGTTCCTGTTTTTTTTATATACCACCGACTCATCCGTTTATTCATATAAAGCCTGTGCATTCAACCAACTCACCAAAGTAAACTAATGCAATAGAACTTCAGTGCGTCAAGAGAAGAGCAAATGAGCTTTTATTGAATCATTACAATTCATACTTTTGCTAGCTCCAGAGAGGAAAGTCAGCAAATAAATAGGAGACCTGTTGAAGTAATTTCAGATATAATGGAAGCACGCTTGATTTAATTGGAGATGTCCCTGATTGAAAAGCTTTACAGAGTTGGCCATTGAAAAAAGTACTCATTATTAGAAACGTACACTGTTAACACATCCTAGTCCCTTAATGATTCTTTAAAAAAAACAAAAACACAGTCAACAACAGTGTGGTTTTCTGATCTCAGTTACCAGCATTTGCATCTTGTTGACCTTTTCTCCCAGACATAATTTTAAACGTAAAGCTCTTTGTGACTGAGGATACATTGTGTTCAAGCAAAATCTCCTGTGAGTTGGAATTTGGCATTTTCATCTTCTTCCCTGGACTCTGTGCTCGTCTCCACGCTGTTCAATTGTTATATAGAATTAATGTTTCTTGGCCTGGCATGCTTAATAAGGAAGGACTGTGAAAACTAGAAGTCCCTTTTGATTGAACTGTGAGGATATGAAGAGCTTCTCTTGGTCATTGTGCTAACCTAGGGGAAGGGAAGCCTACAAGGAGTTGCAAAGAACCAAGAATATCAGCTCCTCTGGTTCTCCTTTTCTTTGACTACTTTGGTGAAAGTGCCAAGGATGTAAGCCTCGTTCACCATGCTTTGCCTGCCCATTCTTCCCATGTTTCACATAGTTAAGGCCAAGGATTGCAGCATGAGTAGCACTTTACATCATAAGGCTTTATGCCTACGGACTGTCTCTTCTTTAGAAGTTCAAACATTTGGGTTTGTGGTTAAGGCATCAGGCTAGGAACCGGGAGACCTTGAGTTCTAGTCCAGTGATAGCCAACCTATGACACATGCATCAAAGGTGACATGCCACAGCGTTTTGGGTGCCACGCCAGCATTCACCAACACCTGACAACAACTACTCTCCCTGTTTGAGTTACCAAAGAAACTGAGTTTGTTTTACTCACATTTCATTTTTGTAATTATTTGACGTTTCTTTATGTAATACATAGCACCACACATGATTGGATTCTATTTTTTTTTAATAAATGAATATGTAAAGAATTGACATGCCGGCAGAATCAAGCTAGATATTTTCTGAATTTTTGATACACCGAGCCCATCGCTGTTCTAGTTCCACCCTAGGCACAAAGCCAGCTGGGTGACTTTGGCCCAGTCGTTTCTCTCAGCTCTAGGAAGCAGACAACGGCAAGCCACTTCTGAAAAACTTTGCCAAGAAAACTGCAGGGACTTGTCCAGGCAGTCACCAGGAGTCAACATGACTGGAAGGCACACACACACACGCCAAACAAAAGGAGAGAGAACCACTCAGCATTGGCATGGCTTGTAACATTGATTCCCGTGTTAACTTTAGTTGTCTCTAGCAGTGCGCTATGGGGAAGGCCAGTCTTTTGTAGAGTAGAGGAAGCCAAGATGTTTTGTCACCTAAGGCCCAGAGCAGAACAAAGGTCGCCAAGCTTCTGTAAATTGGAAGAACTGAAGAACAAGGCAAGGCTACTTTGTGGATGTATCCAACAGTGACTTGAAGGGGCCAGAACACAACTGCAGACTCCCCAAAGTTGTGAAGGCAGCTTTGTAGGAATACTGTGGGATAGATAACGTTGTGCATTGCAGAGCCTTGTTGCTGATCAACCTAATTAACTGGTGGCTTTGTTAATTCTGCAGCAGCTTTTGTTGTGAGCTTTTTTGAACCCACTTGGGGAGATGGTTATTCAAACTAGTATAATTCAACTTCCAAAATCTGCATTCTCCTTCTATAACTTTCTGTAAAATGATTTATTACCTCAGCGCTGCCAGGTGTTTTTCTCCCTCCTTAGCCTAAGACTGAAGAGATGAGGTCTGGGGTATTAAACAGGCTATTAATTAGTACATGATCAATGGAAATCAATGAATGTTTTCACCGTGGCGGTAAAGAAAATGCCTGTTCGGTGTTTGGATGCCCAATTGCCGAAGGCTCATCTGCTTTTTGTTGGCTGGAAGCCTACTATTGTACACTTTAAAGCAAGACTAAGATAAAAGGAAAACAGACAATATAATTTATTCCAGAAACAACTGGGGCAGTTCTTTTTTTCCACATCTGGATCAGCTCTGCCCAGAACTTGCAGTTTTGGTTGTTAATTCTCGAAGCTGTGATCCCAGCACTTTGGAGGACATCAGGTCGGGGGTGGGTGGGCAGGCGGGTAGGGAGACTCCAGGGGAGATGGCTGCGCTGACAGATTTCAGGATATTTGCCCACACAGAGCAAAATGGACTTGCAGAGGCAATGCTGTGATGTGCAGAAGAGAGAACACACCGTTCCACTCTCCTCCTGCATCACGTTTGTTTATTTGCATATTGTCACCATGCCATCACAGATCAAGAGCTTTAACAATGGGAACTATAGATCTGTTTTTCTTTAAATTACAGTTTAATGTGAGTGCAATGGAGTCAAGCTTCCCAATTATGTCAATCAAATTTTATACCATCCACCTTTCTGGCAAAACACAGCATTCTGTACCCATTTTGCTAGGAGAACACACCAACCTCTGTAAAATCACAGGGAAGCAATTGCAACCTTAAAGTTCTGGATCTCCATGGCAAGACACATTTTCCTTGAATTTTCTCTCTAACTTCAATTTTTACAGCTAGAAAATGTGACATTTTGCAGTCAGGTATCTTTCTTGCTTACCAAAAGATAAATTGCATTCTCCGTTTAGTCTGCCACTTCTCAGTCTAAGATCTTTCTTAGATATTGTGCAGAGGCTGATGTGTGTTAAGTGCCCCTCTGTTTGAAACCATAACTATTGGATTTAATCAGCAATCAAAGATGAACAGGAGGAAACAGAAGCATAAAAGAGCTATCTAAAGTTTGTTTTTCAGGCAAGATAGGAATCTTTTCAGAGGTCTTCTGGTCCAGGAGACCTGTGAGCCAGACAGGGGGGACACAGCAGACGTAGCTTGTCATGTAACTGTTAAAGGTGTAGGAATCCTACCATTGTCTGGATTCAGCCATCTCCACATGATCCGCGTGTGCTAAAATCTAGATTTCTCTGGTCTCATTAGCAGTGACCAGGAGCTAGCTATGTGTGATGGGATGGAATTATGAAGGCCAGACTCAGGGAGAAAAACATTTTCTTTCATCTCCCGAGGCGCAAGGGAAAGATAAGAGGATGAGACTGGCACCTCCCTGAGGAATTCACAGTGCTGTGGCTGGCATTACTTGGGAGCTGGGGTTTCAGTCTGGGAAGATTCTTGCTAGAGGTTGTAGCTAATAAACATTGCTGGACTGAATTTACATGGTCTCTTGGAGTTCCTTGGACTAGGCCTGACACTATGGTACCCTGTCTGGATTATAACTCTATCCCTTACTGAGTGTGAGGTAACATATCAAACAGCATTGACAGCTGTGTTGGCACTAGTTGATGCATCCCTGTTCTTCTTTCTTTTCAGGAATTGCCATCTGTTTTTCACTCACTACTACTATCCTCCTCCTTCTCCTCCTCCTCCTCCTCCTCCTCCTCTCCTTCTCCTCCTCCTCCTCCTCCTCCTCCTCCTTCTCCTTCTCCTTCTCCTTCTCCTCCTCCTTCTCCTGTATAATTTTATTTAAAAAAATTTTTAAAAGAAGATAAAAACTAATCTAAACCAATACAACGTGAGAAAAAGAAAACAAGAAAGAAATCAAAGAGAAAGCTAAAAGTGCAAAAAGGAAAAGAAAAGAAAAATAGAAAAGAAGAAAAAGATACAAGAAAGTAGCTTCTGTTCCTCTTCACAACAGTTATAAATACAATTATAAATTGACCTCTTATTCCAGGTTACAAAATGACTCTCTTCTTTTTATAAGCATCGAAACCATAAATCATAAGTTCGTTTTTTTTCTGTTTCACGCAAAAAGTCTATACAGGATTTCCAGTTTTTCACTCACTTCTCTGAAGTGTCAAAAAGAAGTTTTTGAATCACTGCCTTCCAGCTTTTGCTGCCTACCTTTCCCTCTGTGTGTGTGTGTGTGTGTGTTAGGACTAACACATATTTAACATGAAACTTCAGTTCTGCTGTGAGTACACAGAGCACTATAAAGGTTTTTCAGGACTCTTTTTCTTGAAGTTCTGTACATTAAACATATTCCTTCCTTTTAACTGCTGGCTGTTACTGGTTGGTTAGTCACGAAGGCAAAGGAATTATGGTAGGCTAGCCATGAAGATAAAATGTTTTCTCAGGTAGGCCTGAAATCATAACAGTGGCATTTAATTATCTTTCTAGCTTCTGAGTTTTTTTTTTTCTTCTTAGCTTAGCCAGCAGGCTTTCCTCACTACATTTGTAAGGATTTTTTTTTTAAATATTCTTTTTACTGTGGAAGCTGTGACTGCAGACCATGTTAAGTTCTGGTTTTGTGCTTAATGAGAATTACATGCAGCTTCATTAGTGCCTAGATTTTGGTCCAGAAATTGAGCCATATGTTGTCATTGAAGCACTTCCTTGAATCATTCGAGCTCCTGAGAGGACTTCTTTAACAAATGGCAGAAGCAAAATGTTTATTTATGTCTGACCAGTGTCCTTGCAATGTTTTGAGACTGTGGGCTACTTGTTGCTTAATATTTCCTGCTTTTCTTTCATAGGATCATTATGAAGGGGTGCCCATGGACATGGGGGGGGGAGGCAAGGAGGGTGAATGATGACCCATGCATTAGGGCATTATCATGCAAAGGACACAACTTGTGTCAGACTTCATGACATATCCTCATAATTCTGTCATTGGCACAATGACACCAGGGCTCACACATTGCCATTTTCATACCTTTGTGGCTTGCGATGGATATCTATAGGACGCTTAAAGTTAAGAAATCAGGAAGCAGCACTGCTGCCATTGGAATTCAGGACCAGAATAAAACAGAATCATACAGAGGTTCAAAAGCTTGCTGGAACTGCTGATATTTTCACTTTTTTGTTGAGTTCTCAATTTGTGGAACTAAGCTGTCTTTCACAAGCCCTTGATCTTAACTTTCCTGGCATTCTAGCATCTGCCTCCTTTCTCTCCTAAGCTGAGGGATCCTGAAGAGTGGCTGTCCTGATTTTGATCTTTTCCCTTCCCTACAGGAAGCAGAAAATACTTTGCGTCTGATGCAGAATAAGCTGAAGGAGGAAGAGAAACGTTTGCTGAAGAGTGGAAGTAAGTTACCTTTTCATGCACTGGGATAGTCCTGTGGACTTTTTCCATGTCCAGTTTACTGTAGCCATTTTGGATGATGCCATAGCTTAATGCCAGCTGCCCAAAGTTTGCTGGAGTGGGCAGCCATGACAATTTTAAATAAATAAATAAAGCCGAAACAGCCCAATTGGGTTGACCTTTGAGGTATATTGAGAGCAGATCTCTCAGTCTGTATCTTCATCCTTGTCTCAAGGAGGAAGGCAATTAAATTAACTAAACACATGCAATCTAATTTTTCTTGCCTTCTGTCATATTAAGCATGACAACTCAATGTTGACTTTTGAAGTAGCTCTTGGGGTTTCCCTCAAGGCTTTTGAGGGCCACAGGAGGCCCTGGGATCTCTGATGGTGCATTTGAGTTTTAACTTAATCAGAGACTTAGCTTGAAAAGTTCTGCCTGCAGAAGATATGTCTCGGCAGGGAAATAGTCAGCCTTTGCTAGTTGAACAGAAAGGTATATCTCACATTCTAGATCTCAGTCAGGATTGAGACTAACCTTTTAGTAATATTGTTTCAGCTAAGTGCAGTGAATTAACCATTTAATTAATCAGTGTTCGCAAATGAGTCCACAAAAGTTGCTATTTGCAGAAAGTTTTTCTTGTCCTGTTCATGCATGCCTGAACGTTAGCCATTCATGGTCTAAAAGACCACTGTGAAAAGCAGTATTTGTTCATTCTCATTCATTCATTCATTCGTTTGTTCATTTGATTTATGTGCTGCAAGGGACAGGTTACAATCTGGAATGAAAAATGAATAATCTTTCTTTCTTGCACGTCTTGATCAAATGTCTCTGTTAGAAAATATCCCTTCTAGTAGGATATAATTAAGCCAGACGTTGAAATATATAGCAGTATAAATTATTAACATAATAACGTTTGACTGGAAAAATTAGTAATAGCTTGGAATAATTTATTTGGGAGCTTCTGCCAACAGTTTTGACTCATCTTAAATAAGATGTCAGCAAGGGCCCTTTGCATGAATCACTCGGGCAATTTTAATATTGCCACACTTAGTTAACTTGCACTGAAAAGAAGATGAAGGTGGTCTCTGGTGGGTCAATTAAGGAAATTAAGCCTTATTTTATCATGCTAGCTGGTTTTCCATTGGCTTGTGGCTTTCCTCTTTTCCACTCCTTTCTTCTGTGGTGTAGAAACCAACATTACAGAACAAATTACTGACTACAGACTGGTTTGTTGGACCAAAGTGGATCAACTGCAACTGCCCTGTACAAGAATGCCCAAAAGGGTCTTCCCTCTTTGGAACTTGATTTTAAATGGCAAAGTTCTGGAAGTGTTGCCTAGGAAACAAGATTGCAACTCGACGTGCACTGAGGGGCAGCAGATCTGGGGGAGTTTGATATAGATGAAATATTCCTTTTTCAAGTTTCAACCTGTTGCACAATGGGGTGTGTGTGTGTGTGTATGTCGATCCAAATTTGGAGGGTAAGGGTACAGATTGTTTTGTTGAGTGGGGCTGTAGTCCCTGCTGATAGTTTCTTCCGAGCACTCACAGCCCCTCTTCTCAACCATTCTACCATTTATAGCAAAGAAATGGAGATAGGTACAATTTACTTTCCACGTATTTATTTTGGGTGCATTCAATAAGCAACCTGGACAACATATAATAAAAAGTTATATGTGCTTTATGCAATGCTCCTTGTCGTTATCAGTGTTTGGGAGGTGTGAATGGAAAGTGTTCCCTTCGACAAGGGAGTGGAACCGTGTTCCTTCCCCATCATCAGTATCTCAGTTTGAATAGCACAATCTTCTGCACTGTGTATGGCCATTCTGGGTAGGGATTCTGGGAGCTAATATCTAAGGCAGAGGCTGGTATAGTGCACTGCTAGGGTTTCACCATATATAATATCAACTGGTATCCAGATTTGATGTTGCAGTCATGCTTAGCATTGAGAAGAAAGTCTTCAGGCAGTCTGAGCAATTTGGGGGGAGCTGGGAGTGTCATATCAGTGCTTTTGGTGGGGTAGTGAAATGACATCATGGGAATGCATGGAGGAGGCTAGAGTTCGTTGTGGCCAAACCTGACTCACCTAAAGCAACCAAATCTCTTTGAAGATACAACATAATTTTATTAGCATGCAAACCATAAAATAGTGTACACTGGGCTCCCAGCTTGTCAGGCAGCCCTGATCAAAAGCAGAACCAGAGCTTATATATAGTATCTTTGGTCTACTACAGTGTTTCTCAACCTCAGCAACCTTCAGATGAGTGGACTTCAACTCCCAGAATTCCCCAGCCAGCATGCTACTTTTATACAAAAATATGCAAATATCTACTAAATGAAGTTTATTTGGATATCTTAACTAAAGGTTTTAGGAAATACCCTTGAATTTGCAGGTGAATTAATAGTTTCCTTTTTTGTAGCTGAACATTTCCCACTTTTCCACTTGTTAACCTTCTTTTCTTTAATGTTTCTTTCACGGTAGCCACTTGGGTAGGCGAAGAGACTGTCTGTTTGCTTTACTTACTTTGATGCTGAAAATGTGTACTTCTGTGGAATCCTAACAGGAGAATACCAGAAGGCCTAGGCAACAAGAGGCAAACAGAGGACATGTTCAGAGTTCTTGCATTTTAAAGAGTGTTTGGAGCATTTCACCTCCACAATCTTAGACCTACACTCATGAATGAGAATGTGCCTAGGGCCACGAAATGAGTTTCTCAGAGAAGTGAAAGTGAACTAGGGACATCAAGTGCTGGATATGGATTTTTCCCCTGGAGCAATAATTATCTCAGCCACCCAGCTTCTTCTTATCATAGACCTTCAGTCTGGGTTATTTGTCAGCAAAATGCCATATGGGTTGGGGGGGGTCTGGGCTCCAGAGCTGAGGCCATTCAAAGGAGTGTCCCATGGCTTTTGCTTTGGTAAAGAAATATGTGAAGCCCCAGGAAAGAACAAGAGCAGCATTTGATTAGCAGGGCCCCATAATCCAAGGAAACGCGCAGGTTCCCTGGGTGAATGCAAAGCACATTTTGTTCTTTGCCGGAACAGAAGCTTTATCGAGAAAGTGACACATCTCTCCATAGGTTCTGCCTGTTGCTAAAGTGGAACCAGAGTTTGATCAGGGAGGGGTTTATTTTGCACACTGGGGATTAAGTGCTTTCTTTCCTCCTAAACGGTTGCTTTACTCTTTGCTCTTGCTTATTCTCTCACCGAGACCTGCACATACATTAAGATGTTCACAGAAGCTGTTGTGCATTTGTGGTAGCACAAATAGATAGCCGCCTTCTGGAGTCTCTCGATCGGTTTTTCTGCATAGAGCCATTCAGAGAAAACAGGCAACATGTCTAAGTTAGATTGCTCTGAGGAATTTACTGTCCTACAGAAGGTCTTCTACAACTCTTAGCTCATGATCATTGGCCATGTTGGGAACTGGACAGGAGCTGGAGCGCAAAGGATCCCTGCCCGAGATTTTCTCCAGGACCTTAACATTTAAAATCCTGTCAAGGGGAAATGCCAAGGATGGAACCCAGACCCCTCTCAGCATAAAGAGTATGTTATAAAACTGTGTGATGGACTTTCCCATTCTATTCTTGAAGAGTATTTTGCCACGTATCAAAAATGGTCAGGTTAAATCAAGACACTCTACCCTTGTTGTGGTCATAATATTTTTAAAAACATTTTGAGCTTGAACAATGAGGCCAGTTATTTATTTCGCTATCATGAGAGGACTGACATTCTCAGACCTTTAAAAAATGTGAGAGATTTAAGGAACAAACTGGCTGTACTAAACCTCATAAGGTTAATGTTGTTTAATGCCCCTATTTGCCCCTTCTGCTTGAAAAAAAGGGTTGGTTAAAATCAGTAGCTTAGTTTTGGCTCTGGGAGCTTAAAAATGGGACTAGGGGTGCAGATTGACCACTTCTGGGATGCATATTAAAACTGATATTATTTGGCAGGAGTTCACAGAGCTTAGGTCTTACTGGCAAAGTTCTATACAAAACTCAGAAGGAAAACATAGCATTACTTTAATCACTGTCAGCAACTATGGGCTATCATAGTTTTGTTTTAATAAGCTGAGGTATGAATGAACCTTTTGTTTGCCGTTCCTTTTGGGGCTGGAACAATCAACCAAAACAGCAAGATGAAATTTAGTAGAAATGAGATGATATTTAGATAGGAAGGACCTAGCTTGAAGGCCAACACAAATGAAGGAATTAAGCCTACACCAGCAGGGCAAGGTTCCTGCTAAAAAAGCCGAGAGGTGAAGGAAGCATATCACCCTGTGATAGTTCCCGAGCCGGAGCGCTGGATCCAGTTTTGGGTCCTGCTGTTTAAGAAGGGCATTGTCCAGAGAAGAAAGCCAAAATGGTGAGGCAATAGGTACCCAAGTCATATGAGAAATTGCTGAAGAAAACTGAGTTGGTAAAGGATGCTAAGGGGGCCATTTTGGTGTAGTGGTGGAGGCACCAGGCTAAGAACGGGAGACCCTGAGTTCTAGTCCCGCCTTAGAAAAAGCCAATTGGATGACTTTGAGCCAGCCACTTTCTCTCAGCCCTAGGAAGGAGGCAATGGCAAACCCTTTCCGAAAAACCTTAGGTACAAAGCCAGTGGGTGACCTTGGGCCAGTCACCCTCTCTCAGTTCTAGGAAGCATGCAATGGCAAACCCCTTCTGGAAAACCTTGCCAGGAAAACTGCAGGGACTAGTCTAGGCAGACACCAAGATCAAGATCTGACTAGAAGGCACCCCCCGCCAAAAAAAGGATGCTAACATAAATACTTGACATGTAAATGATGGAGCACAAATTTTCCTTTTTTTTTCCCCTCAAGAGGATAAGACTAGAACCAGTAGATGAGAACCACAGGGAAATGATCTCAGTAGAAGGCATGCACTTCCTAGCAATAGAAGTTGTTCAGCAATGGGGAAAAAATGCTGTTTGGTGGGTGGGGTGGAGACTCCCTCATTGGAAATACTTGAATGGGAACTGGGCAGCCATCAGTCAGGGATACGTATCATCATAGAAAAACTTGCATTGATCAGGGAGGTGTACTGGTTGGTCTCCAAATCTGCTAGTTTCAGTTGGTTTCTTTTCCCTGCCTGTAAGTTGAATTTTCTTTTTAAAATGCTGATGTGCAAACTTAGTTAACATAGCCATTTACTTCATAAGGTCTAAAACTGCAGTTCTTTTCTTCTCGCTATCTATGTGCATTGTCCTTTCTGTGTCTCTGGAATGGACTTTTCTCCCTGACCAGAATAAATGCTTTGTTATTTTTATTTTAACATGGGTTGGGTGCCATTGTAATGTCTTTCATGGCTGTAGAGAAACAAACGCTCCCCTGTGCTCTTCCTGTATCTCAAATAAGGCTTGGCCAGGTGTTGTCAAATATCAATGATTGCAAAATGCATAAAACATCAATAAATGAGAACAGTAGGGATAATTTTTAAAAGTTACTGATTAGAAGTTCAATATATCTAAAGGCATTGGGATTGCAGAAGGCCAGAGAGAGGCAGAGTTGCTTTTTTTTAAAAAAAAGAAAGCCCAAATAAAAGAGAGAAAAACTTCCAAGATCTTGTAAACAAGCAGATCTACTATAAACAGGATAGGCATCCTTCTGAAATCAAATGTTTTGGCTTCTATAATTGACAGTTGTAAAACCTGGTGATGAATACATCTCCTGCAGATGTAATGTGGGGGTGGCCAGTGGTTCATCAGATCCCCTAACAATGCTTTGAGAAGGGCAAGAAGATCGATAGCGTCACTTACCTGCAAGGGATGAAGGCCGAGCCCCAAATGCCAGTGCTGGGAACTATGTAAATGGGAGTCTGTGAGTGGGACTACATAGGTCAGCTTGACAGCAAATGCATCTGGGGCTTATCAGCCCCAACCTTCTATTTTCATGATGAATAACCAGCTGGCATGTGAGTGAAGCGCCTTCTGGATTTTGTAAACACAATCAATGCAGATAGCACATGAAAAACGCATGGCGTGATGTCACTCAACCCGATACAGAAAGAACAGTTGATCGGACGGGTTGGCCATGTGAAAAACCTCAAAAGTACTGAAAAGGAATACCCAGCATTATTCCAAAAAAAATTTTTAAGGGAAAGTTTGAATTGAAACCTCAGTTTTTTCCTACTAGGAATTGTTCCAGAACAATTGAATTAAAAATATCACAATTTAAGAAGAAATATGCCAATGACCGTGAGGACAAATTTGGCTCAATGTTGGAAAAGAGACAGTTTTCCAACAATATCAGACTGGGAAACCAGTCTTGGGGAATATGCAAGGAATGACAAAATTAACAGCATACATTCAGAACAGAAGTTTAACTAAATTTAAGCAAGAATGGCTCCCCTATAATACATCACACAAGATGAATTCAGGCACTAGAGTTCTGTTTTTAAGGGAAAAATAATTGTCGTAAAGATGATAATTAACCATTTCAATGTTTATAAATACATTATGCAATTATCAGTCGGGTACAATGTAGCTTCTCAATATTTTTACTGTATTTTTTTCTTTTTAGTTTTTTAATTCTTTTCCCCCTGTGCTTTTATCCTTAGAATAATGACAAATAGTGATGATATCAATATTAATATCACGTTCAGAGTTTTCTGGAGACTTCTAGCTATTTCTTAAGATGACATAATGAACTTAGTTCTATACATTTAACTATGGAATAATGGATTTTAAATTTTATGATAATTGTAAACTCCCTGTATATTCACTGATTTCATTCCTTATCCACTGTGTTTCTTTCTATCTTCTTTTTTTTAATGTGGCTGTTTATTCTGTTTCTTTAAATGTTTGAATAAATGAAATATAATAACAACAACAGAAAAAGAT